>NC_041398.2:45762578-46111328 GCF_900747795.2 Erpetoichthys calabaricus
TAACACCTACTGCCTAGGCCACAAGTCTTCAAAGGCATCCCTGGTCAGCTCTACTGTTTTATTCTTCATCTAACTTATTTCCATTTATATCTGTGTTTATTCATTGTGAAATGTGGCATTTAATAAAGTATTTTGGAATGAAACTGTAATGAAAAAAGTAAAAGACTGGGAATTCGGACACAACAAGCTGGACCTGCTTTATTCAAATGTTAACTCCTTCATATGAACACCTGGACAGGTCTATCTATCTATCTATCTATCTATCTATCTATCTATCTATCTATCTATCTATCTATCTATCTATCTATCTATCTATCTATCTATCTATCTATCTATCTATCTATCTATCTATCTATCTATCTATCTATCTATCTAATTAAGCAATCGGGTTGGAACAAAACCCGCAGATCCCTGGTCAAGGAGATGAAAATGAATGCCCTTCCCTTGGTTCACCAATAAAAACTTTCCCATGACCCATCATTTGCAGAATCTCATATACCTTACATCTTCTTCACCCCCTTAGAGGCCCACAGCTAAACTACACATTTTTAAAATGTCAGTTGGCCGTATCTTAGTCAGATTATAACTTATTAATTATAAATTGGACTTATGTGTGTTGAGACAGGTTGAATGTGCTCTGTGATGAACTTGTATCCTGTCTCAAGTTTTTTCTACCATTTTGTTCAATAATACTGTACAGGGCAAAGCTACAGCTACATGTGACCCTTGAATGGAAAAACAAGTTGACATACTCACAACTTTATATATTAACTAGCTACTGTATTTTACCTGTCAAAGACATGTAAAAAGAATACATTTAAAAATATGTGATACTTGATATCTCTTGTTCTATATGTACCCTCAGCATTCACCCTATGCCTTTCCTCTGTATGCTGGTGTGTCTGAACCTATCTTTCCCAGCACTCCCTCTCTTGAGTGATTTCCCATAAAGCCTGCTTCTCAGACTCTGACATTTCAAAGCATGTTGCTCACTTCTTGTTTCCTTTCTGACTACCTCCTCCAATGGTAGATGGCCCACCCATTAACCACACTGAAAATATCATTTGTATTTTTGCGAATACTTCACTTGTTAATTCATTAGCATTTAGTACCCTAACATTACTCAGCACTTTATTTGCTTTGTTGCCATTGAAATGCTCCATTTTTAACTCTTGTTTTGCTACAGTCAGAAATTGAACTTCACACCCCTAATGTATTGTGTTATCATCTCTATAAGCCACTAAAGCCAATCTGAGCAACCATAGGTATGGGATACACGCACGTAGCATTTTATCACATAATAGATGTTTTATATTAGCCCTTGGGAATCTTTTTTTTTTTTTTTTTTACTTTTTGTGCATACATGTATAATGGTGTGTTGTTGAGGAATTTTCTGTTATCATATTGCTGTAAATATATATACTACTGGTCAAAACGTTTAGAACACCCACATTTTTCCAGCTGTTTATTGAAATTTAAGCAGTTCAAATCCAATTTTCAGTTATACAAAAGACATTTTTTTCCAGCAAACAAGTGCTGAGTAAATAACTTTTAGTTTATTTGCAAAAATGGAAGTTAATGAAGTTTTTAAAGCTGATGCAAACAATTCCAAAAGGTGTCCCAACCTTTGTTGATTACTTACAAACTCACTGTCACTATAAAAGCAGTGTTTGAACAAATTATGTTGCTGCTCCGTCTGAAGTTTTATTTGGACAATATTGCACCGTAATATAGGAAGACAGACAGACCAGTATAATCATTAAAAATGTAGGACTTTCCTTTAGAGAAATTGCAAAGAAAGCCAACACTTCAGTGAGTACAGTTTCCTACACCATCAAAAGGAACTTGAAAACTGACTTGAAAACTGACCTTTGTACCATTTCAAGTTATTCACTGGACTTGAACTCCTTAAAGAAAAAGAAAAATGGAAAAATGGGGGTGTTTTAAAACTTTTGACCAGAGTGTATAAGCGCTCTGAACCTGTACTCAATGATGAGTAACATTCAAAAATAAATTATATTGAATTGAACTGACTGCGGTGGGTTGGCACCCTGCCCGGGATTGGTTCCTGCCTTGTGCCCTGTGTTGGCTGGGATTGGCTCCAGCAGACCCCCGTGACCCTGTGTTCGGATTCAGCGGGTTGGAAAATGGATGGATGGAATTGAACTGAATCATACCTAAATTAGATTTAGTCAGATACACAGTAATAGGGTAGCATGACTTTTATGCATGTGCGTACATGATGAATGTAAATGTTTGTCCAATTATTGTACAAAAATACCTACATACAGTATATATATATTTATATAATAGAGAGATAGGTCTTAAGAAAATGACAAAAACTTTAGCAACCATCTTTCATGTGTTATAAACGTATTGTAATGAAAATGTACATTAGACCGAGTGATGCTGATGTTTGGAGTAAGGAGCTATTCGAAATTACAAGTTGGGAAAGAAGATGAAAACCAGACAAAGGAAACACTTGAACTTTGTTTGCGTTATGTATTTACATAGAAATATACAGTATGTCAAAAAAGAATATTATTTTAAAGTTTTAAAAGTAGAAGTAAGTACAGATCAACGTACTTTTAAAGGAACTCTGTTTTTGGCACAAAACTATTTAAAATTGGTTAAGAGTATAATTGTATAATTTACCCTATAATATACAGCATGATGAATAGTTTTGATTACTAAATACGTTGTCAGTTTTATCATGTTTAAATGTAAGTGGAAAGAATTGCACTATTTCCTTTACTGCGATCATTTGACAGAAAAGCAGAATTTACCTAAAATTTCACTTTGGAATGAAAAGGCGATACCTTACCAATGTGAAATGAGCAGATCTATTAAATCGTACATCAGTGTGAGCAGAGCATTTGATATTTCAAGTACACCTTTATGCTGTTTTTCTGTGGCTTTATTTCAATAAGCAAACACAAAGAATGTATAGCATACATTTTCAAATTAATGAAATTTCCACTTGTTAATACTTAACACAATGCAAACATCAAATGATTTTTCAATTTGTTGTGACAAATGTTCTAACTTTAAAATCGCAGCACTGCCAAAGCTGAAATGTTTTATTGTGTTTAGTAGTGGAAGCAAAGCAGCACATATGTGATCCAGGTAGATAACCCTAGTGATGATCTCGTGTTTAATAAGGTGTAACTTACTTCTCTGCCTAAAAAAGCGTATTAATCAGATTCTCTCTTTTGCCTTTTTTCACGTGGTTGCACTTTCAATTGTTTGCTAGATAGATGGAGCATTTATCAGCCCTTTTTTTTTGTAAAAAAAAAGTAAATAAATAATAGCACTCGCTTACAAATACCAGCCAAAAAATGCAAGTCTTCTTCCAACGAATGCTTATTAACCATGACAGGTTCAGGATTGTCTGAACTACTGAAACATAACCTGAAATTTAGTTGTTTATTTTTTATTTCTTATTCCTCCTAACACCCCCCACTCCACCTTTACTTTGGAGAGAATTTAGTGTTTTGGTGGATGACTGTAGTCAGGGGCACGGGAGAGAGCGATTTATCATTGTTAAAGAACCTGTCGGAGGGTGCATTTGCTGAGGTCAGCTGATCCAGCCCCCTCTGTGTTGCGGGGGAGCAGGCAGGAGCTTGTACTTCTGTAATTGAACCACTGAAAAATGATGGCAGGGAAAAAGCCATCTTTACAGCACGGCTACCAGGTCTGCCACCACTGACCTGATTGGGGACAATTATTATGTTAAGTCTGCAGGGGGGCTGGCCTCTGTTTTCTCCTGCTGGTTTTGGCAACTTTGTTAAAAAATCACTTTGTGTTTATTAAAATAAAGCAATTTCAGTTGTACTATATACTTACACTATACTGGGTGTGTCGTGATAGATGAAGTTGACGAGAAAAAGTAAAATGAAACTGGCATGCATTGCTTGGACACCTGTTGTTTTTATCCATCCATCCATCCATTACCCATCCTGCTATATCCTAACTACAGGGTCATGGGGGGTCTGCTGGAGCCAATCCCAGCCAACACAGGGCACAAGGCAGGAAACAAACCCTGGGCAGGGCGCCAGCCCACCACATTGTTTTTATTTACTTTTTAAAAAATTTCTGATCAGTATTACATGCAACTATCAATTATGAGATTTTAAAAAATTTCTGATCAGTATTACATGCAACTATCAATTGTGAGAAAAGAAAAAAAGACTAGAATTAAAAGTTTAACTTTTGAAAGTGTTGCATTATAAAAAAAAGGCATTTTGTTTGACAGAAACACCCCCCCCCCCCCCCTCAACATTACAGTTTGAGAGTTTTCTTTTTTTCTTTAATTTTATTTTTTTGAATAAAATAACATTGCATACAACTAAGTCGAACTTATACAACAAATGACTTCATAAACAAACTACAAAAAAAGGAGAAAAAAAACATCAGAAAGGTAAAAAAGAAAGCAGGAACAAACAAACCAAAAAAAAAAAAAATGAAACATAACAAAACTCCCATCTGAAGAAAGTTTCTTTAAAGCTAAGCACAATCAGCATGCAAAAAAAATTAAAATAAGGTTAGCAGTAGGTTGCCCCATATTTACACACATTTACAAAATCTCATTAAGATATTAGCAGAATTAGGGCACTCTTCCAGGATTATTAGTAGATGTGCTCCAACTGTGGGTCTGGTATTTTTTCTTTTGTTAACTTTTTATTTTTATAGTAGGTAGCATATAATCTTCATTTCAAGACGCTGAAGTGAAAGAAAAAGTGTAATAACAGCCAGGTTTTCCGTAACACAAAGTGTTTAAACGGATTAAAGAACAAGCTAAATCATACTTTGTGTGCTAGAGAACAAAATCTGGAGTGAATATAGATGTTAAATTAGAGCCATATGCAGTTGTATACTAAGTAAGGGGCATTGCAATTCAGTCTGATTCTTAAAAAAAACAACTTTGTATCAAAGTGACAAAATAACACATTTCTTTGTTTTTTTTGTTTGTTTTTGAGTAAATAACATTCTTTATAAGAGACTGTAATGGACTAAAGCATAATAATAATTTTGATGGTGATAATTGACTGAGAGTTTGCTGGAATCAAACTGCATTACACTTGGATTCAGCCTCACTCAGCCAGTATTTTTATTTTTAGGTCTAGTTACTTTCAGTATAATTTAATTCCTTCCATTCTCAAGCAGGTTGGGAAGGAGAGGCAAAGCCTACTCCACTTTCTTCAGGTTCAAACAGGAATCAATACTGAACAGAACATCAGTGCATCACAGCGAACACTCACACATGTTGGGCCTCCTTAGAGTCACCAGTCAACTTAAATGAAACAATAAAGTATACCAGGCCTTAGGACTGAGCCAGAGTCCAAGCATTAAGAGAAAGCAGCACAACCCACTCAGCTAATGCACTTTGAACTGAAAAAAGAAAAGTTTTTAGTCATACGGCTTGGTAGATCATCCATAATTTATTATGAATCAGTGCACATGAGAAGGTACAAGGTACTGAGCAGCAAAATAAAAAAAACTATATATTTTTTCAAGCTCCCCATGCATAATTGATGCTCATGCTTTGTGGGATCTAACGCAAAGGACACTAACTAGTCAACCCCGGTTTATTACTTTTGCTCCTCCCACAAGAAGAGGTTAGGAGAGGAGCCCCTAGTCAACTCCCAACACCACCACAGCTGTGCTGCACTACAACTGGCAAACCCTTTCCTTCATTTTGGAATTTATGCTGCTGTGTGTTATACACAATACACAAAATGCTTTTAAGGAAAGTTTTTGAAAATGTTAATTTACAAAATAGCTATATCCTTGGATTTATAGCTGAATGTGGTAGCATTCAAAATGAAAATAATAAACCTTTTAAAATGTTTACAGAAATGGAGAAGAGGAAATCCATGAAACCTCTGATCCAACACAAAACAAGGCAAATTCCTTACATTTACAGATTTAATAAATGCATTACAAAAGATAACAAAAAGAGAAGGCAAAGCAAAAAGGAGCAGAAATTACGTTTTTTCCTAAAAATACAAAATCTATGGCAAAGAAATCCAATACAAAATCCAGAAACTGAGCTGGGAGTCAGAACCAGAAATCCAAGTGAGTACAAAAAAATAAAAACAAGAATCAAATACAGTACACACCAAAGCCAAAGCTGTGGGACTATCTAAAATTTTGGCTTAAGTACTGCTAGTGCTAGTACCCCAACTACATGATTAGGTAGCCTGGCTCTACATACAAGAAGCAGGGCAGATCACAAACAACACTCCACATAAATAATATAACAAAGCTAATCATAAAATTACCAAAATAAAAAAGACAAAATGAAAAACAGAATTTTAACATAATTTACAAAACTAGCTACCCTTACCTGTTGAAGATAAGTAATAGAATAAGCTTAAAAATGTTTGATATTTCTTGCCAAATGTATACCCTCAGAGTTATGCCTTTCTAGGGTATCCTCATGTGTCTCAGCCTCTCTGGCCTGGTGCTCCTTCTCTCAATCGCATTCCTGTATAGCCTACTTCTTGTCATTTCGAGGTGCCTTGCTAGCCTCCTTTCCCCTTTTTGACTACTATCAATGGTATACAGGTCCCCACCAATGGTAGACAGGCCCCCATTACCAGCTGTGAAAACATTAGTATTCTTGTAAATACTTCTCTTCTTAGAAGGTGACATTCAGTATGCCTCCTACGCCTTTCCTCGGTATCCTTGTTTGTCTCAATCTCTCTTGCCTGCCACTTCCTCTCTCATTCACAGTCCTATAAAGGCTACTTCTTAAATTCTGTCACTTCATGGTGCTTTGCTCACCTTCTGCCCTCTTTTCTGGTCCCCATTATCTGCTGTGAAGACTTCCCATCCTTGAAGGAGTTTCAGATGGCACCTCAATAGTATAACAACCCAACGTTCCTTAGTAAATTATTTGCCTTTTTGTTGTTGAAATGCTCAATTTTAACACCTTTAATATAAAAATAAAACATAATCAGCACAATTCGAGACTTGAACTTCTCACCCCTAAAGATTTGTGTCATTATCTCCAACACTGAACCACCAACGCCAAACTGACCAATCAAATTCCTCAGAGGAACCAGACACACAAGCAGACAGTAATTTATTATTATATAGAATATTATATTTAAATAACAACAAATTAAAAAGAAATAAATTTAAGCCCTGGTTGTAGCAGAACACCAGTGACATCTACCTCTAAGAAAAAATATTTGAAAATTAGGCACATGTTCTAAAGAAAATTATGTGGTTTATGAACAAAGAATTTATTTTGTTCCCTCTTCACTTAAAAATAGATGAGCAGTGTGCCATAGATCCTAGCGCATTAGACTGCAAACCACAAGGTTGTCAGTTTAATTTCCAATTTCTGTGTGATCTGAAGCAATTTACTTAACCTGCCTCTGCTTGATTTGCAAAAAAAAAATAATATATAAACAATTGCAATTTACTCTGATCTTGTAAATCACTTTGGAAAATGGCATCTGCCAAATATGGGATAACAACAGTAACAGCAGCCCATCAAATAAGCATTTTAGGTGTTTTTTTATTTTCACTTCTGCTCTGAGTTTACATTTTGCATCTTCCAGGGAAATCATTTCTTATTTTGATTCTTCTTTCTTTCCTAGTAATTTGTTTCAGCCACACCAGCCAATTTCAAAGTCTGTTATTTGTAAATCTGTTAGGCTTTTACTATCAAAGCCCAACTGGTAATTGCCAATTTACTTGCAGATGGTCTCTAAAGTCTATGCATTCCTCCATACATTTTCTGTGCCTGCTTTGTCCAGCACAGGTCTGCGGTGTTGGAGGCATGGCAGGACCCAGCTGTGGTCTGAGTGCCAGTCCTTTACAAGGCCTATTCCATCACACACCTAAAATCACTCACACTGACTTAATTTACAGTCACCAGTCAACATTTTCGGGATGGGGAAAAAAAGCTGGAGTATCCAGAGAAAAGCCCCCATAGAAGTGAAGAGAACATGAAAATCCCACACAGGCCGTGGTGAGAACTGGCAAGAAATCAGAGTAAAAAACGGAGAACTGACAAGAAATATGACTAAAAAATTGAGAACTGGTAAGAAATCAGAGTAAAAAAATGAGAAATGTGAAAGCTCCAAATGAATAAAATGTACACTCTATCTGGATTACCTCAAACACTTGTTGTCTAATTTGCCAAAAGACTTAATACAAGAAGTTCCTTACTCAGGAGAAAAAGAAACAAAAAACAATAACCACTAAAGATAATCTGTCAGGAAGACAAATTCTTTACGAAACATTCACTCACAATATGCCTGACAAACATTAAGGAAGAATGTGTGCTTGTGTAAATCACTGTTTACAGCCAGGCTGGGTTTTAATTTTGGTCTTTCTCAGAATCTTTCTGTAGCTCCTTCCCACTTTCACAGAGAGGAAGCTTGCCCTCAGAGGTTAATTCTGTCCCAGCTCTCCCTGCGGTCAAGCACTAGTCTCTGATAAGAGATTATAACGATAACTGGGAGTCAGTATATTACAGTATTGATTGGGTTTGCTTTCAGTGATGTTAAAGCATAACGCTCTGATTGCTGGCACTTAACCTGACAGGAATCCAATACTCCCTTCCCTTGGTATGTGTGGGTGGAGGAAAGAACACAGATTTCGGCAGCCCTCCTTGAAAGAACCATATCCCCTTTGTTAACCTTGTCTTTGATTACTGGCGACTATAAAACATATAGAGCTGTGGCAGGTTCTGAATCATGTTCAGTTTTACAGAAAATAGCTGCTTATATATTTATAAAATTATTGAACATGGAGTCAAAGATGAGGTTTAAATTCTTCCTTACATTTCATGCTGAGGAGACTAGGAAAAAGGATCCACAGATACAGATCCACAGATCCAAAAGATATCCTATCTTTTAGTGACCTAGAGTGTTCTCTGTGATGTTATTAATAGAGAGAGAACTATAATACTTAGTCTTGCTGTGAATTTCCCTTTGCTGTCATAAAGAATTGCAAATAGTGTGATGTTTGTGGTTTGAACTCCCTCAAAGTATTCTAAGAAACTCCCTTCAGCATTCAAAAATGTATTCCCTTGCAGAATTCTCCATTTTGGCCTGTCAAGAACAACTGCATCATAGCCTGTTAAGAAGATGTCTTTTATGATAACTTCTGAAACTTTCTAACAAAATGTGAATGGATTTATAAATGACCAAGTGGTATTTGAACCCTGCTCATAATGATAAACACTAACTTTAAAGATGGTCAGTTGAAGATTAATATATATCCTGGAATAACAACTCTGATCTATCTATCCATCCATCCATCCATCCATCCATCCATCCATCCATCCATCTTCTACCACTTATCTGGTTTCAAGTCGCAGGGGCCACAGTCTAAGCAAAGATGCCTAGATGTCCCAGGCGGAGACCAATGTGTTTCCAGGCCAGCTGGGAGATATAACATATCCTGCATGTCCTGCGACTGCCCCAAGGTCTCCTCCACATGGAGGTGTCCAGGAGACATTCTAATCAGATGCCTGAACCACCACAACTGGCTCCTTTCAAAGTAGAGGAGCAGTAGCTCTACTTTGAGCATCTCCCAAAGGTCCATGCTCCTCACACCATCTCCAAGGTTGCACCCAGACACCCAGCAAAGAAAGCTCATTTCATTCCGCTTGCATCTGTAATCTAGTACTTTCAGCCACTACCCAAATTTCTGGGCCGTAGGTAAAGATTGCAACATAGATCAACTGGTAAGTCAAGAGCTGTGTTGGTTTGGGGAGAAATCAAAGACAAACTAGTCCCTGGAATAATGGAAATCAGATCTACTTTATGAGTCCCTCTTGAGTGATCCATGAGAGCACAATCTTATAGAAATCCACCTGGACTTGAGAGTTTAAGGAACAATTGCTCATAACTATACCTACTTGTCATGTGAATTTGTTCTATTATGCCATCACAGAATGTATTTTGCTGCCCCAGAAGAAGGGAATTTGCTTGAAAGCAAAGGGAGAGCAAATTGGTTCTGTGAATTTCATTAACGCAGAATGTCATATCTTGATAGGATGCCAGTCCATTTCTTTATAACGTACCTATAGTTCATCTTGTGAGCACAATCACTTTTGGAGCACGTTGGAGATCCCAAATGACTCAATGGTATGTCTTCGGACGATAAGAACAAATTGCAACCATCCCAAGAAAGAGCAAACTTATCCCAAATTCACCCTCGCCTGAACTGATGTCACCTCACAGTTTTATAAGCCCTGGGCAACATGTTGTTCAATCACCATGTCCGGCAGTATTTTGGATGCCTTGCCTTTATAGAAGCTAATAAAGTGGTCACAGAGGACAAACATGTGGATAGGGATGGGACTCAAGGCCTTTAACAGAATTTGTAATCAAAAGCTTTTCATTTCTTGCACATAGAATATGGGTGGTCCAGCAGTAAATGAAAATGAGCTCAAGCAGGAAGGCTTTCTTTTACAATTCTGTTTTAGCCACTAAGTCACTCAGTGATCTTTAGCAAGGCATTTAATGACATGGATCTGCATACTTGGGGATGAATTTGGATATTTCCCAGCATTGATTGTTGACGGTCTATTGACACTTATATTACTTCAGATGCCTTCAAATTCCTTTAGTTGCAAAAGATCTAAAATAGAATTATTTCTCTGGTATTAAAAAGGGGTTTATTTAATTTTTTTATGTATATTGATTGAATTGTTTCTTTTTTTGTTTGTTATTTGCTGAATACTTTGATAAGCTCATTCTGCTGGCTTTCTTTACAGAAGGTACTACATAAAATTGTGATTGACAAAAAGTTTATTGTAGCTATGATTGTCTAGGAGGCAAGCTGTTTCTAATTAAAGATCCTTAACAAATGCCTCCCTTTGTTTTCGTGATTTTAGTCTCACGTCAAAATATCATTACAAGGAGAGCATTTCTCAACATTTTTTAACAGAGGGGGGCTTTCGATTTATTAATTTCTTCCACTTATGCATTGTGGTAGTAGTATTTTAAAATCAGTTTGAAGTAAATTATTTATTCGGTTTAGCAAAAATAAACCATGTGAATAAAAATAAATCCATAGTTGACTGTCCTTGATTTAATGATGTTTAATTTTCATGCCTTTTGGTGATGGAAAACAGTGAGTTTAGACAACATGGAAACTTTTGGTACTTTTTGCAGCTGTGGGTATTCCTAAATGGGCCAAAGGCAACTTTCTTTTTCATAACTCTCTATTTTCTCTAATTTTATTTATAATAAGAGCTGAGTATTTAATGGTTGGAATTATGAGACAAACAACAGATTTTTCTGTTACAAGGAAGCAAGTTCAATGTACAATAGATGGCACCCAGCACTTAAAATGGCTTACTGTACAGGGTTTTGTATTGTGAGAGTAAATGTGAGCAAACTCATGTAGAAATGGCCCACAATTTAACCCAGATACAATAACTATATTGTAAATGTTACTGTTGCAATAGATTCTGGTTTCTAGAAAACCCTTTGATTTATCCACCGTAATAAAAGGTCTGTTTGTGTGTCTTTGTAACAGTGTAACTGTTCGGATACTAGGAATAGGAAGAAAATGTTTAAAATAGGCAAAACATGTAGAAGGATAAAAACAAAATTGAAAATGATAATAAAAATACCAAAGATTGGTCAAAAAATGAAGAAATTTGTCTTCTCTGCTTATTCTGTTGTCCAACATTACAAGTTGGCAACAGCAGCATGATAGCAACTTTCTTGCGCCTGCTCGGCCCACATGAATGAGGTTTATAGCTGTAATGTTCTTGACTGATAACTCTGCGTGGTGGCCAATGGACTATTTAAAATAACAATAAATCATGCATATTGAGAAACAAAGCCCCAACATACAGTAACTAAGCTAGAGTCGCTAAACCAGGCCAATGTGGTAGCGACCACCACCGCATTTTCCCAGCAAAACAGTTCAACTATAAGAGTGGTCAGTTCGATGATCGAGGCTGAGACGAAATGATAAAAACAGGTGGATCATTCCGAAGAGGAAAAGGCTGTCATGAGGTAAAGGGTCCAGGTTCATATTACTACACCAGACCAAATGGACAAATCATATATCAAATGAAAAACATGATGCCTACGTTAATTACTTACATTTCAACCCAGACAGGTAACACAGCTGGTGAGGTGTTTATATGCGAATTTTTCTGCATGTAAATTTTGTGATTAAAAATTAAGATAATAATTAGAACTATGGGTTACAATTACTTAAGACATTTTTCTCATATGTAAAAGAAGGATATGACAAATATACAGAATATACAGAATATTACAAATTTTGAACATCTGATCAAGATAGATAGATAGATAGATAGATAGATAGATAGATAGATAGATAGATAGATAGATAGATAGATAGATAGATAGATGAACGGCACTATAGATAGATAGATAGATAGATAGATAGATAGATAGATAGATAGATAGATAGATAGATAGATAGATAGATAGATGGCACTATAGACAGACAGACAGACAGACAGACAGACAGACAGACAGACAGACAGACAGACAGACAGACAGATAGATAGATAGATAGATAGATAGATAGATAGATAGATAGATAGATAGATAGATAGATAGATAGATAGATGAAAGGCACTATATAATAGATAGATAGATAGATAGATAGATAGATAGATAGATAGATAGATAGATAGATAGATAGATAGATAGATAGATAGATAGATAGATAGATAGATAGATAGATAGATGCATTGTGCCAGGTTCCTGAATTGCCTCTTTCCTATATGTAAGTTTTGTCAAAAGTCACACCGTGCTGCCCAACTCTTATGTGACTTGTCTTCTCTCATAAAGCCCCTTTCCAATGACATGTGTTTCTTACAGAAGGCATTTGCCCAAATGTGCCATTCTCAAGTCCAAAGAGAGCCTGCTATTTATTGGTAAAACAGTTCAGATTCGCAGCAGACTGTCATCTTGGAAAGCAGGCAGAACAGTTTGGCAATAAAATGGGCATCATTACTTTAAAGACACTCTGTATCATTGAGTCTGCCACGTCTGTCATTGTCTAATGAAAATAAAATAAGAGGCGGCCGTTGTGCTAATATAAACATGCCATCAGTACAGAGCATGGAGACTGCCAGAGGGCTCGAGGCAGGGTGTCACAGCAGCGGCAGTGAGACATTAAGTAACTTCTGTTTTCTAATGGAGATTAATGAAGTCTGCATTAGCCAGAGGGGGAACTGCATTGCCTACACAAGCACATGTGTGGAAAGAAGACATTGGCAGCACTCGGCCTTGACAGATTGCCTGCTCTGTGCAAATGGGCACCAACCCTCTCCTATAGTACGTGGTGTTGAACGACTGTAGAATAACACATACCAGGGCCCAGAAAAAAAAAAAAAAACAAAAAAGAAAAACTAGCAAAACCTTCATGAAACAAGGTTTGCCTTCTTTGTCTTTTAGGAGATGAAACAACACCTACTTTAAGAACTGAAAGCAGGTAAAAGTATAAAAAGATTTTCTAAATGCTGTGTAGAGCAGAAGGCACTGCTCAAAGAATAGGGGACCCTTTCTAATTATCAGCTTTTGGACTGAATATTGCAGATTTTCTACTTACTGCAGCTGCATATTTTTGTCATCTGGTAATATTTTGCTGCATTTTTCATGTATATTATATTTTCATGTTTATTTGCTATGAGAGCATTTTCTTCATGTTCCCACAGCTTACTCAACTTCTTTCAGAATGACTTTAATAGTCTAAGGAGAGTGCTTGTTGAAAAGCAGGGGCGCCTAAAGTACAAATTGAGTTTTTGGTTTCTGGTGGCTAAAGTACTGACGTTTGACACACAGATCTGCCTATTTAATCCCCATCAGCGCGACCCCAAACAACTCACTTAGACTGCGTAGACTCTTGTTATAAGTCTTTTATTTTACACATTTTAAAGGAGCCCTGAGAATAGTGTTTATTACCGGAAAGGTACTACATAGAATAAAGGGTGTTTGTTCTCAGCTCTTCATAAAAAAATGTGAAAGGGATGTAGCATGTGTCACCAACACTCCTGTGGTCCTTATGGCATTCTTCCATTTTTTTTAACTCTAAATATGTAGTCATCCCGGGTATGACATTAATCTGCATCCAGCCCTGCATGTAGGCCCTCCAACCTGCAGGGAAAAACCTCAGGGTTGGTGACAGAATTGGCACTCCAGCCAGAGTAAAAACACTTCACACTGTTCCATTCCATCTGAACTAGTGTGGTGCTGAGGCGTCATCCATTGCATGGCTGGCACTCAGGTCCTAATCTGGGATCCTGAGGTGGTTTGTCATTTGGTGGGTATGGCGGCGTGTTGTATCTGTGCATGCTCCCAACCTCTCTCTCTAAATATGCAGAACAGGGTCACGGGACAGAGCCTGTCAGGAACTGTTAGTGCATTAAGGGACATCATTTATTATAACAGGTACATCTTAGAGTTGCAGGGTACACACAAAGGTAGTGCCAAGATGTGAACCCAGTACTCTGTGACACAGCAGCACCTTATCCCTTACAGCAGTAGGTCAAAACAACGAGGTTATCAGCATCAAATCATGAGATCCTGGGAATCAGAGTGACCAGACAAATTATGTTCAATTGTTAACATAAAAGAAGTATTTAAAATGTACATTTTTTGTATTTAAAATGAGCCAGCAGACAGAATAAGATGAAAGCAATTCATAATGTACACAGTTGCTTGATTTGAAACCAGAAAGATTTGGAAAGCCTGAGACATTGCAGGGCAACTGTTGTAGACAAGCTTGCCACCAGAATAGATTATGATTTAATTAGTTATTAAAGAGCAAGATTTGATGAGTCAAACACCCATTTTTTCATTCCTCGTGTACTTTGATTTTGTTTTTAATTACCATTACATTAATCAAGAAATATGTATCTGAAATTCTTATTATAATGTGAAGAGAAAGAAAAAAAATTATGGCAAGGTCACACACTGATTTTTTTTGCATTTTCTGAAGTCATTTTATTAAGCCCCGGTGCATACAGGACTACATTTTATTAGGTAATTCAGCCTTCCTGTTAGTGTCAAATCAAACATAATCAGGGGATGCACTGGCAAACATGAAGATTCAACCATTGATTTTCATATTCTTGTGCTGTTTTAACTGAATGTATAACATGCTAGACAACTGGCCTAATGGTAAATCCATTGGACTTTTTTAAGCCCTAAGATTGCTGTTTAAATCCCTGCCTTTGACATACAGAGGGAGAGCTTAAGCTGCATGTTTTCAATTGTATTATTTGTATTTATGGCCAGTTGTGTATTGTAACACACACCAAATGCCTCACAGCTGGAATAACAGAATAATAAATCATCATTTCAACTTGTCATCTCTCATTTCCATAATTATTGATAATGTTCCAGCATGGATCAACTTTCTTGTTTCTTCTGCCAGCCTAGTCCTTGTTAACGTCCAAGATTATTTATAAAGATCTGGCGTTCTAACCCCCTGCTCAGTATTTATGTGGATCTCCAGTGTCTACATTTATGATTTCCTTCACTGAACTGTAGTGTAACGCTGGTGCAGCAAATTTCACAGGAATGTCTTTTTAGCCCCATCTTGGAGTATGTGGCTGTTCAGGGATGAAATTTATCACTCTGCTGTCGTGCTGTTTGCACCATACTACAACGTGAGACCTGAACTTCAAATACTGAAAACCATCTACTTATAGAATATTTCAATTAGTTTTTTACTGAAGCAGCATGAAATTCAAGGACAGAATTTTTCAAGCACTTTCTAAGGATAACAAGTATCCATCAGCCTTTATTTTATAAACTGTAGCATTCTTCATAGTGACAATTTTTTTAATTGTTTTGAGTATTTTTCTTAATGATTACTTAATTTTCCATCCTTAACTGGCCTCACTGAGAATGGAGCTATGCTTGAGTGGGCCCTGTGATGGGCTTACGTCTGTAATACTCAGTGTGGTTTACACATCCACTTCATTTGATTTTGTTTTACTTATTTTAGTTTCATTATTACTGATTTGAAATCTATTTTTTCAATTTTAACTTCTTTCTACAGTTTTTTTTATATATCTTGTCCTTATTGTTTACGTGACACACTCGATAGTCACGTTTCTGACATCACTCAAATGGATTCACTGCATTCGCAATCCCTCGCTGAATATATTGTCAGTTCTGCGCAAGTTCTTAGAAGTAGGTAGCTTCAAAATCCAAGTAGACCCTATCGCTAGGTTTTTTTGACAAATTTTTTGACTTATTTTTCATTTCAAGTTTAGTGTTTTGGTAGTATAAACTTCTTTCATCACTGCAATGACACTGATGGTGGTTCTTGGCTTGCATTTTCATCTCCTGGTTCTTTTTTGCTCACAATAATCTCAGGAGAACCTGTGTTCTGTAGCAATGCTCTCTCCAGAGTTATTATTGTTATTATTACTACAAGTATTACTTTTCATTTGGAAGGCAACTTACAAGATTTGGCCTACACTTAGTTACATTTCTTTTGTTTTTCCAATTGCAGCACATGCAGAAGAAGTGACTTGCTCATGGTCACTCATCTTCAGGGTTTAAAGTCCAAAGCCTTAACCACTACACCAGACTGCCTTGATTTATGCCTTGCACCCATTTCTGACGGTGGCACGGTGGCGCGGTGGTAGCGCTGCTGCCTCGCAGTAAGGAGACCTGGGTCTGGAGGAGTGGAGTTTGCATGTTATCTCCATGTCTGCGTGGGTTTCGTCTGGGTGGTCTGGTTTCCTCTCACAGTCCAAAGAGGTGCAGGTTAGGTGCATTGGCAATCCTAAATTGTGCTTGGTGTCTAGGTGTGTTTGTGTGCGTGTGCCCTGCAGTGGGATTTGTTCCTACCTTGCGCCCTGTGCTGGCTGGGATTTGCTCCAGCAGACCCCCGTGACCCTGTGTTAGGATATAGCGGGTTGGACAATGACTGACTGACTGACTGACCCATTGCAGACACTATAGACTCTTAGCTCTGAGCAGCCCTGAATTGGATTCGGTTGATCTGAGAAGCTTGTGCAATGATATTCTTTCACAAATGGTGCATGAGTGAGCACACCGAATGCATTCCTTATATTTTATCTAAGCAAATCACTGGGAAACATGGATTCCCAGGGAACAACTTGCAAATTCCCTTGCATCAAAACTGAATATAAAACAATAAAGTTAACATATAAGAGATCTGATTGACAGTGAGAATTGATAAGATAACATGTTAGTATTATTATCAGTGTGATGGGTAAATAAGAGTTATATGGCAGATTTAAAAAGCAACAGAGAACATTTTCATTTTTAGTTTTAATTTGAACTTTATAATTGATTAGAATGTTTCAGTTATTTATGCTAATTCTAGAGGGGACACTGGGGGACACGGTGCATGGAACTGCTGGATCACAGCTTCATGTGCCCGAGTCTGATTTCTGTCACTATTTATGTGAGGTTTATCTATATTTTCATGATTTTTTTTTCTCTCCTGGTAGTCTAATTTCTTCCTGCATTCCAAAAAATGTTCATGTTGTGTTTCTCAGAAATTCTAAGTTGGTCTGGAATGTGTGTGTGTGCCGTGCCACAGACTTGGTTCCATCCAGTGTTGGTTCCTGTTTTGGGTCCAGTGCTGCTACGGTAGGCTTTAGCTTCCCATAAGCATTTAATGGAAAATGGAGTTCGTAAGATCAGTGTGTTGGGGAAGTTTGTTAATCCTTGCCACTTTCTAGGTGAGTTGTTAAGCATGCTCGAGATTTCTACACATTTTAGAGCATCCACTTAAAGTAATCTACGATTTAGGTAACTGAAGTGAATATAATCAGCCCTGAAGAATGAACTCAACTAGTTCTCAGTACGAGTGGACCTCATTGTTGTTACAATTTGTCAATGCAATTTAGGTATAAAATCAAAAACTTAGGCTGAAACATAGTATTAAATAACAATTATGAATGTACCAATGCTTCATTTTAAAATGAACATTTAAAAAAATTTAATATCATTGTATAAACTTTATGATCTAAAAATGTCTAATGTAATTTATGGGTGACATTTAGAACTTACCCTTTTGTGAATTCAGTCCTTTATGACAATCTGCCATTTAAGTGAGGAGTATTGTCACTTTACTCTAAGTGATCGATATTTATTCTTCATTAGGAATTTTTTTATTTAGAAATTTCAACTCTTTCCTCTCAGGAACTTTCTCCTCATATTGAACAGGAGTGTGTGTCTATAAATTATTATCCTGAGCACACATTCTATACATATGCTATACCTCCATAATGTACTTTTTTATGTCTGATTTAATTAAGATACTAAACAAAGCCATATGGTGCAAATTGCATCATCTAGAATTATCCAGACCACCAAAAAGAAGACAAATTATGAATGCAGCAATATACAACAAAAAGTGTTATTATAATTATTAAACTAATGCATGTTTTATTTAAGATGTTAATGTCATCTAGAGGGGGCAGGAGAATTAAAAACAAATTGAGATAATGCTGAAAAGCAATAGAACAAGCTTAAAAGACACAAATGTTTGATTCAAAATGATTGCAGTACACAGTGAAATGGCTCTGCCATTTTGAAGTTGTAATTTTAAAAATATATTTTTGTGTTCTTTAGCTTAGAGAACAAGAATCCAAGTCAGTATCATTTTCAAAGTATAATTAGACAGCTACAGTGGATTCAGAAAGTATTCAGACTCCTTCACTTTCGGAACATTTACGATATTTTAGATTTAATTTTAAATGGATAGATTTGTCATTTTTACCCATCAGTTTACAGTCAATAACCCATAAGGTTTGGAAATGTATTACAAATAAAAACCTGAAATCTTACATTAACATAGGCATTCAGACCCTTAACGGTACATTCATATCATTCACTCAAACTAAACTATATACACAACTTAAACCTGTATATTCAGTTTCATAATTATTGTAAAATGTTATCTGAATGGTCAAGCTTCAGTTTCTAGTGGTGAGAAAACAGACATGAACTTCACTTCTTTGTCTTTCTACCAAAGGAGCTTGAAGGGAAAAGAACCAGGTGATTTAAAGGGAACTGGAGTAATAAACTATTTCATATCAATTTAAATCATAAATTCATTGAGAGTAAAGCTGAAAGATCAGAGCTAAAATGGCATTATATGTAATTATAAATAGTACATCTTTAAATCTATCAATGCTTTTTTATAGTGGTGGTTCACGAGCAGTAACAGCCTACAAATAAGTGACCAATAAGCTCTTTGATACTGTGTGACTTTTTCAACTTCCTCTCTCCAGTATTTTTGCAGCAGCCTCATGGACTCATGGGCACATCAGGCATCCTCAATGTCTGTTAAGGTTGTCTGTCTTTGGCTGGCATGACCAACATTTTAAATGTACACAAATTACACGCAGCACGGAAACTTCCACAACTCTAATTGAGGTTCACATAATTATCTGAAGGTTGTCTGTAATTATTGGACTTTGTAGAAACAAATATAATAACCAGAATAAATTGAAATCACTGCATCTGCTTATTTTTCCTTGGATTTTATTTGAGAATTCATTTTAAAACATAAACAAAGCATAACATGTTTTTGTTATTACGAGGGACGTTCAAAAAGTTTCCACGCTTTTGTTAACTCTATTTATTATGAATTTCAAAAACAGATTATATCACTTTTCTACATAGTCACCTTCATTTGCGATGCAATTTTCCCAGCGCCGTACCAACTTTTTAATACCCAATTACTACTCCTCCCACCTTCATAGTTTCCAATGAAAATATAAAAATGCGGAAACTTTTTGAACATCCCTGATACGTTACATAGGGCTGACACAATAGATAGATAGATAGATAGATAGATAGATAGATAGATAGATAGATAGATAGATAGATAGATAGATAGATAGATAGATAGATAGATAGATAGATAGATAGATAGATAGATAGATTCAATTCTTTATTTACTCTGTTTTTAGTTCAGATTTACAACCACATCTGTAACAGTTTTATATCTTAAGGGTATCAGTTCATTCTAAAGGTAATCTATAAATTCTAGCCATTTCTGAGAACTTTTTATTGATGCATCCATTTTTACAACTTGATTCTTCAGTGAAGTCTCAGTGGGAGTCAGAGTTTACCCTGGGGGGTAAAGAAAGAAACCAACCCTAAATGATGAATCAGTTCATTGTAGGACGTACTTACACATATAGCCATTGAGTGTTACCTGTCCAAATAACAGCTTGTCTGTGAACTGTATTGGCAAATCAGAGACTCCGAAGGAAACCCTCACAAATTAGAAGAGGCCATGCTCACTCCACTCATTGACAGGAACAGCCCTAAAGTCCAAGTTGGACTGGTGGACTCTTAGATGCATGCCAGCAAACAAACAGCAAGAATGTGATCAACCCCTTGTTTTTTTGCATATAAGGATACAAACATTTTAGTAAGTTGGAGTTAAAACCTTCACTCATTATTTAAATCTAAATGTTTCTCAGATATTAATGATATGAACTAACACCAATACATAATATTTGTATGAATCAATACATACGGAGAATTGAGATGTACAGTAGACGGTTTTACTACATTGCATACTTAACCTAAATGGCGTCTGCTTTACATGCATTAATGTTAGGAATGTACTGTAAAAAAGAAAATAAAAATATACTTACTCGGGTTTGTACTTTGTGTATTTAATAATTTTTTTAATATACTGGTTTTAATTCCCACAAAAATAATGGAAATAATGTAGGGTGAATATCTAATGTAGGATATTTTGTTGAATGTCCACTTTTTTGTAAGTTGTTTTTTTATTATTTTTGCTGACTGGAGAAAATCTGAAGAAAGGTATCTGATCAGTGTAAAGTGTTTTGAGGTGGCCACCAATTGATAACAAAGGAGTTATTCATACATTAATTCATTCATTTATTTTCCACCATTTACCCGAGTGTGTGAGTGTTTAACACACCGGCAACAGTCTTAGCAGTGAGGCCTATATGTTCCTTTCCCCAGCCACATTTGCCTACTCATACTGTACAATCCCAAGATGTTCACAGGCCCTCTGGGAGATGTAATACTCCCAACAAGCCCTGGGTCTTCTTACAGCTGGTGGTGCGCGTAACACTTCCACAGGGAGGCATCTAAGAGGCACCTGTATCAGATGCTCAAAGCACCTCAGTTGGCTCCTTTCGATGCGGATGGTCCGCAGCTCTACTCCGAGACTTTCTCAGATGTCTGCGCATCTCACTCTAACTCTAAAGGAGAGTCCAGCCACCCTGCAGGGATAGGAAAATGTAATTGGGTGTGTATAGTTGTTTTGCCAGATGTCAATCAAAGACAACTCAATTGAGTGAGTTTTGGAAATTCTCATCGTTTTGTGGGCAAAAGTGTTTTTTCTTCCTGTTTTATATTCCATCTCAAAATATAAGGCCAAATGGTTATAAGCTTATGCTTTTTTCCCCTCATAAACCACACTGATTTCCCTGTTTTTTTAACATACTATACTCTTACATTTGGGATTCCAGAATAAGATTGTGTTTTTGTATTCACCACAAAGTAAGATCCTTTGCTCCTTCCTACAAACGGTATCATCCACTTCCGCAGAAGTTGTGCATCTGGCACTGTTTAGCTGCTCATTGTACTGTACCAACAAGCTCAGATATTCATAGGCAGCCGCCTGCATTTATCATTGTCCAGATCTCTAAATGTGCTCTTCAGAAATGTTTAGTTGTAACAAGACACGGGAGCAGTGTACATGTCCATATTATGCGTTTTGCAAATACATTTTTATAAAAGTTGTGACCCTTAAGTAAGGCTCATTTTGTGGAAAGACATCTTATAATGACAATATGTGCTATAGTGAATTACAAATGCTGGGAATTTATCTGAAGAAATAGCTTTACATCTGTTGAATAAAAAAGCTATTTATCTCTGTGTATGGCACCTACCAATTAAAGTGTACATGGCATATTAATTTGTCTATACATCAAAAACGCCTGTTCCACATGAGAGGAATATTAATGATGCCATTTTGTTTTAAATAATAAGGAGGATATCCTGTTATGACAACTCATTTAGCATAGTTCTAGTGAGCTATAAGCAGTTTATGACTTAAAAAGAAAGACAAATAAAAATAAAGGTAAACAGCCAATCTACAAAAGAGAAGAATGTCAGTGCCTGGTGGCAAGAATTACAGGATAATTCATATTACCGGTCAACTCAGCAAATAGGAAAATTAGAGATAATCAGGGATCCTTGTTCTGCACTGGGCGTTGTGCTCAGGGAAGCCTGTAATTTTTACAATACAATAATGACAGAGTAGCTCTCACACTCTCTTCAGAGCTACCGCTCTTTTATATCCCCTCTTGTCCAAGCCCATTCCTCCCCCCCTCCCACCCGCCCCATTTCCTCACTTTTCCCTTCCCCTGCCAGCCATCTGCATGCAGTCTCCAAAGACACACACACTCTCGCAGCCCATGCCATCATACACCAGAGAATTCCAGCAGAGGCTCTTTCCCCTGCCTCCAAAGATCTTGACGGACATCGATTTTTTAGAACTGTCATCCACTAATGCCAGCTCTTGTCAGCGACTGCTGTTTGTATCCTGACAATAAAAGCTTCCATGCAGAGGCTCGGGGTTGGGGGGGTTATGTGGAGATGAGAATTGTTTATGTAAGAAGGAAGGGCCTTGTAAGAATCACCTCGCCTGAACTCTTCTGACCTGGGACTGTAGATGGCAATGTAGCACCCAGCTTGCTGCTAGTGCACAATAAATATCGAAAGGATCCCCTTAGAAAAATAATTCATGTATCTATCCTGCTTTTATATATTTTATATGTACTTGTTTTTCTGCATATGGTTGGTGAAAAGGGTTGTGTTCATTGCAGGGTTGCTTGAAGTATAAGAAATAAGAAGGATGTTAGCTGGGTGATCTCCTTGCTGATGTACATCTATTAGTCACTTATTGTTTTGTATGGCATGCTTTATAACAGGTTGCTTTAATTTTATGTACTGTATGTGTAAAGTAAGTTACTGATAAATTAGTTATAGGTAAAGTTATCATTGAGCCTTAAGTATTTAGAAGTAACAGACTAATACATGCACCAAGATCCCTTTTATAAAATGTTACACCTTAATTGACATATATAAAGTGTACAGAAAATACCCATCCATCTGTCCATTTTTAATACACCTATCCAGTTTAGGGCAGCAGATACTGTAGGTGTTGCAAATTCAGGAAGTTTTATTTGCAAGGCAGAAAACAAACATGCGTGAGGTGCTGGGTCTTCAGAGAACACACTCCTGCACACATCTACTGTCACGCACTCTAGAAGGGGCCCATTTAGAGTCTCTTATTAGCTTAACACACACAATGTTGAGATGTGAGTAAAAAATCAAACTATGCAATGGAAACACCCAAGCATGCAGAGAAGACAACCTTGACTGGAATACTGCTATCTACCCACAATACTTGTTAACTTGACAGCAGCAGTAATTACTGCACAACCATGCCGTCCTTTACCTACTCTCGGAGACAGGGTTTGACCTCTAGCCTCTTTGTGTAGTATTTATAAATTGGTCAGTTTGGCTTTGATTATGTGATCAAAAGAGAAAATGTGGGCAAGAGACACACAAGAAGGGGAAAGGACATAGGAGGCACACTGAGAGAGATGCTTTCAGAGGGCAGAAGTATAAAAGAGGACAGGAGACGAGAAAGACGCTTCGAAAATAATGACAGTGCTTGAATAGTAGGCTTTACAGGAATGGGCTCAAGAGAGGGAGTGCTGGTGAAGAGGGATTCAGACACACATGAATACAGAGGAGAGGCGCTGATGGAGATAGAAAATATTTTTAAATTATTCTCTCTTCTCTCTCTCTCTCAATATATATATATATATATATATAAAATAGTAATGTCAAAAGTGGGTGGATCAATAGTGATGTCATTAAGTGCCAGGTCTTCGGCTGGGCTACAGAGGAATAAGTGAAGAGAGGATCAAATAACACTATCTGAGTCTGTAAACTTTCCCCCATGTGCACGTGTGTGATAATATATATATATACATATATATATATATATATAATATATATATATATATATTTATACTGTATATATATATATATATATATATATATATATATACATATATTTATACTGTATATATATATATATATATATATATATATATATATACAGTATACAGTATATATATATAATTTGTTAAGCAAAATTAACCAAACAAGTGCACATGGTGTTACTGAACTAAAATATAGGCTTGTAGCCTTCTCTTAGGTTCAGTAATACTGCCTGGTTGAGTGGGTCTTGTGTTTTCGCAGAGCTCCATCCTTAAATCAGGTTCAAGTCAAAGTGAGATGCCCCCTTCCAGGGATCCCCAGCTTTAAAGGACCTGGCCTGGAAAGGGTGCAGTCAGTGGCCCTCACTGGGTGTCTTCTCAAAAACATGGAGGTAGAAACAAGTGAAATGTTAGCAACAGTGGCTTCAGCTCATTCCTGAGTGGTATTACAGTACATACCTCAGCTAAGCCTGGACAGGGACTCTTTAATGTGTGTCAGTTATTGCTGTTTTTTTATATTGCAATGTATTTTCCAAATTATGAAAATCTACTTCTTAATATAATTTAAAAACAAAAAATATTGTACAATATATTTTAGAAACTATCCATCCATCCATTATCCAACCCGCTATATCCTAAGTACAGGGTAACGGGGGTCTGCTGGAGCCAATCCCAGCCAACACAGGGCGCAAGGCAGGAAACAAACCCGGGCAGGGCACCAGCCCACCACAGGGTGCGCACACAGGCACACCCACACACCAAGCACACACTAGGGACAATTTAGAATCGCCAATACACCTAACCTGCATGTCTTTGGACGGTGGGAGGAAACTGGAGCACCTGAAAGAAACCCACACAGACACGAGGAGAACATGCAAACTCCACGCAGGGAGGACCCGGGAAGCGATCCTGGGTCTCCTAACTGCGAGGCAGCAGTGCTACCCACTGCGTCACCGTGCCACCCATTTTAGAAACCATTACAATATATTTTTAAGTCCATCCATCCATTTTCCAACCCGCTGAATCCAAACACAGGGTCACGGGGGTCTGCTGGAGCCAATCCTAGCCAACACAGGGCACAAGGCAGGGACCAATCCCAGGCAGGGTGCCAACCCACCGCAGTATATTTTTAAGTATACAATAAATTTCAGTTATACCGTGCAATATATTTTAGAGTTTATATTTCAAGATACCTGTTATTTTTATATAGTGCAGTATATTTTAAATATATATTAACATGACATTAACAGTATTATCCAATAGATAACTCACAGGTGTTTCTTATATTGAGATATATTCCAGACTAAATCGCGTTGTGATAGCACAGACTGTAAACCTATTGTTAACCTAGTACTAATTAGTAACTAATAAGGCTGTAAACTGAAGCCCATGTACACTGACACATCCACCTACCTGAACTATTTTGTACTGAATTACAGTATATTGCATGTTTTATAAAACTATATTTGGAAATGTATGTTCAGATATAATCTTAAAAATGTATATTTGAACTATATGTTACCTTATAATGATTACCTTATAATATTTTTGCATACATTGCAATATATTTAGTAAGATTGGATTCAGAAAATATACAGAACCCTTTACTTTTTTCACATTTTGCTGTGTTGCAGCCTTCAACACAATATGCAACACTTAATACCCCAGAATGATGAAGTGAAAACAGGATTTTAGAAATTTTTTCAAAAAATAGAGTCTGAAAATGTGTGTGAAGATGGCTTTTCGGTTATTGTATATATGTTTAATATTTTGCAAAAATTTCTACAACTTATTATGGCATTAAATACCGTATATATTATTTACTATATACTGTACATAACATAATACATAGTTTAGAATGATAAGCATTATAATATTGAATAATGTATCACAATTAATGAATAATAATCATAATAACAGAAATAAGTTGATTTTGTTTTAACTTAAAAAATGCAAAAAATAGTTGCATTGTTATTGAGTAGAGCAACAATATGAAGCAAAATGCTACAACTCACCATATTTACAAAATAATCATAATAATAATATGATGGTGATGATAATAATGATGATGGTGATAATCCCTTAATAACTCATGCAAAATGCTGAAACCAAACAATGACTAATTAAAAGCAAGTGTTGTAAATCTGGCAATCTTGTCCCACACAGAGTGCTGCACTGCCAATCCTTACTGTGCTGTTCCTTTCTCAGGGTCTCAGCTGACTTCATCAAGTTGTTTGCTGTGCGTTCACAGTCATGTGATGTCTTGCCAAACAGTACAAAGGATATCTATTAGCAATGCTGCTGAGGAGTCTGTCGCATCATAAGGGTCAGCAACAGCATTCATCAACTGTAGTGATTCTGTCACATCTAACACACATCAGTGATGCTCTTTTTTTTCTTCTCTGCTGATGCACCTGTCTGCACAAAAGCAGCAGTACGGCATCTTTTTGCACCACACTCTAAAAGAAAAATGTCTTTTTAGGGCATACTGGGGTGTTTTTGTTTAGTTTTTAATTCATCTGACTGAAACTGTTTACATACTGAATGAAAGCACTTTTAGTGAAAAGTGCCTTTAAAAAAAAAGGAAAAAATATCTCTTTTCAGTTTTCCCTGGGTTTGTTCACCACTGGTTTTCGTGTCTTGCTTTGCAGCACTTCTCATTAAAAGAAACCTTCAACATAAACTTGACAATTTGTTTTATTGCATCCCTTAGGAAGTCTTGCTGAAGAGAGCCGCTGACCTGGTTGAAGCTCTGTATGGCATGCCACATAATAATCAGGTACTATCCCTGTGGGAGACATTATAAAACTCCACCTTTTACATTGTTGACTTCCACATTTCATTATCTAACTTATGTATTCATTGTTTCCTTATACAACACAGTATGAACCTAGTTACCTCTTTCTGACTAATTAGATCCCTGGTTATATCCTTCTGTATTACCAACAGCAGTTATATAATACTATGTCTTATACTGACCTGTTGTACTTTAATTAACATGATGGTAACATCTGATATTCTGTGTGATGTTGATGCAAGTCTGATGTGTCATTATAATTATTATCATTTACACTTTTACTGGATATTTAAATTGGTGTTTTCGTAAATGTTTTAAAGCATAAAAATACCATAGAGGCAGAGTGAGTAGGCCTGCTGCCTCACACGAGTAGTGCTTTCTGTGTCGATTTCACGTTTTCTTCCATGTTTCCTGGAGCAAACCAAAAACACGCGGGCACATTACTTGGTCCTACTAAACTGGTCTGTTTGAGTCTGTGCATCCTCTTGTTGTCTGTTATTCTAGCAGTTCACTTCTAAGTATTGGGAAATAACTGGCTTGAGAAAATAACAACAGTTTATTTCATGTACAGCCCAAAATCACACAAAGGAATGGCTCATTGGGCTTTAACAGGCCTGTTTTTTGACGTACTCCAGCCTTGACTCCCTATGAAGACAAGAAAAAACTCCCAGAAACCCTTATAGGGAAGAAAAATGGAATAAAACAGCACTACAAAGACAAAAAGAGAATGTTGTTTTTGAAAATGTCATAAAAGGAATAAATAACAACATTTCTTACCTAATTAAGAAAATTCAGGAACCCAGGGCCCACTCACCAATACATTCATGTGGAACCAGTCAACCTGAAATGCACATTTGGAATGTCAGATGAAAACTATACCACCATAAGGAAAATCCACACAGACATGGGTAAAATGTGAAAACTCCTTATAGACAGTGGCTATGTATGGGGTTTAAACCAATGATGCACGATGCACTGTGGAATTAATTTCTTTGAAAATTGTTTTACGTCCCATCATTGTTGCATTCTGTGACATGATGCTTCCATATTTTTTGCAAATGTTTCGTATTCTCTTGAGAGCTCCAGGGAGTAAGAATAAGTCTTTAATTTCAGCAGTAAATGAAAGGTCATGATCTCTCCCAGTGTAGGTCCTATCAAGGATCCCGCTCAAGAGCACAAAGTGTCACTTGCGGACGCAGTTTACTGGAGCCACTTATCTTAATCATATTCAGATTTTAAAGAAGAATCAACAGTATGTTGAGGCATGATCTGTATAATCTGCTTACAAAAGTCTTTACCCAGGTAAAACTGAGGAAGATGAAAAGAGCTCCATTTTGAAATAAGGTATACCATCCATCCATTATCCAACCCGCTATATCCTAGCTACAGGGTCACGGGGGAAATAAGGTATACTCCACTTTAAAATAATGCTTTTTAATATGTAGCTTACCCCATGTAGTTTGTAGTGATGGTCGACAAAAACTTTCAATGTCATGCTTTAACTGAGAACGGAAATAACACATTTTGAGACAGAATGGCTGTTTATGATAGAGACCAATGCTAGACAACAGCAAACAATATACTGTAAAAACGTCCTTGGAAAAAATCTCACGTTCGATTATCCTAATGTCAAGTCATCTAGTCATTTTCTCAGAATCAGCACGAATCCTATATTCAACTCAAATGCTCAAATGCTCATTTCCATGTGAAAGCATTTTATTCTGTACGCACTGCTCCAATTTTTTATTTAACAGTATTTTAGCAAAAAATACACACATTTTGCCCATTGTGACCATATAACTGGATAACTTGATTGTGGATTATGCATCATCCAGGAAAACATTTCATCTCCTTCCTGTAGAGAAAAGCCAAGCAAAATGACACCTTTTATTGGCTAACTAAACAGATTACAATATGCAAGCTTTCAAGGCAACTCAGGCCCCTTCTTCAGGCAAGATGTATGGCAAGATGTTCAGGCATATCTCCTTCCTGGAAATGTGACATTAAAAATTGGTCATCACTGCAAACCAAATGGGGTAAGTAACATGTAAACAAAATATGTATTTGTTTGGGTGGAGTATGCCTTTTATTTGATGCATACATTCATTTTATATACCATATGATCACCAACTTTCCAGCAAAGACAGGTGATGCTCATATATACGACATCTTTCTAGGGTTGTCTCTTTAGGATTCCTTATTACCTTTAGGTGTGAGATATTATTGTGTCCTTTTAATGACTTACTGTATCTTTTGTTTGTTGACTTACTACAAGTTTTCCTGTGAAGAGAGATGATTGTTGAAGCTTCTCTTTATTTTTCAGGAGATAATCCTGAAGCGAGCAGCTGATTTGACAGAAGCCTTGTACAGCGTCCCACGCAATCACAACCAGCTTCCATCCCTCACTGGTTCTGCTACCCACTCAGGAATGATGGGCGTTAACTCTTTCAGCAGTCAGCTTGCCGTCAACATCTCAGAGACCTCCCAGGGCAATGATCAAGGTAATCTCTAAATGTTATCCATCACCTTTTCTCACATTCCACTTATTTAAAAAAAATATATATATATGGCTTCTTTGGTTCATGGTTTACTAAATATCATGAACAGCAGACATGCTGGAAAGTTAAAAACCTGCTGAGTAATATTATACCAATTGCTGTAATGTCTCTCCTTTTAAATCTCTAAGACTTTTGTGCTTTTTCCAGCTAAACCTCTCTTTATTTACAGTCCAAAACGATAATTTGTTTACAGCTAATGTAAAATAATAAATCACATTAATTTTATGTTTCTAAAGCAAGTTCTCATGGTTTGTTTTGAATCCTATCAACTTAACCTTTTCAGTTTAGTTGAAATGTAGTTGAAAACATCCATCATCCAAATGTGATACAGATGGAGGATGGTACAGTGAACCTGAAAAGCTTAAAAATTCCTCTGTGAATAACCATTCGGAGTGTTGTATTCATAGGAATTACTTATGAATGCTATGAAATCACTTCAGGTTTTTTTTTTTTTTTTTTTTTTGTGACTCACGTTACAACAAAACCCCTACATACTGTATGTTATACTGTTTGATGCATCTTGATGTCTAGGTAGGTTAGACATCAGGCTTTCTGGGAGTTCCCAAATATTTTTTGGCCCTCTAGACCTGAAAAATCTTCATTTATATGCCAACATAGACCATATTTTTCTTCTGGAAATTACACCCTTATGAGTAAAAGTAAACAAATAGGTGTCTTCAGAAACAATGGTCAGAAGCACATAGAAGACACCCATAACCTGTTATGAGGGGTCAAAGTTACTCCTTTAACAAAACTTAAAAACAATGTGAGTTGGTAATATAGCCATGTGTCATTTTATGCTATTTTGAGGTTGCAAATCATGAATATAATATTTTTATATTATAGCAGGCGTTAGGTGGTCTCGTGGCCTTGGAACCCCTACAGATTTTGTTTTTTTTTCTCCAGTGCTCTGGGGTTTTTTTTTTGTTTGTTATTTTTTGTCCTCCCTGGCTATCAGGCCTTACTTTATTCTTTTTTTACTTAGTATTGCCTAATCTTATTTTTATATTTTTCTTTTTTTCCTGCTTCATTTTGTAAAGCACTTTGAGCTACATCATTTGTATGAAAATGTACTACATAAATAAATGTTCTTGTTTTTGTTTTGATACTTGATTCTAGCCTTTTGGGAGCCAATCTCATCAAGTTAAAAAATAAAAATTTTCAAAAATAAGTATATGGGGTTTCATTTTTGACTATTTCAAGCTCAGTAATTATGAATATGTATTTTTTTTATTTTCTCTATTAAAATCAAGAATATTTGGACCTTAAACATTTAAACTGAAGCACACTGCTTAATATTTCAAATATGTGATGCATCTATTCTTGTTCATTATGTACTTCTACCTCATTACATTTCTAATGAACATCCCGAATTAGGGTGGCTTATGCTAATTCAAACATTTTCCATTAAGCTTTCACTTTAAACTGGATATGTCCTTCACCAATAAAAGGTGATATTGTAAAAGTGTTGGTTTAAACTCAAAAGGAAGAGATATTCTGATTATCTTATCTACTGGTTTAATTGCTTAAAGCTCTCTGGCTTCTGTGTAAAGGGATTTAATGGGAGGGCATTATGGAAAATAAGTGTGAATAAAAGGAGACAGGAGACATTTATATCTGGAATGTGCATCGCAACTGTCGCTTTGAAAGTCTGTCAGACTAAAAAATAGAAATAGATCATTTTCTTGTAATAGTACTGAGTATTTGCAGAAGGAAAGTTTAAATAGAAACATTATAAATAAGTGTTTATTAGTAAGTGTCCAAGGTATACTGGCCTCTGAGAAACCTCATTAACTGAGGTAGATTTGTGAATAACCCAACTTATGTGGCCATGAAAACCCTTAACTGGGTTACTGCGCATGTCTGTTACACTCTGTCAACCTGCATGTGTATTTCTTCCTAAAATGTATATGTTTACAGCAGCCACAGGTAGAAACTTCCACAAAATAAATTTCCAGAGGCAAATGCTCAGATGATTGCATTATTTGTTTTTCCGGGCTGAAATAATCTGTCTCGATATGTTTATGTTGACAAGCTGAATGTACAGTGCTAAATTCAGTAACACAATCTCGAGAGCAGTATTGTAACACGTTAAAAGTAATGTGTGTTACATAGTCGAATGACTTTTTAAAATAATTAAAAACCTACTCAATACTTATCATATTGAGGTAAAAATACTTGCATCATTATTATTCTAGCAGCATCGGGTTAAGGCAAAAGGGATACGTACCAGTATGCTGGTCCTTTGCTGGGCTCAATCACACAGCAATGCAGAAAAGAGTGTGCTGTATGCAAAATCCGGTAACAGAATCCTATAAGTAAATCCTTTTTGTACAGTTTAATGACAGTGGAGCATTTGGACAAAGAGGAACTCCATGATAAAATCTCTCATTGGATTATCGTCATGTCAAATCATCCAGTCACAGGCACAAATTTAAAAGCTCATTCCCGTAGCATTTCCTCTGCATGCACAGCTCTGATTTTCAGGAAGTATTTATTTAACAATATTTTAGAAAAAGTCATGTGAGCATGTGTCTGGATGACTTGATGTGTGGATTATGTATTCTCCATGAACACATAACATTAAACATTTGTCGCGAATATCAGTACCAACCAAATGAGGAAAGTAACATTTGACGAAAATAAAATTTTTGAGTATTTCTTTAGGTTTCGTCAGCTCTTTCCATAAGCAAGGAGCTGCCAAACTTTGCTTGCACTTCCCCTGTAGGCATAAATTAATTTTATCTACTATATGATCGCCACATTTCCAGCATACACAAACAAGTGATGCTAATATACAAGACATCTTTCTAGAGTGATCTTTTTGATTTTTCATATTACCTTTGAGCCTGAGACATTAGCGTATTCTGCAAATAAGCCCTTTCTGATGATTTAGCCCACTGTTCTGCTTTATTGTTCATCTCTTTAATGAATCTGTGTTAACTTTTATGATTTCCATGCATCTACTTTAACTCCTCTGAAGGTCCTAATCCGAACTTGAAATGACGGGGCTTGTTTGGAAGCAGACAGGCGTTTCCTCCCAATAAGCTCCTGGGACCAGTTTGGTTCAATAGCCATCACCCCAGCAATGTCGCTCTACTTTAATGAAAATCATTACAATATAATGCCCCTCCATTCTTTTTAATACCCCAAGTCTCCACCCTAATTCATCAAGAGCAGGTGCATATGTTCAAGTAACACCTCATCTATTATTCAGATGAACAACATCTGCATTTTGTAGTTGCGATGGGAGAACATGTGTTTTATTGTGACACAGCTGGAGCATGGAAGTGGTCAAAGTGCAAATTGATATCTGAGCCTTTCCTCATGCTGAAGTCTCTCTCTTTCTCATGCAAGCGTGCAAGTGAAATCTTCACTAGGAGAAATAGGCCAGTTTCCTATTAGCTCCCTAAAAACACGTGAACAATTCAGGCCTTAAATATAGAGACGTGTCTAGGCAGGGGTCTGCTCTGATAGCTGGCCCACTTAAACCTCTCTTGCTTAATATTTGCAGGTCTTGTTGTAGTGTCAGATAAGAAGCCAAAGCACGCAAGAGATGTAGGCCCCTGCAACGCCAAGCACAGGGGAAAAGGAGGATAAAAAAAACCATGAAACCCCTGTTTTCTGTTATACATCTATATTTCATTTTTTTTTTTTTTTAAACTTTCCACTCAGCTGTCTAGGCCCCCTGATTGGAGCCGCGTGTTATCAAAGTTGGTCCAATTACAGGAGAGCTGCAAGAAGCCTAGGATGAGAGAGGACCTAATCAGGAGGATGTGCCCCTGCAAACCTGATAAGCAATCAAATAAGGCAATGGTGGTGGGGGGGTGGGGGCGGATGGGATATCTTTGAGCTTCAGCACACATTTGGTGAAGTGATCCTGCTGCAATAAACACAATGTATCTCATCTTCCTCAAACTTAGATTATAGTTCCCATTTTACATTCTGCAATTAATGGACAACAAAATGTTTAGCATTTAGGATAATACGTTCATTTAAGCTGCCCTGCATTCAGAAATTACCTTGTCCGTTGATATAAATTTTCAACTTCTAATCTGCTTTCTCAAAGTTTTCTTGGTATTTTAATGGATTCATAATTTCAATTACTCTATGGCTCACTGCAACAAGCACACCTCCATTTCTTTTTCTTAACCCACTTAGTCCGTTATACAGTAAGACATATAACCTAACATGCACATTCCTGGGAAGTATCTGAAACCTGGAGGACTAAAAGAAAACCCACACAGACATAGGGGGAACATGCAAACTCCATATAAAGCAACTACCCCACAATTTGAAGTAGCATTTGTAATTTTGGTCAAAGAAAGAGTAAGCAAAAAATTATGTACTGTATATATCACTTGCCTAAAAGTTATTAATAATTTAGTTCAAATACTAATGCTGCAAAAATCCAAAACTGTGAGCCTGAAATTTTGGGAATGAAAATGCAGTAATTAGAAAATAGCAGATATATTTATAGTCATTTCAGCAAAGTGAAATGACACACTTTGTTATTTGATGTGGGACAACTTTGTTAATTTTACAAATGACATAAATTGTAAAAAAAAAAGTGTTATTGGTTCACTTTGGTGCCCTTTATTAAATATTATATTTGGTTGTTAGAACATTCAGTGTCAAAATTTTGCACTAATAGGGAAAGTGAAAGAGTAGATACTTTTTCATTGTATTATCTATCTATCTATCTATCTATCTATCTATCTATCTATCTATCTATCTATCTATCTATCTATCTATCTATCTATCTATCATGATGGAAAAAGAACCATTTTGTAGAATCTGAAAACTATAGTTACTGTATATATTCACGTATAAGTCAGGTCTTGAAACCTGAAAAATCAATCATAAAATCAGACCCCGACTTACACGCCAGTTCAAAAATAAGACACAATTTTTTTTAAACATCTTACTTCCTCCAATCTCGCACCAGTTTCTCAGACACATCTAATTTTGTTGCAGAATTGCAGTTACCAATTTCTTTTGCCACTTCAACAACTTTTAATTTAAAACCAGCTTCATATTTTCTTCTGATCAAATGCTCCATCGTGGATAAGGGATACTCTTACGATAAAGGTGTATTAGGGTGTGAGATACAAAAAACACAAAACAATGCAAACGTCGCTTCGGAATAGTTCGGGTATTATCGTGTGGTCACGTAGGCACAATACACAGAAAAAAAAGGCAGTGTGCTCCGTGTTTAGTCTCTCAGGTGGGCGTTAGCATATCGTGATCTCTTGGACCAATAGTGTGAGTTTTCCATATTCAATTTATATGACAAACATTATAAAATACTGGAAATTATACGGTAAAATCAAGCCCCGACTTATCCGTGGGAGAACTTAAAACGCGAGTAGTAGATATTTTCACTAAAAGTTGTTAATTTATTTTAGTCCTCCTAACCAACAATACGGCTTGTGCAATGAAGCATTGCTACTTGTCAAACAGCATGTTAAGGGAACTTTTACAAAGCCAAGTGCAAGAAGAACAATGCCTGGTTTAGGCCACCTTTAAACTGACTTTAATTTGAAGCTTATGTGTCAGCAAAACAATAGCCACACTGAAGACCAGGCCACATTAGACAAGTTTTTCAGCAATTTTCAGTTGTAGCCTTCATTTAGATAATGTTAGCTAGTCTGCTGAGAAGTTGTGCACCATAATCTGATATATCCAATGACTCACTCCAACTAATCCATGAGTCATTCCAACGCAATTAAACAGGATTGATTTTGTCTTTAGTCATATAAGTGGGTTGTGTGTACATGACAGCTGACATCCAATGAATGCTCAACCAATAATCCAATGGTGAGGAATAAGAAATGTGCTTGTTTTGAAGCTTCCAAACAGAAGAGAAGCTTCTCTGTGTGATGTCTTCTGTTTCATGCACCATGACAGACTGGAAAAAAAAAAGTTTGCATCTGAACTCACCGTAGCTGTTAACCCTTTGTACAGTGCCGGCTTCATCCGGCAGCACGCTTTTTGCTGTAAGAAAAAAGGGCGAGCACAGCTGTGCTAGAAGGTCAGCACACAGTTAGTAAATGTGACATGACCATCAGTTTTTTAAATTGACATGGTCTGGTGACGGGATCAGCAACTGCAGTTGGCAAGTCTAAAATGCCCCATGACTAAAAGTCACATAATGTGACATTGGCTTTAGTCAATTCTCTGTACACTCCATAATACCTTGAATGTCACCAAAACCAATAGAAAGGGTCACTGGCATGCTTCAGCCAGGTCTGTTGCCAGCATTGCCAGGCACTATGGATTAAGCCTCAGGCTTGCAGCACACCGACAGGACAGATGACCAAGATTTCATTGCTCTCGAAATACCATACCAGATCAGGGCTGACATATTAGATAGATCTGGCATGGTTGATCTGCCACCTGTAAAGAGGCTTAAAATGCTGTGAGACACAGCGAATCAAGTGAAAGGACAGTGAGGGACACGGTACGTGCTGCTGGCCTTAGGGCAAGGGGACCGCTGCATATACCTCCTAGATATCTGGCTTGAGATCGCATATACTGCTGTCATAGACACCACGGTTTTAAAGAATAAATGCAGGTGCTTGCCTTATCTCCTGATCTTAATCTGACAGAGCACTTTTGGGATGCCCTGGATTGCAGCATTCAGAGATGTAATCCTTTTTTTTGCAAATGGTGAGCAGCTTTGTCAGGACTTTCTGCAAAATCGCATATTTCTTGAATATCTCAAATGAATGATATACATAATAATAAAGACCATCATAATAAATTTTTTCAGCATAACAGTACATGTCTGATTATAAACAATTCTTTCTTTTATAGTTGGTCTTTTTTTTAGGTGCTGTATCTTTAAAAATGCTTGTGCATAATGCACTTCACTGCACTAGTACTCCTGCTGTTTTTTGTGGTACTATTAACACAGAAACAAGTTGCATGAAAATTACTCTACAAATAAACAATTACAAATTCCCACTGTGGAAATGAACTCTTTAAAAATGCAATCTTTTTTCTTTCACTTTGTTGGAAAGCCCTGTAGAGAAAAGCCAAGCAAAATGACACCTTTTATTGGCTAACTAAAAAGATTACAATATGCAAGCTTTCGAGGCAACTCAGGCCCCTTCTTCAGGCAAAACAATTATCCTGTAGGCTTATTTTTAAAAAGTTGCAGATGAAAATGTAAAAGTACAAATGTGCTCAATTTTTATGGCTCAAGACCTTTCTATACCTGTCATCAATTTTTCAAAGATTTTGTCAAAATAATTGGCCAAAACTTTGTGACAGACCGATCCCATTCAGGGTATAATCATACCCACATTTCAGAGCTATAAGGATCAGCACGGGCCTCAGCACAAATATGAATAGTTAGATTAGTTGTACCCATGAATGGATACTTTAACATGTTCACTCCTGATACACAAACAAACAAAAATACTGTTATGTACAGGAGAAGCCAGTTTTTTTGAATTTACATAGATGGCTGACAAATGCTCCCCTCACACTTTCATCAGTGCTTGTCAATGGCAGTCTAAAATTACTTTATGCATATTGAGAATTTAGCAATGCTCTACTGTACACTAAACTATCTATCTATCTATCTATCTATCTATCTATCTATCTATCTATCTATCTATCTATCTATCTATCTATCTATCTATCTATCTATCTATCTATCTATCTTTTGTGAATCTAGACAATATTCTGGCCTACCTTTCGACCAAGACATTGAGTGATGGATCAATGGAAAATGGTGTATTGTTCATCTCCTGGGACAAGGTGCCAGAGTGATGCTACATATTTTATTCAGACTCCTTCAGATGAGCCTGGCCCTTTAAAAGAAAAGGTTTTGATGATGTTTGATGTTGAAATGCCTAGTGGTGCCAGGGGAAGCTCAAGAAGCACAGCCTTTGGAGTATCACAGGACTAAACCCAGCCCCTAAAGTATCTCCCAGATGGTTGGGACATAAAAGGACATCCTTGCCACAGGTCAGACAAACTTGGACTTGACTGAGAAGAGACATACATGGGCACACCTGGGAGAGAGGAAAGTAGACCAGGTTGTGCAAATAGCTAAGAAAGGTTCAAGTAGTGTGGTAAATGTTACATTTGTCTGCAAGATGAGAAGGTTGTACACTGCTAGAGAATGGCACCACCCTTTATAGGAGTGTTCTGGTCCATTTTTTTTTTTTTGGTGTTCTTGTGATTTTTCCTCTCCTACCTACCCTTGTATGCTATTACTTTGTGTCCAGCTCAGTACCCTTCTTCATTTTACCTGGGCTTTCTCCATTTTTCTTGGTTTGGCATCTGCTCAAGAACAACCCTCTTGGACACGCTATCAATTATATGTTGCCTTTCATATCTAACTGTCAGATCAGACAAAGTATCCAAGTCCAGTGACACCATGTTCATCATTATCAATATCTTTTAAAAAACAACAACAACCTTGCACACACACACACACAGATTCATTTGACACACATTGTGGTTTTTCATTTCTGTTTTAGCAGTCCTAAAAAGGATTGATTTTTCCTTCTCATAATCATCTTCTCTTCCAAGATAACTGTCATGCAGTATGATTTTTTCTCCATTGATGTTTACTATTCATGGTCTAGGTATACTGCAGAATTTTTTATGGATGAGTTTCTCAATCCTAAAGTGAACTGTCTTGGCACATATTTGTAATTTGTAATTGACCATTTATGTGAGAAACGGGTCAGCAAATTGAACAAATGTGTCTGTTTTTAATGACCATAAATGATATTAGTAACTATTCTTACATAGACATGAACATTTTTAGATAGGCAACCCAAATAATATTAGTCCCAATACTGAATAAATACTAACATCAAACACAGTGGAACACACACAGTAAAATATTAATTAGCCCAGAAGTGACAGATAATGGAAATTTGCACTGTAAAAATGAACTCTTTAACTTTTCTGTAAATCTCTTCACAGGAATCCGTAATATCACTTTTTTTTTGGCATAGCACACCAGAGATAATACTTGTTTATGTTACTACTCTGATCATAAATGTGGTTTTGGCACAACTGACAGTAACAGAACTTTAAACTGTCATTTATCAGTGGCAAGCAGTGCAAAAAATAAAAACAAAAACAGCTGCTGACAGAGAAGTGGTAACAGAAATATTCAAACAAATGTCATAAAAATGCCAATCAGAAGACTGAATCACTGCCTCTTTATAAAAATAACCATTTTCAAAATCAGGCGTTTCAAGAATCTGTTAAACACTTAGATACATGTCTTTTTCTTTGAGTTTATTATTATATAGGTACTGTCACATAAAACGCATCATAAAACTGGGAAGCCATCCATCCATTTTCATAAAGTGTTTAGCCAATTCAAAAATTCCAAGCAGCTGCTACCTATTCTGGCAGCCCTGAAAAGGATGTCAGTCCATCATAAGGTACTCTATACTCATGCACACAGGCTAGGCTGTTTTAATTTGCCATTTAATATAAAACATACATACATACATTTGGGATGTGTAAGAAAAGCATAATACAGAAAACATTCATATGCACCCGGGAGAACAGGCAGGCTTAACAAAGACGCTGACCTGCTCACAACTCAAAGCCCTAAAGTTATGAGAAAACAATGCCACACTGCACTGTTTTCATTTGATTAATATACAGTATACTATACACAATAATATTTAAATGGCGCTACAATAGCATATTGGCTAGTGCTGCTCCTCACAAATCTGTCTTTATAGGCCTGTATTCAAATCCTAGTCCAGGCAATTTCTGCATGGAATTTGCATTTTCTCCCCTTCTCTGTGTGAGATCTCCTCCAAATATTCCAGTTTCCCTCCCACATCCCAAGCACATGCGTTTGGTTAATGTGCAGCTCAAAAAGATTCTTGAATCAATGTATGTGCCCTGCTGTATACTGGCACCCTGCACAGAGTTAGCTCCTGCCTTACTGAGGCTCCCTCAACACTGAAGTGGACTGAGAAGCTTGTGTGCCATTTAAAGAGACAGTGAGCACCTTAGAGGGGTGCTTGAGGAGACTCTGGTCAACTGAGGCATACATAGGTAGGTCATAGTTATTGTAGATGTCAGCACAGATTAAGAGAGACACATACATTGTCCAGAGATAGAGGTGTTCAGCTATTTTTGAGGGCTTTGCAAAGCTGGTCAATGATTCCAAAGCTCTAGTGGGTCACATTTAAGTTAACACTCAAGAGAGAGTTAGTGGTAGTACAGAATATTTAACTGAGTTATTAAAAACACAAACTCACATTTGCTTTGGCAGTCAATGCTGTGTGGCCTTTTACTGCACAAGTAGATATGTGGTGAGTCCTTAATCAAGGAAGTTATGATTGTTTATATCAGTGAAAATGCTCCGACAAACCAGAGATTCCATAATGGAATACATGAGAGCTGAAAGCTTTCCAGAAAGACAGCAGCACTCTATCCAATTCAGACATCTATTCATTTTCTTAAAGTTTTTGCTTTAATAAATAATATACAGTACACATAACCAAAAACATGCCAAATCAATATTCTGCACAGCAACATTTTCTAAGACAAAGGTCCCTTTCTGTTGTCGTAAGTCAGCTAAAAATGTTCATTGATCACACGTCTCTCATTTAAAGTTGTCAAAAAACACACCCAGTATAAGATCCAACCATGAGTGATGTCGTCAAGACCAATGTTTTGGGAATGCCCTATACTTATTCCATTTTGAGAAAAATAATTGAATTTAAAATTACTCCTATTGCATTAACTGAAATATTTGGAGTAATAAGTGTGGTATGAAAAATCGGTTGCAATATGCTATACTATACTTCTTGCATAAAGATTTATTTTGCTTAACTGGACAAAACCCACTGCACCTTCTTTAACTCATTGGGAAGCAGTGTTCTATAGTATATCAAATTGGAAAAATTGGTTCCAATAATCTGTTCATAAATATACTAGAACCTAGCAAGAACTTACTAATATAATTGTAAAATAAACATGCCAGGCCAATGCTTAATTTTTAAAATGTATTTGGTGTTTTATCGTATGGAGCTCTCTGTTTACATTTCTCTGTTTGTCAGCAGGAGGTTAAATGCTGATTTTTTTTTAAATTGTTTTGGAGCATGCAAATACTATCATAATTGTCATATTATTTTCATTTTTGTGATTGAGTTGTGTTGTGTTATAATTGTTTACAAGTAATTTATTAAAAATAATGTAACAACATTTTTCTGGTTAAGTCTTACTGTATATCTTCTTTGAAATTTCAGTTTTCTGGTTTCTACAGCCTTTTGCCTTATCTGAGAATCAAAATAATTAATGTTTTCATATTGCACAAAATATTTTTTTTTTTTGAGTCTTATCATCAGCAGGCAGTATGGTATAATCGCTCTGGCACTTGACTTTAACCCACAAGTTATTGGTTCAGTCCTGTGCAATCCCTGAGCAAGTGACTTATCAAGACACCAGTTGTAAAATAATGTGCTCAAATAATTGAAATGCATCCTTAATGTTGAAGTTCATCTTGGGTAAGAAAGTCTCATACCAAAATAATGCAGGCAAAGTTGCTTGATTTAAGTGTGTTTATCATAGATCTATTCTAAAGCAAGCATCATATTAAATATTTACTGTCTACAGAGTACTGTCTACAGTGAAAATGGTTTCTTTTCATTCACACAGGCTACTCCCGCAACTCAAACAGCGTCTCCCCACGGGGTTATGCGCCCAGTTCCACCCCACAGCAGTCCAACTACAACACCATCACTTCAACGATGAATGGCTATGGAAGCACCGGCATGACCAACCTGGGTGTCCCTGGTTCACCGAGCTTCCTGAATGGATCCACTGCCAATTCACCTTACGCAAGTGAGTTCACTTGTTTCTGGTGTCCCCAGCTAACAGCACACTTCAGTGCAAGGCTCAAATGCATAACCAGCAGATCACTGTGTATAACCCTCTGTTTTGATCATGGCATGTCTATTGCTTGTCTACACTTTCATCCTTCACTCTTCAAGCATGTGTACATAGCATTTTGTTTCTGTTGTCAAGCATAATTAGATGAAATGTAATGTTTCCATACCATTAGATTAATTTGATATTAAAGAATACATTGCTTGTTCTACTGTAGGGAAAATGAAGGCAAAGTCAAGACAACAGTCTGGGTCACAAACCACATGTAATGCAGTGTCTTAACGGCCAGCCAGACTTAGGCCCCTCATTAATCACAGGGCGGTTTCCATAGAAACAGGTCCAGCCACCTTGAATTTTGCTTATTTTGCTTTTCAATGTGCTTAAGGTTAATTAGTGGCTGCAATATGCAGCTTTAATGTTTCCCTACTTGTCTTCATCTATAACTACTTATGCAAACTTTGTTCCAATAAATAAACTGCAAGGATCTAGCCAGATTTGTAGAAACAGACACATTTAAAATGATAGATAGATAGATAGATAGATAGATAGATAGATAGATAGATAGATAGATAGATAGATAGATAGATAGATAGATAGATAGATAGATAGATAGATATTAGGCATCATGTCTGGTGTGGCTCACCTAAAAGTAGCTCATATCGATACAGTCTGCAGTGCTCATCCATTGAGCCAGAAATGAAAGGAAACAAGACAAAAAGGAAGTAAAACATTAATCTTAATAAATTTATCTTGGAAAATATTGTTCTTTTTTAAAAAAAATATTTTCTCTTTTTCACTGGACACCCCACATTAAGATAATACAATAATCACTGACGAGATATCTTGCATGCACACACAAACTTCAACAGACACTTTCCCAACTCTTCAATGCTGCATGATTCCTCACATTTTGGTAATGAAAACTGTAATTGGATCACTTCTTAAACCGCTAGCTTTTTCTGCACACAATTCATTTCTATTCACTATCTTTCTTGCCCATTTTTTTGGCACTGCTGATGTCACATATGTGCTTCACTGTAAGGTAAACAAAACATTTTGAATATGTATAATGTACAGTTTCACAATTGTGTAAGTTTAGAGAATAGATTAAGGTCAAAATAAAATAAAAATAAATTCAATGTTTTCATCTCCAATAAATAGCATCTATTTAATTTATTAATATGAATGTTTTACTTCATTGCTTTTTATTTTTTTCCTTTTTGGCAGTTATACTCTTACATAAACATCACACCTATAGACACAGAGTGCATTCTTCAAGGCTACTTTTAAATGCACAATTTCTTTATTTGCAAGTTATATACAATGTGTACAATAGTTTCATTTGTAAATAACAAAATTATGTGCTGCTGGAATAGGCTCTGGCACCCCACAACCATGAACTGGAATGAGATTTACGTATATACAGTATATCTACAGGTGGCATTGTGGCACAGTGATACTTTGTGGATCCTGTATTCTAATTCCGTGTTAAAGTCGCTGTCTGTGTGGAGTTTTTTATTTTCTTCCCAATGTCTCCATGGGTTTTTCTTCAGGGTATCCAATCACAAAGATGTGCATTTTAGGTCAGCAGGTAATTCTCACCTAGCCCTATGTGTCTGTGTTCATGAGTAGGGCTTTTGATGGATTGACAATCCATCCAGAGTTAAGTTCTTCTCTGCACTAAATTCTGCTAGGATAGCCTTTCATTCCCACGAACATAAATTGGATTGAGCAGGTTTAAGAATGTGCCTGCATGTACATTTTGAGCATACACAAATAGGCCTATGTACTCATTCAGATATTATTCCCTTTAATATATAATGGGCAGCATGGTGTTGAAGTGAATAGCAGCACAGTAAATGGACTCAGGTGCTCAGGTGGAGATGTCAGAAGATTCAATAACTTGTCTTGGTATAAGGGAATTTAGATGTACAGTATGAATGTGTGCACCCCCTGGTGCCTGGTGTTGCATTCATCATTGGGCCCTACTTTTCACATCGCAATACTATAATAGATGATCAGGTTTAGAACATGAAAGGATGGACGATTGACAAATGAATGGAATATTTTCATGTATTTACCTTGCGCTTTAAATGGAAAAAACGAAATAAGGAATGGATGAATGCATAATATAGTACTGAATCATAAGAATACATTTATATCAAGTACAATCTGGAATATGAAATGTTTGCAAAAAAAAAAAAACCTGAATAGCACAACCACAGAAAATCATACAGTGTAGATCAGATAAATGAATCTCAGAGTACTGAGCTAGCAAAGTATGTTTGGTCGCATGACTGCTCATCCCAGATCAGGTAGGACTTGAATAAAGATTGATAGATGGAAAGAAATTCATATATTACTCTTAGGAAAAGTTGGCCTGTTTTAGGAAGAATATTAATGTGTTACTTTAATTATTGTATAGTAACAATTTACTAAATTACTTTTACAAAAACATTGTTTTTCATTTTTGTTCTACTAAAACTGACTTAACAATCTGTATTGATCTCTTCTAACGTGTATGGGCTAACAATAAAACATTCAGTTCTGTGTGAAAATTTTAAAATACAACAGCTACTCAAATAGTTATTACACCTTTAATGCGTACAAAATGATCACTATTTAATTAAATGGTGCCATTTACAAATTGTAAAGAACTGCGAGGACTTCCTCTTGGAGAAAGCCTTGTAGTTAGCTTTATGAACATAAGAAGTCAGATAAATAAGAAGAAACCACTCAGTCCATTTGTTAGCTAAGTTGACCCAGTTGCACATTACAAAACTTTACAAATGAATAAAATCTAACCTTATATAGAAATTTTAAAATAAATAAGAGAGTTCCAATTACAGATATACCTTTTATAAACAGCAATTTTGCATATAATTATATAATTCCCAATAGGGAATATACAGTATATATGGTCATTTGACCCAACATCATCTGAAACATTAAAGGAAACCAATATAGATATATGAAACATATTAACTCCACATACTAAAGAAGGTATCAAAATGCAAATTAGAAAACTTGATGACAACAGGCCTAACCAGCTTTCCAATCCTGTTCACTCGAATTCTCCAAAATAACACTGAACAGAGATGTGAAGGTCCATTCATTGCTGCTGTCTACCACAACATTGAGCATAATCCTCATGTGCTGTCATATATTGATTGCATAGTGTGTGAATATTTTCTTTAGATTTTCCATCCCATAACATAACATTCTCAAATCCACTTAATCCAATTTGGGGTTAAAGGGGGCTGCCCATATTGGCAGCATCGGGCATAAGGCAGGAATCAACCCTGGACAGTGTGCCAGTCCACTTAGGCACATATCCTCTCTTACAAGGGGACAATTAAGAGTCTCTACTTAACCTAACCAGAGTATATAGGCAGAGTGGTGGCTCTGAGGCTAGGGATCTGCACTGGCAATCGGAAGGTTGCTGGTTCGAATCCCGTAAATGCCAATAGGGACTCTGCTCTGTTGGGCCCTTGAGCAAGGCCCTTAACCTGCAATTGCTGAGCGCTTTGAGTAGTGAGAAAAGTGCTATAGAAATGCAAAGAATTATTATTATTATGTGTAGGAATGTGTTTATTGTGGGTGGTAAGGGGGGTGCGTGAATTAGATCAGCCACAGGACAACCCCATGGGGAGAATGTGCAAACCTCTACACAGGCAGCAATGAAGCAAACAATTTAAGCTAAAGATGCTGGATCTCTGGGACACTGGTACTAACCACTGCATCACTGTATCCCCCCTTTTAGTATTTGATGAAACATAGTATGGGGTGACCACATTATACATTTTTTTAGAATAGTATATTTTTATTATATATATATATATATATATATATATATAATATATATATATATATATATATATATATATATATATATATATATCCATCCATCCATTATCCAACCCACTATATCCTAATTACAGGGTCATGGGGGTCTGCTGGATCCAATCCCAGCCAATACAGGGTGCAAGGCAGGAAACAAACTCCTGGCAGGGCGCCAGCACACCACATGGGCACACACACACATACACACCAAGCACACACTAGGGACAATTTAGAATCGCCAATGCACCTAACCTGCATGTCTTTGGACTGTGGGAGGAAAACCCACGCAGACACGGGGAGAACATGCAAACTCCACGCAGGGAGGACCCGGAAAGCGAACCCAGGTCTCCTAACTACAAGGCAGCAGCGCTACCACTGCGCCACCCCTATATATATATATATAATAATATAAAATGTCTGTAAAAACATTTCATATTGGAGAAATTCCCTAATTTGTACATTGATTGTCTCTTGGCCTTATTGATGAACGCACATCCTGAGGCTGTGAATAAGCTGAGGGCTTAAAATATCATTTCAATTAGGATAATTCATTCCCATTCAAGTTCTTTTTATTTATTTATTTGAGCCTACTATGCCTATCTAAATTTATCTGGGCACTGATGTCTCTTATTGTAGACCTTGCATCCATTTATCCTATAGCACAAATATTTATATTGTAGGAATATTTTAGACAGACAACTTATAGTGAGTGTGAATGCCCATCCATCCACCCTAATTTTTCCTAATCAGGGTCATGGGGAGCCTGAACCAATGCCAAAAGCAGTGCTGCTTGAAACTATCGTTAGTGGGATATGAGGAAAAAAATAACAAAATTAAATTGAATAGCTAACATAAGTACAGCTAGAGCCACATTGCATATTATTTGCACAGAACAATAGATTTTAAAGTACCAGCAGGAAAGCATCACAATGGCTCTTGCATGGTGTATTCTGTTGAGCACTTTGATTATTTTTAGGATTTTTTTTTATTTGCCAAATAGGCAAATTACTTTTGCAAGCCAAGAAGGAGGGATTTTGGGGCATTGCTCAAAATCCCAGTACTGACAATGCCAGCCACATCAGACAATATTTAGAATTGCTTTTTACAAAGCTGCAATATATTGAAAGATGTACTATAGTTGAGCCTAGGCTAGACTCTAAATAAATACAATTTTAAGAAAAAAGAAAGCAATTGAGGGGCTATGTACAGTGCAGAGAAATGATGTGCTGTACTGCTTAGTTATATAGGTAGACAATGTGTTTTATTTTCCACCCTGACAGTATAACAAGGAGCCCTGTGTTGGGAAATGTATAGCCAGTTGCTATCTGGATAGACCTCTGCTCCTCCATGTTTGTTTATTTGTTGATTTTTTTGTCTGTTGTTGTTGTTGTTGTTTCAGTCATGCCTTCCAGCCCTCCGTTGGGGGCTTCTTCCATAACTCTTCCATCCAGCGTTAACACCTCCTCTTCTTCCTCCTCCACCCCTGCTGGCATTTTCTCATTCTCTCCTGTCAATATGATCTCTGCAGTCAAACAGAAGAGCGCCTTCGCCCCCGTCGTGCGGCCGCAGACCTCCCCTCCCCCCACCTGCACCAGCACCAACGGGAACAGCCTACAGGGTGAGCACCCCGCCCCTCACCTGCCTCACAACTCCGCCCATCACTACTGGGTTTTAATAGATGAGAGCAGATAAGACACACGAGGTATTTAATAGGGGATGAGATGGAAACCTTTTCTCTTCATTATAATAATAATGATGATGATAATAATAATGATGATTTTGATAATGATGCAAATAATTATGATGATAATGTTGGTATTGTACTAATGATGGTAATGATTTAAGATAGCACTGATACAGTAGGAATGAATCAACAGTCAACAATTGAGACACAGTTTTACATTACAGAACTTTCGTGTAAAGTTAACTGGAGGCTTTATTTGCAAGACTATACAAATGAACATCTCTAAATTATCCCAGGATGAATAGTCATGGATGTGTATATGCATGCATATGCCCTGTGATAGACTAACACTCCTGCCTTGAGTCTGACGGAATGGGCTTCAGCTCCCCATGACCTTGTAATGGACTAAGTAAATTGAGATGATAACAGGATGGATGAATTACAAAGAGACAAATTTTCCATGAGGAAGTGTAGCAATATAGAGTAGCTAAGAAAGACTAGCCTAGCAAGGTTTCCTTTTTTTATTTTCTGCTCTTTTAGCAAAATGATGTACTAATAACTTAAATAACAGAACAAGAGAATTCTAGATGGTGATCTGGTCAGAAAATGTGTTGGTTTCAAAGCAGACCTCCCAGATCAAAGATGTGTGATTAATAAAAACCTTACAAGGGACTTTTTTTAGTGAGAAGTCAAGCAAAATGACCCATTTTATTGGCTAACTAAAAAGATTACGATATGCAAGCTTTCGAGGCAACTCAGGCCCCTTCTTCAGCCAAAATGTAACATCAACATTACATCTTGCCTGAAGAAGGGGCGTGAGTTGCCTCGAAAGCTTGCATATCGTAATCTTTTTAGTTAGCCAATAAAAGGTGTCATTTTGCTTGACTTCTCACTTCATTCATAATGGCTAACACGGTACAACACCCTAGTACGAGGGACTTTTTTGAAAAACATCATGCTCAAATGTTTTCACCTTTGATTAATTCACAATTGAAATGTTAGAAGTGTTCTGGTAATTTAGAATAGCCGTATACTCTAATGGTGGTTGCAAACTATCTGTTGACCTCCCGATGCATAATTCATATCTAAATGACATTTACTCAACACTCACTTTAACAATTAGGACTTTTTCAGTTTATTTACACATATAGGGGGTCTCTGTGAGCATCTAAGGAATATTCCACACAATCTGATATTTTACAGTAAAACATCACCTCCATGTTCAGTAATTAACACTTCCTTTAATATGTAGAGGAATAGACTTGGCTATGCATTCTATATGCTCAGTTTGACACACTGGAAGCTTAAGTTCTTACACGGGTTTATTAAACAGACAATTAAAGTTATTGTATTCAGTTACACTTGGCAGTATGTTGTTGTGGCAAGGGCACTGGACTTTAAATTAGAAGTTCGTCAGTTCACTCCAACTCTTACTCACTGTGTGATCCTGAGAAAGTCACTTATCCTCATAGTTATCTAAAAAAATCTATGTCCAAATCTTTTAGGTTTTCTTGACTTAAATTATCTGTCAAATACATTTTAATTAAAAATACCAGATTTAACCATTTAGTGGGCCTTTGTCCTTCTGGAGCTAGTGATCATTTGTCCATACCTCTCTTAATGTAGAAAACAATACTGTGGGCCATGTTTGCATTTTATAAATCCTCAGTCCCGGTTACCATCAGCCAGTTCCTGTATAAAATGTTAATGCAGGCAATCCATCTTACACGTAAGACTGACTAGGCTGTTATTTCACCTATAAAAAATAATTGTGCCATAGCCCATGACACAAGTACAACAGTTTTTATTGTGGCTCATTATTTCGAAGTCATGCCATTCTATAATATGAGGGAAGAAAATTGTTCAACATATGTGTGAAACTTGCTTGATTTATACTCTTGCCTGATTCCTTGGCCTGCAACAATACTCTTCAGCTTACTTGGATGCATTAATGCTCGCATTATAATGGTCAGTAATATTCTGTCCCATTGCCCGAAACTTGCAATAACCTGTATATTTCAAAGTGGTCCCATGAACACATCACCTTTATGTCAGTCATCTGCTTGGCTCTTCCTTCCCAGAGATATCAAATGTTTTGTCATATTTCCTGAATAGCTTATGCATGAGCCATCCCATGGTACACATGCTTAGTTAAGTCACAGAGGTGAGCAACATTTGTGAGTTTTTTTGGATAGCAGCATTTGGGTAGTAGCTTAGCTATCTTCAAAACATGCAAATATATGAAAGTTGTGAGCAATTTAAAATCATTTGCAAAATAAGATTATGGTTGATAGATAAACATTATATTATTGCCAGTTATTGTTGTTTATATATGTCATTTCACATTGTTGTCTTCCAATCAAAAAAGGACCAGTTGGTCACTAAAATTAAAAATTTCCCAAAAAGTAAATATTTTTAAATTAGGCAAATCATATTTCTGTGAAACTTAAGTATTACTTGGGTAAAAGCATGTGTATACTGCCCTTTCCATACAGTCTTATTGGAATTCCCATATTTCACATTTCTAAAGCATACTGGCATTGTGAATTAAGGGAATTATGCTGCCAGAAAATTTCTTGTTTGGAGTTCCACAGGCCTGCATTGCAGAGTGTTATTGTGGTTGCAGATGCCTATGTTGTACAGTATTATTTTGGCTTTTGTTTTTATTGCCAGTGTCAACCAAAATCATTCCAATTTTTAGCCACATTTGACTCGATTTTTCAACTAGAAAAAAGTAATCTGGATTTTGAGAACCATATTCATGTATGCAGATACCATCTCCATTACAATTTTGATTCTCAGAATTTGACATGTGTGAACACTTGTATTTTTGAAGGCTAAAATGATTTTTCTCTGCCTCACATTTGGACATGCAATAAAGGAGGTCTGCAAAGTGACTGGAAATTTAGATTTCAGCAGAGAAAACTAGACTTACTGTAAAAAAAAATAAAAGTATATTTAAAGAAATATCTGGTCGTAGTTTTGAGAAGGACTGTATAGCAATCATAACTGCATTGCCAAAAACTAAATTCAAGATAAAAAACAAATTATCAATTCTCTTAAAACTGCTACTTACCATTATGGGCATAAGCATTTTACTCAGATATCAAGGCAGCCTTTCATTTTCACTTCCTGGTCTTTTTAGAAAGTTGTCTGTGTAAAAACACTAATTGGATTTATAATATCCAGTTATTAAATATTAGTGAAATGCAGACTTATACTCCTGAAATAAAAGCCAGCTATGAACAACAATAAACTCTCCACCCATTGTCTACAAACATAAGAACGTACTGTACACTTGATTATGAATTCTGAACATGCATATACTGTGTCCCAGACGATTATCAATAGAAGGGTTTGCGGGAGCCATTCTGTAATTACAATAAACTTTTCTGCCCTCCATGTTGATGCCACCTAATTGTTTTTAATATTTCCAGAACATATCAGGTCACAAGCTTTCCATTAAGACCACAGTCAAGGTTCTACCCCATTAGTTCATGATGGACAGACATTAGCATTTTATATAAACAGACTAGCTGTGCTGTACATCTAAGATGGGTCTAAATCTAAGTAATCAATGTAGGCCTCAGTGCTAACGTTTGCAGTGCACCATGCAATGCATACGTCTCTGTTTTATGCCATTTGCTATGGGATTCATAAAAGCAGTGTTCATTTTTGTGAGGTGCCATCTATTGGAATGAGAAATGCAATGCATTTTATTACTAAAAATGTTTGCGATGAGCCATCTTTGGAATGACAGAGACATGGCACCCGGACAGACACACAGACACTTATCCTTTTATTAAGGTGGATAACCAGTCACAGAAAAACATCAACCTGCACACACTCCAAAAAATCCTGCATTATAAATGTAGCTAAAAAGCCGCCAGCGGTGGGGGTCAACAACCACTATTCTAATGCAGGTCGAGGCACACAGTATGATTCTGTACTGGCCATGTTTTTTTAAATAAAAGTTAAAACATTTCTGTGCTCTTTTCAGATATTTCCTCTTAAAAATTAAACTGTTTCACAAGTGTATATTTATAAAACAGCAACAATTGTTTGCCCATTCACGGCAGACTACTGGATCACATTGTAAAAGCACTTGCCATTATGAAAGGTGCTATAGAAAATAAATATTGATTGATTCATTGAATGAGCTCTGAATCTTGTGTCATGATTTCATGCAGCCACATAGGCAGTCTGCAGGAAAACAGGAGGGCATCAGGGAAGATTTTTATATTTAACATCCATTTTTTGCTGCATTCTGTTCTACAAATAATTAGGTTTACCATGTAAACAATTTCATTATATTTTGTTTCTATTCCATAATAATACAAGAGTAAGTAGTGAGGATGTTACCCTCATAACCTGTAATCTATGAATTGTTACTTCTATTACAATAATAATTAAAGTCATTTTTTTCCAAAAATCTCCAAAATTGTTAATTTTGCAGTGTAAGATGCAGCCAAGGTTCTGCAGGGGGTGAAGTTGCCTGAAGTTTTAAGCACGCAGTTTGTTCTCGACATGGCGGGTGCTGTTTGTGTTCTATGTAAATTTGTGAAAGGTGACACTAGACTGAGCCTCAGCGGTAATCATTTCTCCCAGTGGGAGCCTCTTCACTCTGCAATCGCTTTAGATGAGCCATATAATGTTAAGAATCCTTTCCGGTGAATTATTCATCAACAGCGAAGAAAAAAAAAAGACTCCTAATTATGAAAGCGATCACTTCACTTTTTTTTTAATAATTCCTAAGTGAATGGTTAAATTATATAAACCAGGATTATGTTATACCAATATATATGAAATGTGCAAAACAATGCAGCTATAAAGAGACAAAAGATACAGCATATACGGGTGTGGGGGGGGGGGGGATTGCAGGGATGTGGGGGGGTCACCCAAATCCATGTTGCATGAGCTTAGCTCTGACTCTAGTGATTAATTTCTTTATATCAATTTTAAACACAAAACACTTGAAATTCCTAGGTTTAAAGGCACACAAATGTTGTGTGGTGTGTCAATGACTATCAATGTAAATTGATGCTAGGGAAACCTTTGCCATATGATTACCTTCTTTTCATGATTCTCTTCTGGAATCATATTTTGTTTTTGCACTTGTTGGTAAAAGCTGCCAATCCAGCAGCAGGCACTCACGTGAAGGAAACAGCCAAGTGTCTAGCCCATTAACACGGCTGTGTGCAAAGATAGGGTGCAAAATGGAACAGATCATCTGCCCCCTTGTCTGGTGAAGCAGATTTCCTGCATTTAGTGTGAACTGTTTAGAAATTCCTTTATCTCCAGGATTCCAGTGATTAGCAGCCTGACTCCATTGTTCAGATGTAAAAATGGGTCTTTTCCTTGTCTGGACTAAGTCAGCTTCTTGCTGTGGTAGTAGCATCTGCGTTCCTATCCTTTATAAGTAGAGAATAATGCCACCAACATATGCGGTCAAGCTTTAAATTTACTTGTATGTATAATCAGCATTAAACAAAACCTGTTAATAATAGGTCATTTTATATCAATCCATAAAGACACACATCTGCCTATATGTTTTAACACTATGTAGTAAAGGAAAAAATGTAGCAACACTGCAAATTGACACTTACAAAGCATCAGTAGATCGGTTATTCATCTCTGTGCAGTGTGGCATTTGATATGCTGGTAAAACTACTCATGAATATGACAGATTTAAAGGTTGTATATTGAAATATGCAATATTAAGAGAAGAATGTGTCCCTTAACACACTTCTGACCGTTCCAAAGTGAAATTCTATTAGTAGGCCACATTGCACAGATGAATAACCACTTCATTGATGCTTTGCAAGGTGACACTAAAACCAAAAGAAGCCTTTGTTAAGATCTTTTTATGTGAGAGTAAATGAGTAATAGATGCATTTTTGCAGTACCTAAGCTAAAGTGTTACCAAAAATGTTTTACATTTTACTCCCTTTTTTAGTTTAGCTAATTAAAAATGAATTAATCCAGTAATTACTAGTTCCTTAAAATACAGCAGTTACACCCAAAACTTCCTAGTATCCATACTCTTCTACCCCATGACCAAATGTTAATATAATACAGTACAATAGTCAAGTCAACTTTATTTTTAAAGAACATTTAAGACAACTAGAAACAAATAGATAAATGTGAAAGTTCATAGATAGATAGATAGATAGATAGATAGATAGATAGATAGATAGATAGATAGATAGATAGATAGATAGATGCTTTTATTTTTTTTTTTATTTTATTCTGGCATATTTGAGCTTCCATGTCAATTGTAAATTGGAAAAAAAAAACAAAGTTCTGCTTAATACCAATCCATCCCTGACAGTAAAATCAAAACCAGCAGTAAATTAGGTTAGGTTAGGTTAGGTTAGGTAGACTTTATTGTACCAGAGGGAAATTTGTTTGCTGCAGGAAACTACATAAAACAGAAGACATTGTTACACAGATCCAATATACAGTATTAACAAAGAAAAACCAAAAACTTTTCCTCTTATTATATACTCATTTTTGTACAAATAGATACCCAGATAGGAAAGGCATAGATAGATAGATAGATAGATAGATAGATAGATAGATAGATAGATAGATAGATAGATAGATAGATAGATATCCATAACATCTTGGTTATAATTTAAGGATGTTAATTTAAACTATTGTAACAATTTGTGACTCTCTTGCCATAAATGAATAATCTAATGCATAGCCTTCAAAGAAACATCTGCTGCTCTGACAATGTTCAGCTTGAGATGAACAAGTTTGATCTTAGTCACAATTTATAAACTAAAGATGAGTGTGATAGTGTGAAGTATTTGCCTTTGAAAATTTCAATGTACAACAAAGATCTGTTCATAATACTTAATAAGATATGGGGCAGCCTTGAAATTCTTGTTTTTTTAAGTATACTTTGTGATATTCATATCTATAAAAATGCCTGACTGTAAATTTTAGAGTGAAGCCTTAAAATATTTCAGGTAATAGGTATATATGTACTGTATGTATGCTGCAACATTCTAGTAGCTTTTAAAACTTTTTTTCTTCTTATGAAATTCATATGCACTCAATTGAAGGTTTCTGTGTAGTCAGATAATAAATCTTGTGTTCTTTGGAGTCATTTTTCATTTCTTTATGTAATAAAAATCCAAAGCTGAGCCTTGTCAATGAAGCAGATGTTATACACTCTTTAAAACTGTGAGGTCATTACTGTGATTATGTCTTATTTTTTATATACACTGTATCTATTTACATATGAAACCAATGAGCTAATGCTAATAAATGTTTTTTTTGTTTTCTTTTTTTCCCCTTTGTCTTTTAGCTATGGCTGGTCTCATAGTCCCACCTATGTAAATACTCACAGAAGACTTATCAAGAGAAGAATGGACTTCATTTCTACAACCCTCATGAGTGATTATCAAGAACAAGTTTTGAAAACAGCAGATGGACTTATGTTATGAAAGGTCCTATGCAAATTTTAAACAGAGAAAAAAAAATCTGTAATTTTATATTTTAAATGCCTTTTGCATTACAAACCAGAAACGAGGAATCACACAAGACAATTGAAGCTCGTTTGTGATGGCTGATCCTAAAGACTGGTTCCTAATGGCACCCCCTCACCCCACCTCACATGCTTTTCATTATTCTATATCACTTTATAAAAAGAAGCACACGCACATATTTCACACACACGCACCCCACTGCAGGGCCGCAAAACAGCTTCTGCTTATATGGACACTTGAATATTTGGAGAAAGAAAGCTTTTGTTGCAAGCCAAACTGCTTGAGTGGACTACATTTTTGAAACAGGCTTCTGTTATTATTCTTTATTTTGGCAGATGCCTTTACCCAAGGCATTTTGCATGTGAAAAGTGATTTTTTTTTTTAATTTATTTTTTATATATACTATTTTTTACTTTTTTTGTAAAAAATAACAAGTATAATCAATAGTTATTGAATATATCAGAGGCATAAAGGTATAAGAGCTGTGGAGTTGTCGAATATGAAGTGGATAAGTAGAAAGGGGAGCTGAAATTATGCCCAAACCTGATTTTTTTTTTTTTAACAAGCCTCATCTGAATGTGAAGTGAACTGGATCTAAAATGTACTGTAAGTTTTTATATTTCTTTTTGTTTAATAAGTCAAACCAGTTTGGCTCCACTTCACAATTATAATTTGTCTACTTATGATCAAACACAATCACACACCACTTTAAAAATGGTAATTTGTTACTGTGTTTCTTACAAAGAATTATAATACTCTTTCCTGTTTTGGACTTATTGCGGCCATTCAATAATACATCGATATATGTGTTTTCAGTTTCAATAATGGCATGGAATAGGGGGTGCAAGTAAATAAATACAGAAAATTAGTATTGCTGTTAGTCCTTATGGATCAGTAATAATTATCTGTAAAATACTTCCAAAAGGGGAGTGTGCAGCCTTTGTATACTTTGGACCAATAGGTAGAACAATATAATAATGGAAGTAATTTGTGGGAAACATTTCCAGGTTTAATGCGCCTGTAAAATAAAACCAGGAATGCTTGTGCCGCTTTCGATCAAATTTAGGTACTGATTTTCTTGTTAGACTTCTTAATGTGCTTTTTTGTATGTATTTATAAATATGTTTTGTTTTTCTTTGGTGAATTTAAGCCTGGATAATAGCATAAAACAAAGGAACATATGTAAACACATTTGATGTCCTGGTACCTTTTCGATATTGTTAACAAAAATCTGAAAACTTTTGTATAAAAAAAAGAAAGAAAAATGAAGACTTCACCATGACATCATCCTGATTTTTAAACTCAACTGCTCCATCCAATTTTGTATAAACATGCTTTCTGATAATGTATTTAACATTTTTTAATACAGCAGCTGTGTTTTCCTCTCCTTTCCAGGTACTGTCTATGTGTGTCATTGTGAAAAGTTATATAATCACGATAGTTAGTACCTTATGCACTATTTTAGTTGGAGCGCCTACAAAAGCAATGCATCTTAGGAGAAGAAAAACATTAGAGCACATAAAGCATAAAGACTTTGTACATGAATTGTTTGAAAATACTTTCTCTGTGTACATGAACTGTTTGTCACCCACCTTTTAAAGGGATACTCAGTTTTGCTCAAGGTGTCTCAAAAATGTGAAATCAGCGCTATGTAGGGATGACCCATAAATTAGAGTTCTGAATTAGAACTGACTTGAAGACTGTCATATCCCCCCCTCAACTGCAGAGATATGGGGCGAGTCGATAATAAAAGAGAGAGATTTAGACAGTACAAAACTGATGGGCAGCTATGGATGTGACTTTCCTTGCCTTTTTTTTTTTAAAATGGAATGTTCCTAGAGTTCCACTACACTGGAATGTTTGCTTATTTCGTTCAGTAAAAATCAAAGCTTAGCAACTGTAAGTCATGCACTTCTTAAGTTCAGTGGTCACCTCTTGGTCAATTAACATACAGAGGAGTGAGACCCAAACACACTAGTCATCTATTCCTCGGTATTCATTACTATCCCTGGTTGGCTCACACCAACGTTTGAAAAGTTATTGTCAAGCTCATGTAGCCTTCCCTCCCCACATTCCATTAGAAGTGGTCCAGAATGATCATTGTAACTATAGCACAATTAATTTTTACCCTACATCCCAAATGTATGTGTAACTGGCAACCATTAATTGAGTTTGAGTCTGTCCTTCAGTGGACTGGCACCCCGTTCTGATGCAATGCATCACATGTTCTGAACTAGATTTGACAAAGAAGGCTAAATGGATGGATTCCATGAATCTTAAACCAATATATATTCCATCCATCTTTTCATCAGTCATTAAATCCACTTAATCTGGTTTAGGATCCTGGGGTTGCAAGGCTGATCTTGGCAGCATTAGGTGTAAGACAGGAGCCAATCATGAAGAGAGAGCTAGTCCAACACACGCTACACTCGCACATAACAGCATCATTTAGAAACACCAGCCAACCTTGAATGTCGGAGGAAAATATTTCAGAAATATGAATTTCTGAAATAAAAATGGGAGACCTAATTATTTGTATGGCTCAACATAAGGTACTCAATGAGCTACTCAGAAACTTTATTGATTTGAGCGTCCCTTTAATTATGTGGTTTTTTGATCCTATGTTGTTGTTGTTGTTGCACTTGATTCTTTGTCTTTTACTTATGCAATTTTATTACTGTAAAGCAAATCAGTGTCTCTCCACATTATCGCAGTAGAATAGAGAAGATTAAAATAATGTACAAATTGATGCCTTACAATATAAAATTTGCCCATATTTCATTTCTATCATTACACTTGCATTTGTTTTGTTTTCTACAATACTGTGAAAATCAATTATCTTGTTTAAAATTTCTCAAAACAAAGCCGCCTACTTAGGTGTATAGTCGATTTTATTAAATTGAAGAAAGAATTTGCTGTAAGGCTTGCTTGGCCACAAAAAAGGCTTGAATAATGGATCTTAGTCAATACTGAAAGAAGTAATAAAAAGACTTATTGATAAGTAGTTTGTCAGCTTCAGCCAGCTAGGGGCACTATTATACATCTGGCCTTCCACAGCGGGTAGACTTGTCACCAGAGACAATGGAATGACAAACATGTGCTTAAAAGACAAGGTTTCAAAATAAATAATGACAATGCAAAATTGTGAGTCGCAAAGCCTCTGTTTTATAAATGATGCTGCGTACTTTTGGGAGAATGCAAAGTTCTTAGAAAGACAAGTTAACTGAATGTAAATTTATAGTAGATACGTCAACAGAAAATTACATGTATAACCTGATTAAAAATATTCAGAATTTATACATGAACTATATAGTTGTATTTAATTTTTAAATATTATATTGCAGCCAGTTTTTTCAGATCTATTGGCTATCTTTAAATGAGTTTTACAGTATGTTTTTTTTCCTTTTTACAAAGCAAATGGCAGAACCAAATAATTTTACGTAAAGAAATATTAATGTTAAAACTGTTCTCATACAGCAAAATAAGTACACCAAAAATTTAATTTTAAAGTTCCAATATTCATGTACTAAATTCTTAATGAACTGAAAATCTTTTTGAGCTCTATAATCTGATAGTTTCTCAATTTGTTAGACCGTGCAGAATGATTAAAAAGTTTGCCTGAAGTTTAGTGAAATTTTTTTCATTTCATTTGCATTAGAATGTGTAAAATCTGTTCATCCACCATGTCCTCAAGCAAGTCTCACAATGATTATTACACATTTACTGTCCTTAAGTGTGCAGGAGTTTTTCTTTTGAATTATTTTAGTCTAGTCAGAGAAGACATTTTCAGGCAGGGATGAAGTTCAGCATTAACGTTGTGAAGTCAAAATGCACGATTTATGATCAAAATGTGTGCCCACCTTTTTTAGTTTAACTGAGAGCAATTACTGTGTGGAGGGTGAGGCCTACCAGAGCTACTGCTTATTGATCTAGAAATGACTAGTTTAAAGAATTGCTCATGCTCACATTTTTTAAAATCCATCAAACATTAATTAAATATAACCAAATATGTTGTTTCATATTTAAAGAAAAAAAAACTGAAACGCAGACCATTTTTTTAATAGCTTCGTTTATACATTACATATTGGTGAACTTTCACAAACAAAACCAGCTCGTCAGTAGTCATCATACCATTTCAGTCCTATTCCATTTTAATTAATTTATCTTTTTTGTTGTTTTTCTTTTTCGCATCAAGTTTAGTTTGTGCATGTAAATAACAGGGTTTTTTTTTTGTTTCTTCTGTTTGGTTTTTTTTTACTCCAGGATTGCCCCACAGTTTTCTTTTGATTTTTTACCTGTAAACACAAAACCAGATTAATTTGTAAATGCAGAATCAAATTAGTTCTTCAGTAAGTAAAGAAGTAATTTTTTTTCCGCACTTTGAAGCCTCTTATGCTTTGCCTCATCTACCGAAAAAACAAAAATCAAAAATCCTGCACATATGTTCAGCAAGAGTGACTGAACGAAAGGTGAAATGAAAAACAGATCAATTTCTAAAAGGAAGAATTGCGTTTCTTTGAATTTTTAATTAAATGAGAACTGTGTCTCTCATCCTTCCCAATCGAACATCTCACAAAGTGTACTATAGAGCCGTGTCTTCTTTCTCTCAATGCGGCTGTAGTTAAGTCGTTTTGAACAAACTGCACAGATGTAATTTTGTCAGCAGTGTATTTACTGTGAGGTTTGGGGGTTTTATTTATATGCTGTTTGAATTCATATTAGTAGTGCATATGTTTGCATGCAAGTGTCTTGGTCTACCAAGTACAAAAACGTTCACTGCAGTTGTAGAAATGCTTCTAATTTGCCCCAGTGTGGGTCAGTAATAGTGTGAATGGGAAGTATTGATAAAAACCTAATAAGTTAAATAATGCTAAACCTGACAATCAAAAAATTATGGCTTGAATGCCAAAATTATGATTTCTATTTTGAGACTCGGTTTGTTATTTTAGCTAGATGTTTTTAATGGACTGGTTATGTGTAAAGTAATACAAATACTTTGTTGAGAGTGCTGCCCTGGCATCACCTCCTTGGAGTACAGGGAAGGTTTTTGCATAACGTCCGATTTTGGTGTGGAACATGAATGTAGTCTAACTTCTTTGAATTAATCACACTACAGCAGTCTGTAGCATTTACAAAATGGGCCACTCACTTAACAACCTGAAATGAAGGGAGTAAAACATTAAACATGTTAGGCAAAATTTCAAAAATAAAACAACTTCTCCCTTTCCTTATGATAATATACTGTTATATAAGACTTTATCATAATAATCTGATTAAATGACTGCAATATTAAATACAAAAACATTAATACTGTTGCTTGTTGGAATGCAGCCATAAACAATAAAGTAGTGTGATTTTGTAAATGCACTCTAAACTGCCTTGTCTTCTTCTGTACAATATGTATTTTGGTTTTGTGGTGGCACCATTGTGCAGGTGCATCCAGACCAACATTATGTGTTTACCTTTAAAATCAATACAATTTATTTTTTAAGCACACTTCCATTTATGGGCTTACCTCTCTGTAAATTATTTACAAATTTAATATGAAAGAAGTGAAGCCTAAACACACAAAAAATGTTAAACATAAGCAGAGAAACATTGCGCAACATATGCATATATATAGGGTGGGGTTTAAGTCCAAATTTCAATTATTATTGCTCAGCCACAAAATGTTAAAACCTTCGGCGGGTGAAAGTACTAAGCATTTTTTAGGGCTCTTAAGTGAATCATCGTTTAGAACATTTACCTATGATATCATATTTTTTTACTGTAGTTTATTGGTTTCGTGGCATCAACATAAAACTAATATTAGGCGTCAACTGCTTGAAGCGACACAATTGGATATGTTATCCAGTAACTCAAATCCCATTTCTAGTTATTCAGGTGTAGTTTCAGTGAGAATTCTCATCTTTGTAAAGTTCGTGCAGGCAAATGCTGGAGTGCCACCTCCTAACACAAGGAAATCAACACTATGCAAACTGCGGTTTTAGGGTCAGGGTTATGATATAGTAATTTAAACTAAAATTTACATAAAGTGGCAAACAAAATGTTCACATTAATTCCTATCATATATTTTTCTCACTAGAATATGGCTGAATTTAAGGGGATTCCTATGTAGATTTATTGCATTATTCGTAATTCAGAGGTTTCATGAACTCGGTGCCATCTTCAAGTCCGTCTAATAAAGAAAACATTTTAAGAATAAACTGAATCCTTAGTTTTTAAAGCAGATGAGGCTAGCTTTTCATTTTTTTTTAATGTATTGAAGGTATCTTCCTTTAACCTTTTAATTTTATCAGGAGATTTTATATACAAATTAAAACTGAAAGGTAGATGGTGAAAAACGAGAGGGAACTGGCTGCCCTACATTCCCTGGTTTCCATATGTTCACAAAGTAATTATATTATATATATATATATATATATATATATAAAGGGCAAATATTTTAATGTAGAAGCAAACCAGCTATAGCGTGTCGGTTACACTGTCTAAACATGGCAAACACTGCACACATTCACTGGGACAGCAATGACACGATGTTGACGCCAAGCAATACATTCATATTACACTCTTTTGACAACTGCAGCTCACACTTTCCTTAAAAAGGCCAACAAACTTAAAGGCACATGTGTGTTTTGTAGCACCAGATAAACTTGAAAATATCCTGAAGACAGCTGTAAAAATGTGAAATATATCCAAAAATGAATAATTCGCTATGTTATTTCTGCCACTGAGAAGCTTAAAAAGCTTCCTCTTTAAGAAACTGAGCTCTCTGTAGGATTTCAGGACACCTCTATTAAATTCAAGCATATGCATTTTCATTTTTCTCTTTTTAGCATAAATGTAAAATATTTCAATTAGCACGATATGACCTTGGAAAAAATATATTGGAGACAAGTCTTAGAAAGTTATATTTTAATGTATACCTTACTTACAAGCGCTTAGATTTTGCTGATCGATAAAACAGTAAAAACGTATTTTGCTTTAACAGGTAAGTCGTTTACTTTTGAAGCTCTTAAGTTAAAATGTCACTGCCCATTCAGTAGATTATTTAAAAAAAAAAGCTGCACTTTTGTGGCATTTCTAAGTAGGGTAGATAATCTCTGATTCTCCTTGAGAATTTAAAACTGCTTCCCTTAACGATCGTGTTTGGGATGAAGTCTTCAACTCTTCATTGTTTGTTCTCATCCAAGTTGTTTTCGCCCATTCCTAACACTAATTGAGCAGGTTGCCTGCAAGGTGGGTGAGGGATTGTAAAGTTGTAAATTCTGCCTTTTGCTTCCATAGGCCTCAGCTGAGGTTTTTAAACCTACAGAATGTATTTTTTTTTTTTTGCAATGTTTTAAGTGAAAAAAGGAAATGTGAAGGAGTACTGCATCTTTATAAAATATATGAGAAAAAATACTATTATATCATTGAAGTATATTAAAGCACAATGTTAAATTCTCTTCTTTAAAAATAAAACAAAAAAAAATCAAAGCTGTACTTTTCCTTTTGTTAAAAGTCTACGACTGTGCTGTAAATAGGATGCATGCTTTTTCTGTGAAACAGTGCTTTTTGTACAGAAACAAACTAATAAAGATTACATTTGGCTTGAAATGATTGCATTCTTGAATATTGTTATTCCTTTTTTGTTACGTTTCCTTAATCTAGCATCACTGTGAGCTGGCAGGAGCTTTATTGTTTGAGCCCTACCTAAGGAAGATTGGTGGCCTATAGGAGATTTCTAATATTCTTAAATTGAGGAGATTGTCTGTTAGTTACATTCACTCTACAGTAAGATGAGCTTCACATCTACTGACAAATAAACACATTGCTTAACGGTTAAGTGCAATTATGGCTCATACAAAGCGGAGCTAATGGGACCTCTCAGAGACATTTTCACACTGTGAAATATTAGGGCGACTATATTTGTGTGCCTCTTGTATCATATTGATGATCTACTGAAACCTTAGCCTTGAAACCCAAAATGAAATTATTGATAGGAACATACATGTGCAGTCATGGAAACTGTTCACTTATTCAACATCTCTTTTGACTGCCAGATTTCATCCTGTGGCAGAAAACGCAGTGCACAATACTTGCACAAAACAAAATACCATAGCAAAGTTTGGTTTATTACACAAAGACATACTAGGTACGTACAAAAAGGAAATAAATAGTGCACAATGCATTTAGTCCCTATCTGCCCAGAAGAGCAGCTGGCCCTCTTTCCATCTTTACATTAAAGTGTCTTAAATGCAAAACAACTTTCTTTTTTCTTTTTTTCTTTCAGTATGAACCCTTGTCCAATTCACTTCCAGATTCTAAGCAAATTCCAGCTGAATCTTGCAAATAAGATAATGAATGGTCTGAATTAAATATCTAGTTTGCAACATTATTTTTTCACCTTTTGCAAACTGCTGACACTCTACCAAAACGAGTCTACATTGTTTTGTTTATTATCAGCAAACTCATTATGCTTTTTAAAATTTCTATTAGGTACAGTTTCCATACTTTTATTTATATCATTAACTGGTCCATATTTACCAGTTTTAAAATTTTTAATAACAAACCGTTACAAACTTTATTCTGAAGCCTTCTTGACACTGTAGGAGAATGACAAGACAATAATAAAGAGTTGGGGTACTGGCCTGGTCACCCCATATAATAGGATTTGAGAAAAACAAAGAAAACACGCAATAACTGCATCTTTAGTATAATTACAGTTGCTAGAGCCTTTCAGCTGCCCCCTATACAGTCATGAGTGATAACACGTTACCTGCAGAATCCTTCAGAAGGACTTGCACAAAATCATGATATGGGCTCATATTCAGCAGAGTAAGATGTAAACAAATGTAAAGTCTTACACTTTGTAAGTGAAAATATTTAATATAATCTACACAACAAAGGAAATTGAGCCTAGGAAGTATGCCTTACATCTTGACTGACCTCAATCAATAAAATGTGATTAAAAAGACAATTACAATGTTGGGTTTTATAACACACGAGAGGTCAACTTGAATTGTAGAGCACATTTAGAATGCTGTGTGCGTTTTGGCGAAGAAATCACAACAGCGCTTAAGAAAGTGACAAAAATGGAGACTAGATTAACATCAGCATGACCAGGTATGAGGTGCGAGGATAAATTAAAGAAGCAGAATCTTTTTTACCTTAAACAACCAGAAACTAAGAGATAAAGTGGTCGAAGTGTGTAGAATTACAAGGAAGTCAGTTGGTTGAATGTTAGTTGTTATTTCAAAATCTGTTCCTTTACTGGAAATAGATAGATAGATAGATAGATAGATAGATAGATAGATAGATAGATAGATAGATAGATAGATAGATAGATAGATAGATAGATAGATAGATAGATACTTTATTAATCCCAAGGGGAAATTCACATACTTCAGCAGCAGTATACTGATACAAAAAACAATATTAAATTAAAGATTGATAATAATGCAGGTAAAAAACAGACAAAAACTTTGTATAATGTTACCGTTTACCGCCCCGGGTGGAATTGAAGAGTCGCATAGTTTGGGGGAGGTTTCAAGATGTTTTCCAAAGCCTCGGGATTCTCCCCTGTTCCAGGCTCAGGTTGAAGATGCGCTGTAGAGGACCCCCCAGCTCCGATGCACAGACCTTCAGCAGTCGTGGCGATACTCCATCTGGACCCGCTGCTTTGCTGGCACGAAGTCTCCTCAGCTCTCTGCTCACCTGCGCTGTTGTAATTGTAATTGGAAGACAGTGGGACAAGGAACTGATTGAGCTGTACAAAGGTACGCTTTGCACAAATATTACATTCTATTTTTTCACATGAAAAGCACCTTGGAGACTTTCAGATCTCAACTCATCTTATCTTTATTCTTGAATCATTAAGTGAAAAGGTAACAACAAGTAATATTAGCATTTTCTCATCAAAACTGTTCTTCCTGTGTTAAGGCAGTAATAGTAGAGTGGTGTACCATTTATGGATGCAATGAGGAGCGACGCAAAATGGCAACTTTTATTGTCTAACTGACAGAAAAGTCTATTATATAGGAAAGAATGACATTTTCAAAATCTTGTATATGGTTATCAAGGCTAGTCAGATATAAAAGACATGGGTCACACACTTGCACAAGAGAGAAGGAGGTGAGACCAGGCTTCCGAAAAAATCAGCTTTATTGTTGTGAAGACAGGATCATTCTCAGAGTATTTATTCAAACAAGAACTGTCACTCAAACACAGGCAGCATGCAAGCAGTGACGATGATGTTGTTCTGCATTCGCTCCCTTCTCAGACTAGCCTTCCTGTACAAGAGTGGAGTCAGAAAGGGAGCGCACATCCAGGTCAGTGGCTGGATTAAATGTTCCCGCATCAACCATTGGGCAACAGACACCTTATGTGGCAAGCCTACAAATTTACAGTTCTCAACCAATCTCTGTCTGTGTTAACAGAGTTTCGACGCACAGTGCAGTTGGGGGTTTGTCGGGGTCTCAAAACTCTCATGATGTATGAAGTTTATATTATGAACTTTGATATTATAGAATAGGGTTGCTGGTAGTCAAAGCTTTTCCTAGATAATCAAGTGCCAGGCAGGACACCTCCACTCTTTCCGGTTCATTGTTACATTATGTGCTGAAGTGAAGATGATGATTGTAATATCCTGAGGGTTAACCAGAAAGTTTTGAAAAGCATTTTTGTTTTATTTTTTGTAATTTCTTATGTAAATGCTTGAACATCATACTCATAGGTTAAATGGATACAATTGCTATACTTATTTGTGTACATTATTTCCATGAACTTACACACATTTACAGGTGAGAAACTAGAGTTTGTATCACTTTCTTATACCAGTATGAGCCTTCACAGTAACTTCAAATTTTTAACTACCTTCATCATCACTCCCAAATCTTTTTTTCAAACTCTGTGGGGCTGATATGATATTTCACTGCCTTTTAAATGGTCATTACTGATTCCTTCTCTGGTGTAAAAAGTTCTATAAGAGCTCATAGTTTACAATCTACATTACTGCATCATATTAAAGAGCATGTGCTAAGAAATGTATTGTACCATGGCTCAGCAACAGCGAGCATAGTGTTTCAAATTAAGTTATAAGTATCAGTTGCAAGAATTTGCAAGAAGTATACTATTTGTCATTTTTGGGCAGCCTTCACATTGATAATAAAAATTATTAGGACAAAAACATGGAATACATTTCACTATAGCAGCTTGAATTAGCAGTAATAACAAAATTAAGATCTGAATCTTTTCTAATACATTGAAATGAACAAAATAATTTAATATCAATTACTATTAACATTGCATCTGCCTCTCTATGACCTTCAAGGTCAAATATTTCTAAAAAATAAATAATTATCAGAAAAGTGAGCACTCTCATACTAGTTCACAAATGATCTTATTACTAGAAAACTTGCACTTTTTTATTTGCATGTATTCAAGAGAACTCTTTTTAGTTGCTCCGTGCTTAGATTCTAAACTGTCTTGCGGGTTTCACATCTTAGTGTCTTTAGGTAAACTTTACATGATTGTTGCTTTGCTTAATTTTTTATTTATTAAATGTATTTTGTCCTACAAAAGATGTTTTTATTTAATAGTGATGTAAACCAGGCTGCAATGACTATTAGTCTCCTTTCTCCCCTCCAGTTTAAATCAAAAAATCATACTAAAGTAGCCTTTAGCATAGGCGCAGATGATAAGTCTTTTTATTCACTGATGGCTCATCAAGAAGTGGACAATATAATTATGATAAGTTTATGAGGTCATTATTTTCGCATTCTGTTTCCAATTGACTCCACCCCTTCAGACCAGATGGCTGTATATTTGAGGCGCTCACAGAACATGGTGTCTCATTTTGAACAAAAGCTCACCCCGAAACAGCTCTACATCAGACCTGACACCCAGATAAGAGAAAGCACAACAAGCCCTGTATTTTGTTTGTTTGTATCATCAAGAACTATTTCTGTTGCATTTCTCCATATTGGTAGTGTATCGAAATCTCATTGTATGTGTTATGCAATGACAATAAAAGAATCTTATCTTATCTTATTAAATGGGGCAAGCCTAACATTTATTTTGGATCCTGTGTCATACTTCGTATAGGCACAATATTTGTAAATATGTTTTGTTAAGAGAGCACTGACTTTAATAAATTAATTGTTTTCTCGTAAGTAATTTAGAATATTGCTTTGCCTTGTCTAGTATTGAAGAAACTTCCGGAGAAGACAGGAATAGTTCAATCAATCAGCTTTTATTCAGTCACAGATGAGTACATGGATTCATGTGTTGCAAGCCGGAAGATCCCAGATTCCCCTTTTCGGTTGGCTTTATATTTTTTTTCCTCCCCCTTCCCCTTACTTATAAAAAGCATATCGTTTACCTAAACATTTCATCTAACAGTGCGCAAATCGGCCATCCATTTCCGTTTTGTGTACATGTCAGATGGGCCCTAAAGAAGGAAAGGTCATCTTTCCTTTATCTCACATACATGTTCCTAAAGAGGAAGTTGTCCTAGGTCAGCTTACTGCACCCTGTCTTATGACAGACGCCTGTATGAATAACCTTCCGTTATAGCAAAACAGCTTTGTCAGCATTTAACCCTTAGTAGCTTGTAAGCAGTTCATTTTTCTTTAACACTAGATACATATTAAATGGTTGTATTCTACATTTATACCCACAGTAATAACAAAATAACTCCAGATAATAACCTCATTTCATTCTAATTTTCATGTTTTTTTTCTTAGATTATATCAAGGTGTTTATTCAAAGAATGGAATCCTAATAACCTATTAGAAGTGTTCCATATTACCCAATAAAAGCTGCAAAACTGGTGACTTCCAGTGCAATGGTTATCTTGCTAGCAGACTGCTAGCTGCTCAGTAGTGTTTTTCATTAAATTTACTTAATCATATTTAACATTTTATGTACTTTGCTCAGAATACATTTTCATTAAGAGATTATCATTTTTCCATTATGTCTGTAAACTAGTTTTTTAGCATTGTAGGTTGTCAACCAATTAATAAATGAAGAGTAAAGCGTTTACCACCTTCTTTTGTCACTTGTCTTTTTTTCCTCCGTGATATGCCTTTTATATTCCATCAGTATGTTATGTAACCAGTATGCATTCACTACGCTCTTCATTGTTTGCATATGAGTTTGCAAATCCTACTCAATGACTTATGAAGTGATAAACACAATAAAAATGAACTAGATTTCTGAGGTTGCAGCCTATCTTACTTTTCACTTTAACTAATAAATGAATCTTGAATATAAAATAAATTCATGGGCTACTGCACATCAGAGGCAGACATGTAAGTCAGCTGATTTATGAATGCTGTTTTACTGCAGTGCAAGTCATCAAGGCAAGTCATCAAAGCTCTTTCTTAAGCTTGTGTAGTTCCTTCTTCATTCTCTTTGATAGCATCTTAGGAACAGTTCAAGTGTTCCCAGCTGTAGTTGCTTTCAAGTGTTTACACAGTAGTTTCTATTGGTGTTACTAATCACCTATATATTTATATTCTAAAATATTTTTATAACATTTTTCCAGAATCATAGTCTTCCTAAATCATTGTCTTTTTTCACTGATATGACAGCACTAAAATCTAAAGTGGGAGATATTGTCTTTATCTATGCAAAGTTCCATAATAGTTAGGTTAACTAGCTCGCAAGGACATGTAATGTCACCTCTCTGAAGGGGAAGTATCCAATGTATAAGACTTGGCTATGTTTCTTGTTGCAAGCTTACCTGACACCCTAATAATTGTCAGTGCATTCTTAGACTGGTCTTATGTTTATTAAAGAAAGAGAACTTCATACTAGTCCCATGGATGCTGAAACCTAAGGAACAGCTTTGGTAGGATTATGTTTATGGATGATATTCTTCAGCTTGTCTTAGAGCTAACTATTAGATAACTTTTGACAGGCAACACCAACATTAAATAATTGAAAGAGGATGCCCATAAATGTCATACTTCGATTATTGCACAAAACCATACAGGAGACCAATCCAGAGAAGACGTCTACTTATAATATACTGTTATGCCACCATTGATGGCAGAGAAGTTGATTAATTTACTTTGCACTGTTTCTGAGGAAATATGGTTATATACTTTAAGAAGAGAACATGGAAGAAGCTAATGAAAGAAAGTGCCAGGATGTGGTGGAGCAGTGCATCCATGGTCTGCTTGAGGCATTAAGACACTTTGTGACATTTAAGATAACTCCAGACTAAGGAACATTCCAGTTACCCTCATTGTGTTCTTTAAATGTCCTTCATACTTTTCTCCATACATTTAGGGATTGCTCTCCAGTCATTGCTTTCTGGACTGATGTCTATAAGTGCCTGTGCCTTATTCTCTATCAACCTCACTTTTTTCCAGCAGAGGTTATTCTGTTTGGATATCATCTCTGCTAAACTAATCTTAGCTTCTTGCTAGAAATCTCCTGACACTCCATCTGTAAACTTCTGGAAATCCTCTTTCTTTAATCTAGCTTTACTCAAACCTTTGGCGTCAAGAACCATTTGATCATCTGCCTCCAATAAACAGAAGTGGCAAGCTATTTACTATTTGGTGATGTCTGCCTGGCCTTTCACACCAGTCTAAACAAGCGTCACTTACTTTTAATTCTTTAGGGCCCACTTCTACGGGATGAGCACGTTCCGTTTGTTGTTATTGTTTATTGTCACTGCTACTTTTTCTATTAATGTTGATTGCTGCTTTTTATCTTATCAAATTCAAATTTTAAAAATCTGATCACAAGAAATATATAAAAAATATCAATATTAATACAGCAATGGGCAGTGTGATTTTTATCCATGTTACTCATTATTAATGTTATTATTACCCATCCATCCAATTCTTAACCCACTTATGCAAGTGCAGAGTTGCAAGGCAGCTGAAGGCCATACCAGCAATCATATGGCACACAGCAGTGAAAATACCTGGACACGGTGCTTGTCCATTGCAGAGTAAAGATTTACACACATTCACACTCAAGGCAATTTAACAATATCAGTTCACCTAACCTGCATGTATTTTGACTGCAAAGAAGACCACTGTGGATGCGGGTTTCCACCCACAATATATACTTTTCTAATGTTTCTTGATTTTAAAATTATCCGTTGATTATAGATAAACGTCTTAAATTAAAAATCTTATTTTATTTGAACGCATTATAACGGGAGGATAAATGGAAACAGTGACAACAGAGAGTATCAAACAAACAAGTGGAGTGGCTGTGCCACTTGATACTATAAAACTACCCTTAAACCAGTCTGTTTCTCACTTTCTGTCCCCATCTCTCTTTCTCTCTGTCTAGACCTTCATCTTGTTTCTATCACTTAAGACTTATCTTAAACCTCCTCCTTAAGCTTTCCAGCCAAGCATTGGAATCACTTTAGGGTCATGCTGTCCTACTTTTACTTCCCCAGTGCCTCACTGGATCTGCTTTAGTGAGCAGTGATGTCTTTTTGCAGCAGCTAAGCCTTCTATTGAATCAGAATTGCAGTTAAGAGGCTGAATCTTACAAGGAGCCGAAGCTACCCACCTTAAGGAGGAAGTATATTTCCAATCCTTTCAATTCGTCATTGTGTGCAGACACCTAATAGAATGCCAGTTTAGGACTAAGTTTCTTCTAGACCCAACCTTTAAAAAGTCAACATATCTCTTGGCTTGAGATCATGCACTGTCTTGTACTGATCAAAAAATATTCCCACCTCTTGCTAGCCCCGAGGCCTTAGTATCTCTCCTAACAGAGGATCAGTTAGGACTGTCTATCCCCAGGTCAACTACCTTCTACCATAAAATTATTATTTTTTTCACCCAGGTCACATCTCTCTCTGTTTCTCACTTGCAGTGGTATCCCTGCGTATTGGATTTGAGACTTTTGTAATAGCATCAAAGCTCAATTTTCCAACATGCCTCCATTACCGGCAAAGGACAGTATATTATAATTGTACACTATAGAAATCGATACCAGTGTTTTCACACCAACACGTCCTTAGATAATCTAAAACAGCACAGGCCACAGAATATTACAGCTATAATAATGAACAGAGGTCATGAGTAGATAGAAAACACTCCTCTTTAATTTATGCCAGACGTGGGTTAATTCAGTTGAGAATTGTAGATCGCATACATCTCTCTTACGCTGTCAAAAATGTGCCCTTAATTAGACCTGTATTTTTTTTTTATTACCCCCTTTCCTTTGGCCTTATGTTTTGGCTATGCAAAGGCCTATATCCTACAGGACTATCTTTTTGCCTTCTTATGAAGAACTGTTAAGTGTTCTGTCTTGTTTTATGCGGCATTGAATGGGCCATCACTATTCTGTAAGCACACTAACATAACAGTACTTACACTACACTTGAGTGTCAGTTTTGGGAAGTGGAGGAGTCCTAATTCTACTACAGGAAAGAGATGTACTGTACAGTAAAATTTAATATCACAAAAAGTTACATTTGTGCAATAGAGAACAATTCAGAAGTTCTTCACTATTTGGTTAAATGTGCATCTTCCTCAACCAGCTCTGTTTTTAATATTATTTAGTCATTAATTATGGAAACATTTTAAAAATCTTTGACCTCCTACTTTATTGTACATTTTCTCCCATTTGAAAAAGAGGGACTTGAATGAAACTGACTGAGACTAATTTACTAAGCAGATAATATATTTAACACATGATCAATTTTATCAAACCATCTAACTTTTAATGTATAGTAACCTACAGCATTTTCTGTTTTAAAATTTAATTAAAACACATCCATCTAAATGGTGTCATAACTTGTTGGATTACTTAATACTATTATATATTTAAAAGAATATTGTTGTTGGGAAGAACACAGTCTGTTTGTTAATGAACTCACAGCAAAATTGCCAGTGTTAAATTAACACCTAAAGTGTGTGTTTTGAAAGTCATTTTTCTTATATACAGTAAGTCATAGGCAAACTGGAAAATCTGCCTCATTGCAATTGAATTTGGCATTTTGAAAGGTGCCAGGCTAGCTGGAAAGGAAACTGATGTTTTTTCAAAAAGCCAGGTAATTTTTACTGTCATTGAAATGAGCGCATGTAGCTTCAGTGTTACAGTAAAATAAACAAGGTCTCTCCAGTCAGTCTAAGCTATTTTAGGCGGTCCAACCGGTCTTACGCCTATTGAAATTAACATGCTGCACAGTACGTTATTGAAGGCTCCATTTTTCTGTTGCAACATTCATAAAAGAAGTAAGGATATGCACAAAAATTCAGTGGAAAAGGCCTTTCCAACATATTCATTTTTAATAGAAAATAGTTGGAAAATGAAATCTTCCTTACAGTTCAAACACATGGAATTGTTAGTAAACAGGCAGGGGTCAAATACCAAAAATATATGCAAGAAAACTGAGCACCAATCATAAAAACTCACTGCGCTGCCACATAGGGGGTTTCTTATTTGTATAGTATATCCTGTTTGGTGATTGTAAAATTTTAGTAATAATACTTATAGTTTATATTCCTGGTTTGTAAATATGGGGTCTGTGTCTTTAAACATGTTTAAAAAGATGTTGAGGGCCTTGTGAGAAATGTAGTGTGTAGCTGTAGTCACTGCAACTATAAAACCAGAAGAAAAGGATGTGGAAGTATTTTTTGACTTTTCCATTTTCCACCAACTTCATCATCGGCAGCACGTGAGAACCCTTTATGAACTGGATGTCTGCAGCAGAGGAGGATTTTGCAAGGCCATTGGATGCAGGGATGGCAGTTGGTATTTTTTTCCTATCGCTGTCTGTAGTTGCTCTTTTTAAAAAGACATGCCTGAGAAGATAATTCACCTTCTGAACTCTGGCGACACAACTGTGTTCATTATCCATTTTTCCAGGAAGCAGTTTACAAAAGGGGATTATTCAACCACATCTTTCTTTACAGTTAACTGTTGTTTGCACTTCAGGATCCACACCCATCACTTACTGTATATTAAAGACTTTTTTGGGGCTGTACATATCATCTGCAGATTTTAGTTGTTTGTTTTATATGTTTGTCATTATCTTTCTTTGCTGTATTTGTAAATAGTTACATATATATTTGGTGCTTAATACATTTAACGTATTTTGACATTTTTCTGGTGTGTTTTGTTAATATTCAGGTGTCATACTGGAAAATACTGTACTGCTTAGGTGTTGGCCTAATTCTATTTGTCCCTCATTTTACAAGTATAGTGGCTTCGTTGCTGTGCAGATTTGTTGGCAAACTCAACACACCTCTCACAAGTAGTTATGGTTTGCTACAAAAACATCAAGAGAGATCCAAAGCTTGGATAGCAGAGTGTACTGTCAGGCTAGACAGAATGGAAGCTTTATGAAGAGAAAGTGAAAATGAAATGTTAATTATTAACCAATTCAGAGTTCAAAACTTAAGATTGAATCCTATATTTGAACTAGCCCAGAACAGAAACCAAAGTCATGTTAAAATGTCAAAGCACAAAAACTGTCAATTGTAATGAAAAATGCATATGCCAAAGTTTGAAGTGTCCATCTACAATCTCAGAAAACCAGGAAGTGCACAGCACCAACCTTTACTCAGGGTCATAACACGCTGTGCACTTCCAGTCATCCATGCATAGCAATGCTGTAGTAATGAAAGCAAATGCTGACAACCATGTCAAAACAAATATGATACCACAAGCGTATTCTAAAGTTTTTACTTAAATTTCCTACTATAACGGAGTTACAAAATTAGATTTGGCATGCCTCGCAATTTCTACTGGGAAAAAAAAACAGGAATATTACAACAGAGAAAGTGTCACAAAAAATAAAAAAACAATGTGTGCCTTCCTTTATAATGTTGGCATGATGATGTCACAAGTCATGCATGTGACAGTGCTCATTTGCCTGAAAATGGACATTGTTACTATCACCAATATGAAATTAATCCAGAAAATGTCTGTGCACATGTATTGTGTGAAAAACACACAACGAAATGTCTCTTAAGAGACATAATCAAAATTGCAATAAAATTATATGCCCTTAATTAGACCTGTATTTTTTTTTTATTACCCCTTTTCCTTTGGCCTTATGTTTTGGCTATGCATTGGCCTTTATCCTACAGGACTATCTTTTTGCCTTCTTATGAAGAACTGTTAAGAGTTCTGTCCTGTTTTATGTGGCATTGAATGGGCCATCACTATTCTATAAGCACACTAACATAACAGTACTTACACTACACTTGAGTGTCATTTTTGGGGAGTGGAGGAGTCCTAATTATACTACAGGAAAGAGATGTACTGTACAGTAAACCTTAATATCACAAAAAGTTACATTTGTGCAATAGAGAACAATGCAGAAGTTCTTAACTATTTGGTTAAATGTGTATCTTCCTCAACCAGCTCTGTTTTTAATATTATTTAGTCATTAATTATGGAGACATTTTAAAAATCTTTGACCTCCTACTTTATTGTACATTTTCTGTTGTAATTATACAAAGTGAAAAAAATAATTTTGAAACCGATTAACATACTTTCTAAATAATTTGTAGTAATAAACCACTAAACCTTTTGTAGAGTTTAAAATTTCCATCAAAAGCAACATGTCTTAAAAATTCAAATTAAAAATATTGAATGGGATGAAGTAGAACAACACAGTTTCTTTAGCTGCAACTGATGGATGTGAGGCAAACTTAACACAACATGGTGTTCTTGTGCAGTACACCTTCTACAAACCCCATCTATACAACCACTGTCCTTCTTTTTAAAAAGTCTAGGACAGGTAGCTCTCATTGCAGAGAACTTAAAGTAGCTTAGCTTGGGTTAATTGGGCAGTGGTTGTGTCTCTTAGACTGAACCTGAAGCTATACAGGCCCCTTCAAATGATTCTATAAAAAGATCTGGATTCCCATCACATCCAAGGCGGTTCTTTCCTTTCATCTAGAACTAATTGGATATGATTTGGATTAGATTCAACTCGACATGTTTGAAATTTTTATGTTATGTTATACTTTTGTCCCATAATTTACCCTTAAACTGTAAAGTGCTGCTGTGATACACTTTTTGCTAGTCAGTTTTCATAATATAAAGCAGATATGTTCACATATTGTAGCTTCCTACAGGCAAAAGAAAAAATGTTGTAAACAGGTATAGAAAAGAAAAAAAATTAGTTTCCTTCCCAGTTACCTTAGCGCATTGAAAAACACCAGGGGCATCATGTATAATGCTGTGCGTAAAATTCATACTAAAACATGGCACATGGACAAATACTGAAATGTGCGTACACCCAAAAAAATCCAGATGCATAAATCTGTGCATATGCCAACTTCCACGTTCTTCTGCTGCATAAATCCCGGTCAGCATGAAATGTAATGCACATGCATGCACTCCTTTCAAATCAATATAAATAGCCCCTTAAGTTCAGAGTTCTGTTCAGAGACCCTCAGTGAAAAGACAATGACAAAAGCACATGGAAAACAGAAGAATTTCAGTGAATACCAGGCAAGGAAAAACATGCTATTTTTTGGTTTAAGCAGTGGTATAAAAAACAAAGGGAAGTTGATCAAGTGACATAGAGTGGCAGAGAAACTCGACATTCAAGTTCAGAAAGTTGCACAGTGCCTAAAATATTTTTTTATTTTGTCATTAAAGTAGAACATCATGAACTTCATCTTTAAATCGTTTAATTTACTCTTTTCTCAAATCCCATCGTAACTAAAGTAGCATGTTAAATGCTTTGTATTCTATGTGTTTTTCTATGTGCTCTATGGGTGTGAATCACTACATGCTTGTCTTACACTAACAGAACACAGAATACATTACATTCATGATATTACAGCTCTCTGAACAATTTAAATACTAAGATGTATATTTGTAATCATTATCATGATTATAGGAATTAAGACATGTATTAAACATGGGGTCATGGTGGTGCAGTGGTCGTGCCCCGTCCAGGAATTGTTCCTGCCCCCTGCAAGATGCTTGCTGCACCATGCGCGACCCTCAGTGAAATAATTTATTGTAGAAGTACTCTCTTTCAAATGTACTAACCTCCAATTCCTGTACTCACATGTTTAATTATTAATAATATACATTACTTAAATGAAGTAAAACATTTATCTGTATAATGCAATATACATACTTTACTGTATTTCATCTTAAAAATATCAAGAGCTCCAAGAACATTGTGCTTGGAAATCTAAATTGACTTAGAAGCCAGTCATCATCATCTGTAAATACGTGCTCTCTTCTATTGAATTGAATTTCTTTATTGTAATTGTATGGTACAATGAGATTCAATATGCAAATCCTTCATAAACTTATTTTCCTATAAAATGATTAAATAACAACAACTATAATAATAATACAATAAAAAACAATGAAAAATATACAAAATGAAAGCATATGTGGCTCAGTTTGCAAAACCGAGCCAAAAACTTGCATACGCAAAGGATTGCGTTGCCGTGAGAATGTGTGTGGCTTTACACCAAGTTTAGCTTTTATACATTGTGATGTGAGCGTGGAAACGGGCATACGCAACATTCTTGTGCATACTCACTGTTTATACATGAGGCCCCAGAGATGGATTGTGTAATATGCCTACAACATATGCAGTTTCTAGTGCTGCTTTAACACTGTATAAATGGGCTGTGGGAGTTTGTAGTGATGAATCACACAGTTGAATTTGTGTTTAATATCAAACTCTGATATCTGCAAACCACCACACATGAACTTGTCTCAGCCCTACTCTCTATAATGACTTCTTTTGTTGGCCTTCCACAGCTGCTTCTTATACTCCTCTACTTAGTGCTATCTCTACTCAAGTAAGTAACACTTTCATTCCTCAGTATGCTACTTTGGCGATTTTGCCAACACTGGTTGCATATTCAGGATAATTGCTTTTTTTATATCAAAACCAGAATACAAGTTAAACCTTTACAAAAATTCTTTGAAGTCTTTCTTTCATTCATCCCATCAAGTCTCTCTCTCTCTCTCTGATGTAGTGTGTTTCAGATAAATAAGAAGTGATGGAGTTGAATTTTAAGGCACCATAAGTCAAATAGAGGTTATTTAATTAACAGGCAAATATACATCAGGTACAAGCAACATCATTAATCAATAATCCATTACATCTGTAAATTATTTGCACTTAAACCCTCTGAAGAACATCAGAATTGCCTGTATACTCTTGTGAGTGCATTTGTGTGAATGTGCATTCTAAACTTTTAATCAGGGTGCAGTGCCACCTTGCACTGAATCGTGTAATCATGAGCTTTAAAAATCCAGGGTTCTGCTATGTTAAGGAATTGCTTATCTCTCATTGGTATTTTTTTAGAATGACTGTCATATTCATTCCTTTTCGGATGCTACTTAGGAGCAAAACCAATTATACTAGTATTTCAATAAAGTGAGAAAAAGCTTGGTTCAGGGTGCCACTTGGTAGCTATTTCTGCAGTAATCAACTCATCTAACAATTATTTATGATATGGGAAGAAAGTAAAGTTACATGCAAACAGAACAGGCAAACTCACACAGACTTTGACGAGATCATAAAATGTAATGCAAGTGTAAGGTATTAACCACGGCACCATCATGCCATGCATGTCATCATCAGGTTATACTGTAACAAAAGGTGGTGCAATGCTTTGAAGATATAATCATACTCTTCAGTTAAAGAAATAATCCAAACAAAGGTGATGAAAAATTAATGTATATAACTAAACTGTGAGAATCCTCCTGAAAGTTACTTCAAATACAATAACTGATCATTTTTAATAAACTTTGAGCCTATTCATAATGTGAAATCACTCAGTTCAGCTTTGGGGTTTCAGGAAGCCACAGCTCATTTAATAATGTTTTAGACAGGTCTCAGCTCTAGGATTAAGCATAGTCTTATTATTTTTTTTATGTTTTTGTCTTCTTAATATTATTATCATGCAAATTATGTCATTGATTTTGTGCTTTTGTATGTTGTGTTTTGAATATTGTTTTGTTCACTAGTTATTTAGTATGTATGTGTTACGTTTATTATTAAAGTTCCAGAGAGGTGGGCCACTTTTACAATTTAGACGGAGGAACACTATTTGCCTTTATATTCCAGGCAGAAAGTCAACTTCTTCAAATAAACATTGAAATTAGCATTGTAGTTTGCATTTGTAAGTTTTGGATTTTTTTGGTGTTGTTGATCTTTACTCAGAGATTGGTGATATAATAACTTGAGATATATACACATTTTTGTTTGTACAAGGTTACCTTTTAAGCAAATCCTTTTTTTGCCATTTTTTATTTTTGAAGATATTTTTCTTTGTAGTAAACTTTCAAACATTTTAAAGTGATAGGGTGAGAGGTTCAGCAATTTGGGAGTAGAGTCACTGTTCCTCTAGAGAGGAGGTAGTTGAGGTGGTTTGGGCATATTGTAAGGACGGTCCCCCAGATGGCTCCCCTGGAGCCATTTCATTCACATCCTACTGGTTGAGGACCCTGTGGCAGAACCTGGAAACAATGGAGGAATTATATCTTTTGTATGCTTTGGAGACAATTTGGAATTCCCAGGGAAAACTGGAATTCTTTAGCTGTGGACAGTCAAGTTTGGGCAAAATTGCTTGCCTTACTATTTGAACTGCTCTCATACGACAAACGCTTCAGAGCCTTTCCTGTACGGACCGCGCAGTTCAGAAACAGTTTCATCCCAAGAACTATAAATGCACTCAATCAATCCAAGCTTACAGATGGCTTAACATCTATTACAGAGCTGATTGTGTGGCAATTGGTTACTTGGAGAAAGAAAAGGAAGGACAAAAATTGGAGGTTAGTACATTTGAAAGAGACAATACTGCTGCAATAAATTATTTCATCGAAGGTTGTGCACGTCACAGCAAACATCTTGCGGGAGGCAGGAAAAATCTCTGGACAAGGCACCAGCTCGTCACTATCACTGCGCCACCGTGTTCCCATGTTTAATAACATGCTTTAACTCCTATCATCATGAAAATGGTACTAAGTATACATCTCAGTATTTTAATTATTCAGAGAGATGTAATATCACAAATGTAATGGATTCTGTGTCCTGTTGGAGGAAGAGAAAGCCCGTTTAAGAAGCACATAGTGATTTACACACATAGCACATAGAAGAACACATACAAAACAAAGCATTTAACGTGCTACTTTAGTTGCGGTGGTATTTGAGAAACTACTAAATTAAATGATTTAAAGATGAAATTTATGATGTTCTATTTTAATGACAAAATAAACTATGTCATTAAAGTGGAAATTTTGAGAGTAAAGTTGACATTTCGAGCTTTTTTTTCACTGTGTCCCTATTTTTTTTTCTTTTCTCTGTACCCTAATAAACTTTCATATGACACTCAGATGGTGGGCTACGACTTGCCTTTTCAAGGAGACTTTGATATCTGACAACTTTTTTATTTCGGGCACTGTGCAACTTTGTGAACATGAGCTTTCGAGTTTTTCTGACACTCTATGTCACTCGATCAACTTCCTTTTGTTGTTTATACCACTGTTTAAACCAACAAATAGTATGTTTTCCTTGCCTCCACTTGGTATTCGCTGAAATTCTTCTATTTTCCTCCGTGCTTTTGCCATTGCCTTTTCACAGAATGCTGAGCTTAAGGGCTATTTATATTGATTTGCATATTCAAAGAGGTGTAATTCTGGGAGGTGTTGGGGTAGGGCAGCAGGCACGTGCGTTACTTTTCATACTGACCGGGATTTATGGAGTGGAAGAACGTGGAAGTTGGCGTTCGCACTGATTTATGCATCTGGATTTTTTTGTGCATACGCACATTTCTGCTTTTGTCGGTACACCATGTTTTAGTGTGACTTCTACGCACAGCGTTATGCATGAGGCCCTAGGAGATTTTGAACACATTGATTGAATAGAATGATGGACACCAATAGATAACACCTTAATTCAGTTGCATTACACAAATATGGCATTTGATACCATAACCGTGAAAAGGATTAATGGACATGTTGTTAGCACAACTTTGTAGTGTTAGTGCTAAGTTATTAAGCAGCCATACCACATGCACTTCAAAAGAGGTCATCCACCTGAAGCTAAGTTTTTTTGGATACAGCCAGTACTTAAATGGGAGACCATCTATGAAAAGCTTCAGTTGCTGCTGGAAGAGCTGTTGGTGAGGTCAGCAGGAGACACTTACCCTGTGGTCTGAATGTGTCTCCCAATGCCCCAATGCAGTGATGGGGACACTGTGCTGTAAAAATGGCACCATACTTCAGATGAAACGTAAAACCGAGGTCCTGACTCTCTGTAGTCATAAAAGAACACTGGGCATCCTTCTGAAAGAGCAGGGCATCTTTCAATGTCCTGGCTAAATTACCCATCATGGCTTCATCCATTCTGGCCCCTTACTTTAATTGGCTGTCTCTCATACCATTTTCACGACATAATAGCTAATGTGTGGTGAGCGTACTGGCACAAAAATGGCTGCTGTCACATCATCCAGCTGAAACTACACATTAGTGATGGTTGAAGTGGCTCCATGTTCACTATGAAAATTGCTCTGAGTAGTGAAAAAGTTCTATATAAATGTAAAGAATTATTATTATTATTATTAAGTTAGTTCACGATAATGCTGCCCCTTAGCACTATTGTTCAAAATAATCCTGTTCTTGGTGTCAAGTGTATTTATAAGCAATGTCATTTTTTCCTAATTCTGTAGATCTCTCCAGATTGCAAGCAGTAGCCTCTCCTACTCAGTCTAATCTTAATTCAGGTCCCTCTCCATGTGAATATGAGGAATTGTGCAATATCCAACATACACTAGAATGTGTTTTAATGCATCATCGATTCCTTGTGAAACAAAGATACAAAAATGGACGTGTTAAATGTCAGATTAGTAAGGTGTGCATGCAAACCATGTCAGGGTTTGGAAAGACCCTGATTGACGACCCATGCTGCACTCCCTTCAGGTGTTTGTGCATATTAGCCTGAATATGTAAGAAATGCAGTATAACATCTGGTAACAGACCTTGAATTGCTACCATATAATTTAACAGAATTTAAGACAGAAGCCAGTTAGACTATGTCCCCACTCCTCCAAAGAGTGATAGCTTTCTGGACTATAGAAACATTATGCTTTCACCCAGTAAAAGGCTAGGTAGGACAAGGTTGAGGGTTTAACAACAGAGGGAGGCTATCTTATGCCAAGCAAAGCATAAGTTTATATTAATTCTTTTAATATTGCATTCTGTTAATTGAGGTAGTCAAGAAATAGTAAATGCATTCAATCTTTAGAAAATAAGGACCATTTTAAGAGGCTTAGGGAGAGAACCTTGAGGCTTGACGCTCTAGCCTTTAACTGTAAGACCTTTTCTAAGGCAGACATTTCAAATGTCATTTAATGACTTCAGATCTGCAGTGGTCATGTACAGAAAATCAGTGTTTTACAGTCTTAATGTGAAGAGAACATAAAACCAGAGGGACAATCTACTGCTTTGTTATTTTTAGTTCTTTGCTCTAGAGAAATCCATTGTAGAGATAGATCGAAAATTCATGACTTAATTTAATTGATGAAGAACAATATAAAAGAGTAATAGATCTTAATGCAAATGTACTATACATTTTAGACTTCAGAAATTATCACTGTTATTGGCTTGTAAAATTCAGTGAAGGCAAGAGGAAAAATTACATGTGTATCTCTTTTCTAAGGAGACTCGGGTGTTGTACCATGTTAGCCATTATGAATGTAGAGAAAAGCCAAGCAAAATGACACCTTTTATTGGCTAACTAAAAAGATTACAATAGGCAAGCTTTCGAGGCAACTCAGGCCCCTTCTTCAGGCAAGATGTAATCAATGTAAGGAGGCTCAAAATACATCCATCCTCAGATTTTAAACACACTTAATTCAGTTCCAGTTAAAGAGGATACCTCGGCAGCACTAGGCACAAAGCAGGAAACAACTTCGATGAGTAGCCAGCCCATTGAAAGATACACAAATTCATAAATCATAAAGCATTTATTTATGAGGCACACAGCATGGAGGAGCAGTGGCTAAAGAATTGGACCCTAAACCCCCAAGGAGTGCTGGTTCACTTCCCAGCTGTAACTCATTGTGTGACCTAGAGCAAGTCAACTAACCTGCCTGTCCTCCAACTGTAAATAACTGTAGCAGATGTAATAAATTATGTTCTTGTAAGTTACCTTGGATGAATCAAATACTGTATATTATAATAATGGTCAGATTCAGAGTAATCAATTGACCAACCGTATGTGAAAGGAAAACTACTGATAGAAAACCCACATAGACATGGGCAGAATATATAAACTCTTACAGACAGAGCTCTGAAGAAACACCGCTACACCATCATTTTGTTTTTGTGTTTAAAAAAATATTATCCTATTGATGTATATTACACATGGCCACTGTCACTTAATTTCTTAATATTTTCATACAAAATATTGTACGGTATGTTGTCATGTATATTTATTTGCTGTTATTATGCAAATCCAGAATAGACTAGTTTCAAACCCAAAGCCACCACATGGCCTGTGGCTACTTGCTTTCTAAGCCCTCAGTTGGAAGACGTTATATTTTTATGGAAACTTTTATACTGAAACCTGAATGTCACATCTCCCACAGATAAAAAGCGTCAAAGCCTCCTGGGAAGGAAGCCGATCTTAAGCTTAGTTTAGATATGACACATGTTGCACTGCAGGTGTAATGGAAAATATAAAAAACATATGGCTTGAAGACCAAGATAATAATGAAAAGCAGTTGGGGATGACTTGATAATATTGATCTGGTGAATTTCATTGAAGCTGTTGGATGAAGCTTTTAATGTTAACCATTCAAATGATATTGTACAATGTAGACGGCACAGACTCTCTCTTATTTAAATTGAGCAAGTATTAAACCTGGGCAGCATGGGAAAAAGCAGTTAATCCTAGATGATAATCAGCAACAGAAACACTGTCTCCTGTTGACACTATGGGGTCATTATAGGGTCAATGTAGGGTCATTATTGTCACATGTGGAGACTATACAAAGCATATTAGTTTTACTCCAGTCTCTAATAATCACAGTTTATGCCTTTCCCCTAAAATTAAGGTCCAGTATATGCTGATATGCATTATTGTGTCTGATTAAGTATTTCATTCTTTTAAATTACAATGTTAATTGACTGCGGTGGGTTGGCACCCTGCCCGGGATTGGCTCCTGCCTTGTGCCCTGTGTTGGCTGGGATTGGCTCCAGTAGACCCCCATGACCCTGTGTTCGGATTCAGCGGGTTGGATAATGGATGGATGGATGGATGTTAATTGATCAGCTAAAAAACTATTTTGACTTGAACTTTATTGCTAGGCAACACAGTTGCTAGGAATTTGTCCATGGTCCACCAAGGCTCCCAGACTTTACCACAGAAATCTTGGTGTTCCTGTGGTAAAGTGTGTTCGGGATCCTTGATAGATTGAAGCGGGTGCAGGATATTTTTAAATACAGTGCAGCTCAAACATTGTGAGTGCCAGACCAATGAGTGGCAACAGACCTTAACGGGGGATTGGACCAATTAGGTGTTCATATGCCGGAGATTGATTGGCTCTGCTGTACCTCATCAATGCTCTGCAGATCAATTAGTGCACATGCACTCACAAAGACTATAAAAGATGAGAGGAAAGTAAAAGGGGAAAGAAAAAATTGAGGAGAGGAGAGGAGAGGAGAGGAAAGGAAAGGAGAATCAGTCTGACAGAAGGCAGTGCAGTTGTGAGGAGGTGAGGCAGTCTGGGATACCCTGCAGTGGAGCAAGGGGAGCAGCACCCCACATATGGATCGATCCTTTGAAGCTAAAGAGCAGGAGAGATCGAAATGCTCCAGAGGTCCTATGACTATCGGTGGAGGTGGCAGAACAAGAGAGATGGATTATGTGTGTCCCAGGAATAACTGAGGTGGTTAACACAGGAGCCAGTTTAAGGACTGCATTTGCGGTGTCTCAGGAGAGAGAATGAGCACTGAAGAAAGGGAATGTGATGGAAATGATTCTGAATGACTTAATCATTGATTTTAACTATTCATTGCCTTTATTTATTGATTAATTGTAACCTTACGTATTGTTTTTAATGATTAATCATTGAAGACATTTTTGCACCCACTTTGTTTTGGACAATGTTGTTTTTTAAAAAAAGCAGTATGCACATTTTCACCTTATTTGTTGTTGTGTGCTTTCATTTGGCCAAATCCATCTTGGTTCATGACTATTGATATCCCAGGAGACATAACGTAAATGCAATTAAGCAACATAATATGCCATACATGAAATCATTATATATAGTAGTAGTGAAAAATACGCAGCACAAAAGACAAATATATAAAAAAAATAGTAAAGAAGAATTGCACTCTTGCACGGTAACATGTCGAGTAAGTCTTTATAAAAGAAACAAAAATTACACATAATTTAGATGAGATGGATTAGTTTAGTAATCAAGAATACACAGAGATTAATCAAAGACTATTAAACCAGAGTGACTGCAGTAGGAAAGAAAGTGGTTCCATTTCTATTATTTCTTGCTGTGAAGAAGCTCTGGAATGATTGTGTTCAATGCAGAACTGAAATCTACAGGTGTCTACATTTTTGCAGGATATAAAGGAGAGCCATGTTTACTGCATCTTCAAAAGACCTGTTGGTACGGTAAGCAAACTGTTTATGTATAATCAAATGTTTTGGGTATTTCTTACATATATGCATTCGTATATTAGAATAATGCCACTTTGGTTATTCTATCCACTCATTATTCCTTAACACAGTGTTTTACCAGGTTGGTAAGTATGTCCAGTACTGCCATATCAGTAAGATACTACATACATTCTATATGATAGCTTACTGCTTTTTGGTGTGGATTGATCAGAGAGCATCTTGCATCATGCCTCAATATATGTTTTCATGCAGAGGGAGTTCTGTACAAGAAAATACATTTTACATATGCATGTATTGAAGTGAACATCAGCACAGAAAAATTCATTTGCGTTAAATCAACTTGACTGCTGCTAGCAGTGAGCACAGTTCACAACAGTCAGTAATACTAATCACACCACAATACATTCTCCACGTACCTCCACTACTTCACATCCAAATCCACTGCCCTGGGTTCATTTTTGGATGATGCTTCTGCAAAATATCTCCCTAGAATTAGCACGCTTTATGCATGCTAGGGGCATTACTGGTTTCATGTAAGCGTAAGCATTGGAACAAATTACCTTAAAGAAAATTGAAGTTGTGTAAGATGGTTTACTGAACTCAAGAATTCATTTATAACAACAGGTGGCACATTCATACAAATAAAAATACCTCAGTTCGGTTTTCTTAGATTAGGCTAGAATCTCTTTTCATTGAAGTAGCACCATAGCACAATTCTTTGCTAGTACATTTTTAGTTCTTTCGAAATCAGTGTCTTGTTCAATATTGTCTACTTATGCAAACTTCTTATGCAAACATCAAACTGAATTTCCCATTGGGATTAATAAAGTATCTATCTATCTATCTATCTATCTATCTATCTATCTATCTATCTATCTATCTATCTATCTATCTATCTATCTATCTATCTATACTTCCTTACAGTTGTTTATGATAAGTCAGAAATATCCAAATTAAATTGTAGTGGGCCAGGGACGGAGCCTTGAGAATGACAGCTGCACAATTTTCACTTTTGCATATTTTGTTCTCCATTATAACCTGGACGGTGCCCAGTATGATGTTACTTGGCTATTCTGCTTCAATGCGCTTGGTAAGGGACAAAACCTGATCTGTATATTTTTGATTTGGCCTAAAGCCCATTTATTCCACCATTTGTATTTGTTCTAATATCTTAGGACCTATTTTCATACAAAAAGTAGCTCAAAGTGCTTTACATAATGAAGAAAAGAAAAATAAAAGACAAAATAAGAAATTAAAATAAGACATTAGTTAACATAGAAAAGGAGTAAGGTCCGATGGCCAGGGTGGACAGAAAAAACAAAAAAAACTCCAGAAAGCTGGAGAAAAAAATTAAATCTGTAGGAGTTCCAGGCCATGAGACCGCCCAGTCCCCTCTGGGCATTCTACCTAACATAAATGAAATAGTCCTCTTTGTAGTTAGGGTTCTCACGGAGTCACTTGATGCTGATGGTCATACAGACTTCTGGCTTTTAATCCATCCATCATTTTTGGAACATCATGGTACTTAGAGTAGATGGTGGTGGCGCAACCACCACCAAAAGGACACCGGAAAAGGAAACAGAAGAGAGAGTAGGGGTTAGTACAGATTTTAGAGCCACCATGAATAGTTATTATAATGAATTGGATATACAGAGTATCAGGATTAAATTACAGTGAAGTTATGAGAAGGCCATGTTAAAGTAATGTGTTTTGAGCAGTTTTTTAAAGTGCTCCACTGTATTAGCCTGGCGAATTCCTACTGGCAGGCTATTCCAGATTTTAGGTGCATAACAGCAGAAGGCCGCCTCACCACTTCTTTTAAGTTTTGCTCTATGAATTCTAAGGAGACACTCAGTTGAGGATCTGAGGTTGCAATTTGGAATATAAGACATCACACATTCCGATATATAGGATGGGGCGAGATTATTTAAGGCTTTATAAACCATAAGCAAAATTTTAAAGTCAATCCTGAATGACACAGGTAACCAATGTAGTGACATCAAAACTCGGATTTTCTTTTCCTGGTAAGGATTCTAGCAGCTGCATTCTGCACTAGTTGCAAATGATTTATGTCTTTTTTGGGTAGTCCTGAGAGGAGTGCGTTACAGTAATCTAGTCGACTGAAAACAAACGTATGAACTAATTTCTCAGCATCTTTCAATGATATGAGGTCTAACTTTGTTATATTTCTTAAGTGAAAAAATGTTGTCCTAGTGATCTGATTAATATGAGATTTAAAATTTAGATTACAGTCACCAGTTACCCCTAAGCTTTTTACCTCCGTTTTGACTTTTAATCCTAATGCTTCCAGTTTATTTCTAATAGCCTCATTGTATCTATTATTGCCAATCACTAAGATTTCAGTTTTCTCTTTATTTAACTTGAGAAAGTTACTATTCATCCATCCATCCATCCATTTTCTAACCCGCTGAATCCGAACACAGGGTCACGGGGGTCTGCTGGAGCCAATCCCAGCCAACACAGGGCAAAAGGCAGGAAACAATCCCGGGCAGGGTAACAACCCACCGCAGGACAGTTACTATTCATCCATTCTGAAATACAAGTCAAATACAGCAGGTGCTAACTAGGGCTGTAGATAGTTTTCAGCTTCATTTTGTGACTTGTCAGGTTCTAAAATAGATAATAATTGATATCATCTTGGTCTTTTTGAACACTGGTGGAACATTTCCCACTATTCAATATGTCAAAGAAGCAATTAGATAACCAAGTGCTGTTATTCCTCCTTCCAGAGATTACAAAATTCTGGGAGACTTCCATCAGCACCTGGGGCTTTACCAAGTAACATCTTCGAGTACTTTGTTGACATCATCAACAATGAAAGGTGAGTATTCAGGGTTGGGTTGAATTACAATTTTTAGGATTCGCAACTCTCTTTTGATTTAGATTGTGTGTTTTCCACCATACTTTACTCTTGATAAGGACACTACATGTCCAGCAATTTGGTTAGGCATCACTGATGTGATATTGCAAGCTGCCTTTGAGCTACCTCCAAGTTTACTTAGCAGGCTCCAAGCTTTTCTATTTGAATGGACTGTTGCTGCCCCATTCACTTTACAGGCTTTATCTAAGTTATACACATATTCATTAAAAGCATTAAAGTTTGCATTTTCAAAAAATTCTTGGTATAGTTTCTTGCTGACTTTAACCTATATTAAGACTTACTCTTTACTGTAATCCCTTGGAATCTACTTTTTGGTTATATAAAACTTGTGCCGATAAATCTGCTGCAGTTGTTCCACTTGGATGATATCCATCGAACACATATATTAAGATCAGCTGCATAATTTACTCAGCCTGCACATTTTGGTTCCAGCGAGAGAATGGAAAAGATGAAATCAGCAGAACCTGAAGTCCAATGTCCATTAGCACTGGTCTGTGCTGACTGTGTGGGAAATCAGCAAAAACAGGTCTTGAAGTGGAAAGATTGTGGTCTTTACCATTCTTTGATACAAAGCACAAATCTGGGTTCTATTTGTGTTTCCCTAGCACTGATTTAAATGTGCCCATAACTTAGCATCAACAATTATGTGCATATTATGTGTAAAGTTCAAACTTTAAGAGCAGTTCCACATTTACTGTTTTCTTTATATTTACACTGTTTGTGATAATTGGCAAAGTTACCTGGAAGCGAACCATGGTGAGACTCAGCTGGAAGTATATTGTTGGGTCAATGCTCTTCTGGTGGCTTATATACACTGATGATAGTAAGATCCCCTTGCTGTATAATCATGTTATATATCATGAATGTTAAGTGCTTATGTTGCAACTCCAGTGTATGGAAAGTAGCTCTTATGAGTACATATACATGTATTTTGCCACCAATGCAGAGTTGGACTTCATTTTCAGTGGGTATTTCTTGAATGGCAACTAAGTCAGCATTGCTGTTTCTAAGGATTCTTGATAAGTACTAACATTTTGCGTTAATGATCCAATCCTGAATAAGGTGACTAATTCTGATGGAGAGTACAAGCTTCTTTGTCGATGCTCATCTAGCAGGTCTAGGTCTCGGAAAAGCAGGGAGAACCTTGCAGATGGTTCAACTGTCAGAAACAATCTATCTCATTTAGTGGTACACCTTTAGTGTTACACAGGGGACATCACATTGAAACTACCTATTTTTGTCTGCTAAGCTGCCAAGTGCTGAGATCCAGCTTGGTAAAATAGGTCATATATCAAATTGGTTCACATCCAGCTCCACTGTACTCTCTGACTAATTACTGGAGCAATTCTTCTCACCCTAGCTCACTGTCATTCAGTGCTCAGACATATCCTACCTCCATACCTACTCGGAACTTGTGCTTTGCTCAATGAGTACAAAATCCTGGAGAATTCTACACTCTCCATCCATAGTGGTGAGTGTAGTGGTATAGTGGCATAGTGGTTCTTTTCCTGACTGAAAGACTCAAATCAAGAAGTCCTTTGATTGAAATTACAAGAAAGTAACAAATTTGAACATAATGGCTCAGTAGAAACATATCGTGGGTTTCACATAATACTCTAGATCACCATATTGTGATTCTAACAGCCAAGAAATCTCTCATTTTTGATCTTCCCAGCTGTTTTGGGGTTCAGCTCAACCCTTTTCAGACTGGCATAGTTTGATTGCTGATTCTTAAGGTAATCTGAAGAAGTTTTCTTCCCCATAGTGTGATTACTGTACAACATATCATCAGCAACTTCAGCCATAGAGCATTCCTGAGCCAAATGAATGACATTGATGATATGACAACATCATCAGTTCAATACAGTATATTAGACTTGATTTGAGTAACCAGCTTAGTTCAGGTCTGTTTGTATGGAGGGCACATAAGTAACTAACTTGTAATTGTGTAATGTAGTCAAGACTGTCTTTGGAGAGTTTGTCCCAACTTCAACCTGAGTCATCAAACTGCCTTGTTTATGAGAACATGTTTTATGGACTGACCTGTAGCTGAAGTCAATACACAGCAAAACTACCATTGTCAAAATAACTTTTACTTTATTAACCTTCTTGGTGTTAACCCCAAGCATGACTTGGGCTCAGAATTATATGTAAATATGGCTAATCCTGAGTTAGACTCGGGGTGACATGTAATGATCCACTTTAGAGTGTTAAGCCCAAATAACTCTCAGGGTAGTAATCTGCTGCCATCTAATGGATGCAATAACATCATGCTACCAGATATTCTGAAAATTTTATGCAACCTACTAATTTATGGTAACTCCATGGGAATTCATTAACATTCATAAGTGGGGTGGACCCTTCAACTAAAAATGCAGTGGGTAACAAAAACCCCTAAAGCCAGTTTTAGAATAAATTGAAACTGAACCATTGTGCAAATCAAGTGATAGTGATGGCAGTTTGAATTGGCCATGATGCATTAACACATAGTGAAACTGACACCTGTTCAATAGATTATGGCCTGTCAAGGTTCTGTGATGTTCCTGTTTATTGTACTACTGCTGTCAATCCAGCACCTCTTCATTGCCTATAACTGTGTTTTAAAAAGATGTCTGTTGATTATGACTATTTACAATTTTTTTGAAGATAGTCTATTGGAGAAAATAGTTCTTGAAATGAACGACTATGCTGAGAACAGAAAAGGCACAGTAAACCATTTGCTTGTCACAACCATTGGCAGCCTGTCACTTCAGACTACATGTGGGTGTTTTTCAGTCTCCAGCTACTGTAGGGCATCATGAATAACCAGTCCAGAGATAGTACTGCTCCACAGTCCTTTGAGAGGCTGGTCCTGGACTATTTGAGTCCTCTTGTGGTTGACCACCTGGATCCATTGCAGTTTGCCTATTGGACAAAGATTGGAGTGAAGGATGCAACTATCTATTTGCTGCACAAGGCTTATTCTCACCTGGACAAAGCTGGTAGAACTGTGAGGGTTATGTTTTTGTATTTCTCCAGTGCCCTTAATACCATCCTGCCATCCCTGTTAAGGGATAAACTCAGTGATATGCAGATGGACAAGCCTATGGTGTAATTAGCATTAGCAAAACCAAGGAACTGGTTATTGACTTTCACCACACCAAAGAGCCTCTATGTCCAGTCACTATTCAGGGAGTGGATGTAGAGGTGGTCCACTCCTACAAGTAATTGGGGGTCCACATTTATGACAGGTTGTCTGGTCTCAGAACACAGAAGAACCATATAAGAAATGGCAGAGCAGACTCTGTTACTTTAATGTAGAAAATTACATCCTTCACATCTTCTATAACTATGTGATGGTGTCATACAAAAAAACTTTCCTCCATCTTCAAAAGAATGCAGGCATAGAGTCCAGATGAGAATGCAGAACATGTCTTTATTTGCACAGAGTTATGCAAAAATGTCTCAGTCCAAGGACTGAGCAATCAATTAAACAATTCATCTGCTTTTATACCTTTTTCTGATTACATCACCTTATCATATACATCACATCATCTGACTCATAATATGCAGAACTTTATTACTTCCTCCAATCAACTAATGCCGCCAGTAATTTCTGACTCATGTTTATTCTAAACAGTGCTTTGTATGAGTAGTGTTTTGTGGACTGTCCTGTTGGTCTTAGCCCCGCTTTATAGGAGGGGTGTATGGGCTTTTCCATCAGTTTATCCCCAAATCCTGGAGTGGGATATGTTACTCGTTTACCTCATTCTGACATTGGAAAAATATGTTAGCATCTTCTTTAAGAAGGGGGAAATAAATCTTGCACTTTCAGCTTTAAAGTGCATTTAGTTAACCCTTGAGTAACACCTTTTCCTTGAGTTTAATAATTCATTCTGTTCATTCATATAAACTGCTCAAAAAAATTAAAGGAACACTTTGAAAGCACATCAGATCTCAATGGGAAAAAAAATCATGCTGGATATCTATACTGATATGGACTGGGTAATGTGTTAGGAACGAAAGGATGCCACATCGTTTGATGGAAACGAAAATTATCAACCTACAGAGGGCGGAATTCAAAGACACCCCGAAAATCAAAGTGAAAAAATGATGGGGCAGGCTAGTCCATTTTGTTGAAATTTCATTGCACCAACTCATAATCGTACTCAGTAGTTTGTGTGGCTCCCACGTGCTTGTATGGATGCCTGACAATGTCGGATCTGGACCAGGGCATCACTGAGCTCCTGGTCAGTCTGAGGTGCAACCTGGCAGCGACAGATGGACCAAAACATAATGTTCTATCGGTGTTCTAATGGATTTAGGTCAGGCAAGTGTGGGATGGCCAGTCAATAGTATCAATTCCTTCATCCTCCAGGAAGTGCCTGCATACTCTCGCCACATGAGGCCGGGCATTGTCGTGCACCAGGAGGAACCCAGGACCCACTGCACCAGCATAGGATCTGACAAAGGGTTCAAGGATTTCATCCTGCTACCTAATAGCAGTCAAGGTGCCGTTGCCTAGCCTGTAGAGGTTTGTACGTCCCTCCATGGATTTGCCTCCCCAGACCATCACTGACTCACCACCAAACCAGTCATGCTGAACGATGTTACAGGCAGCATATCATTGTCCACGGCTTCTCCAGACCCTTTCATGTCTGTCACATGTGCTCAGGATGAACCTGCTTTCATCTGTGAAAAGCACAGGGCACCAGTGGTGGACCTGCCAATTCTGGTATTCTATGGCAAATTCCAATCAGGCTCCACGGTGCCGGGCAGTGAACACAGGGCCCACTAGAGGACGTCAGGTCCTTAGGCCACCCTCATGAAGTCTGTTTCTGGTTGTTTGGTCAGAGACATTCACACCAGTGGCCTGTTGGAGGTCATTTTGTAGGGCTCTGATAGTATTCATCCTTTTCCTCCTTTCCCAAAGGAGCAGATACTGGTCCTGCTGATGGTTTAAGGACCTTCTACAGCCCTGCCCAGCTCTCCTAGAGTAACTGCCTTTCTCCAGTAATCTCCTCTATGCACTTGAGACTGTGCTGGGTGACACAGCAAACCTTCTCACAATGGTGCACATTGATGTGCCATCCTGGAGAAGTTGGACTACCTGTGCAAATTCTGTAGGGTCCAGGTATCACCTCATGCTACCAGTAGTGACACTGACTGTAGCCAAATGCAAAACTAGTGAAAAGCAGATGAGGAGGGAAAAATATCAGTGGGCTCCACCTGTTAAACCATTCCTGTTTTGGGGGTTGTCTCATTGTTGCCCCTCTAGTGCACCTGTTGTTAATTTCATTAACACCAAAGCAGCAGAAACTGATTAACAACCCCCTATATATTAAGATATATTAACTAAAAATTTCATAAGTCCACTTTGGTTTTCTATATTGTGGTGTACTGGGCTGGTAACATCACTTCACGAGAGGCCCACTGAATCAAGGAGCTTATTAAAACGGCAAGCTCAGTTATAGGACCCACTCTGGACCCCCTGGAGGTCATAGTGAGGAAGATAATTAAAACAAAACTGAGTGCCATTATGAACAATGCTCCACATCCTCTCTCTAACACACAAATACTGAGGACTATTATCCAACAAATCCTTCAGCAGAAGTGTGTCAAAAAACACTAATGGTGCTCTTTTATGTCATCAGCAATACACCTAAATAATACTTCTCTGTGACTGACACTGAAGTCAGAAGTTTTCTTTATTTTTAATTTACTTGCTTAATGTTCATTGTGGTGTGTGTTCAGACCAAAGTGTATATGTATATTTATGTATTTACTTAATTATCTACCTATTAATGTATTTATTTATTTAAAGAGCTTCTGTAAAAAACCAAAATTTACCCCTGGGGTCACTATAAAGTTCTATCTATCTATCTATCTATCTATCTATCTATCTATCTATCTATCTATCTATCTATCTATCTATCTATCTATCTATCTATCTATCTATCTATCTATCTATCTATCTATCTCCAACCATTCCAAGCTGGATAAACTTTCACAATCTATATTGTCCAAATAAGAATTTTACCAAAAATTTCTGCTTCCTACTATATCATCACCTTCTTTATAATCTTGCTTTTCACAAAGGCTACAATATTTTAAATGTCGTCTTCTGTGCTAATGTTAATTGGGGCAATGGCAGATCCAGGACAAGCTTGCAGTGCGTTCCTTGATTCCTAATACAGATCTCAAGTCCTGTTTCCTTTTTATCTTGTGCTTTAGAATATATATAGGAAGCTGCTTGGTCCTGTTTTGTCTGAAAGCCGGTGGTCTCTTATTTAAATCGCTGCTCATCTGTCATCTCATCTGATGATGGGCTTTATTGAACTGACATTTAAAACTCTGCAAAGGTAATCCCCCTTTCCCACTCAGTGTGTCACTCTGTGCCAGATGCTTTTCTTTTTGTCTTCAGAATGTGAGAATATTTATCTCCGTGACTGTTAAAGTGACATTCACTATTTTAAATGAAACTTGGAGTAATGCTCCTTAAAAAAAAATCTGGTTTAAGCAGTCATGGAGTTAAGTGCTAAAGGCTTCAGGTACAGTACACGCTGAGCAAGTCAGTCAGTCTAACTGTGCTAACCTCGTAGAAATCTGTGTTAAGCACTTTTATATTTGTATGCTGTCTAAGTAAGGCATAAGGGGGCCATGTTGATACAGTGGTACACTGCACTTGTGGGGTTTGATTCCTAGCCTTGTCACTTTTTATGTGAAATTGATACATTCTCTCTGAGTCCAAACAGATTTTCCCCAAGTATTTTTGTCTTGTCCTACATTTAAGAGATGGATATCTTAAGTTAATTGGTAACTCTAAACTGGTTTGGTATGTATGATACTGTGGTGTACCTCAGTGTTGCTTCTTCCTTTGTGTCTGATGCTAATAAGTCACTTGACTTAAAAAAGCCTGGTTTCAAAATGGAGGGATCGATAGATGAAAAGCACTACGTAAATAAACCTTATTTATGTGTTTGCTTAAAGTCATCTCAGTTACTTTAACTATACAAAATAAGCAGAATGCTAGCTGAGGGGTTACCCATTGCAAGTCAACTTACAACACTGGTTTGTGAAAGTACTGTTTAAAATAATCACAATGTGCAATAAAATAAATCCACTCATTTATTCAGTCATTATTAATCTCTCTTAACCTTAAGAAGGTATCCTTCTCACAAGGCTGCTGGGGAAGCACTGAACACAAGCCGAGGCCAATTAAAATCAATATAGTTCCTTGTATCTTTTAAAGAAGGCCACATTGTCCTTTTGTTGAAGAACTTAACAACAAAGATCCTCCCAGTTCGGCCTCTTTTTATACACTTCACACTTTCATTTTTTCCAAACCACTTATTAGGTCCCATTGCGACTGAAAGATGTTAGAGAAATGTAAACATGATCATTGTTATTATTATTAATGGCTGAATAAGTGGTACGACTGTTGAAGTGTACTAACACTAAAAACAACTGAGCAGGTCTAGAGTATAAGTAACGGAGAAATGCTCATTAGCTATCCAAGGAGATAAAATGCTGGCTGGTTAATGAATGATGCCACTTAATAGTGAATGTACACTTAGGTGTGTTTACAGAAATGCAGACACTTATCTGAACAGCACTATAAGACAGGCTTTATTTTTCTCTTCACCCTCTTCATAATTACTTTTATAGTGGGTTTGATAGCTACAGCCCGAGATTCGAGAGAGGTATCCTGAGCGAGGTAGAGCAGTCAAGACTAACACTCACAGAACTGCAAAAATTAAATCAAACTTCACAGTCACAATGCTCTACCCTAATGATATTTCTTTTTGCATTTAACTTCAGCTAAAAAAAACACCAAACAAAATTCATGGCAAGTTAAAGGCAAGACAGAAATTGCAAGCATGATGTCATCTGTACAAAAAAAGTGAAGAATTCTGCACAGACGACTAATAGCAGGAATCCCCAAGTGGGACCCTGCTCAGGGTCTTCTCATTAACAAATACAGCTTTCTGACACTGCTACAATACACTTGAGTGCTAATCTTATCTCGGTGACAACTTCAAACGTGTGTTTCTAACAGGAGCCGCTCTGCCGGAGTGTTTGAAGGCTTACTCTCGGAGGATTTCGCCTTTACTCGCCTGCTTTGATGCTATTAAATCAGCTCAAGCTCTGATCAGAGCCCTGGTACCGATCAGGATTCCTGTTTCATGTCTCTAATGCATGAGGAGAGGATCAGAAAGACAACTAACAGATCCAGTTGCGGACTAAATTAACATGGCAGACAAAGCTTTCTGTAATGTTTTGGTGAACAGAGTCATCCACCTTTTTTTTCCCAAAGTAAACTGTGTCAGTCTGCTCAGTTTATACAGGCTTTCTACTTTTGTCTGCCACTTAATTTCACAGCTCTGCTTCTGACATAAAGCCACGCCATCTTGGCTCTTACCAATATCATTTTTTTAATGAAAAAAGAAAAAATAATTTTAATAAGTAAAACTTTTGTTTTTTGTTCCTTTATGCTGTCTCTGGGGGTGGTTCACTCACTTACCCCACTAAAGGGTATCTGGAACAATTATTTCTTACTTGCAGAACATCATTGCAGCTTTTTTTCATGCCATTACGACTTTTCCAAATCCACCTCTTTTATCTTTCGTTTTATTTTGTTGTTTTTCCTAGGTGTTTACCATTTCTATCTTTTGTTGTTCCATATATAATGTATTTAACAAGCAAAAGGAGTGGCTGGGTGCATACAAATGTTTTTTGCGTGAGCAACAAGTTCTAAAATCCAACAATGTTTAAGCACTAGTATTAGAATTTCTGTATAGAGCAAATGATTATTTACTAATAGCTGTGTAAGCCTGCGCTGTAAAAAGACCGGGCTCCTAGAAACTATTGAAATCGTTAGAAAAAAAAATTGAAATGCAGAGTCTGTGGTTTCATTTGGTGGACGTGCTTGCCCCTTTGTCTATCAGCGGCTCAGCGAGTTTCTCTCTTCTCAGCGGTTTCATTCTGCCAACGTGCGTGCCTCCATTTTATTATCGCCGGCTAAGCAAGTTTCTCTCTTCTTGGAGGTTTTGTTTTGCCGATGTACATGCCTTGCTTGTGTATTAGCAGTTAAGCAAGTTTGTCTCTGACTCGTTAACTTGGAGCCACCTTGCCGGCTCTTTGAGCTTCATACTGTAGCATTGCACTTCCCGGGCTGGACAGACAGACACACACACTTCCACGTGTATATGTTTATATTGTGGGGAACAGCCCGGACACAGACAGACAGACATCGTTTCAGATCACCTCACACGCTTTATTTACACTATTTACAAATATACCGCACAACCCAGTGCCCCTGCACCAATCACCCTCAAGTCCAAGCCTCACACAATGCCTCTCTTCACCACCTCCACTCCTCTCCTCCAGGTTTCGTCCTCTTCCACCCGACTCCAGCCTCCGAATGGAGGGAGGCGGTCCCTTTTATCCCACCCCAGATGTGCTCCAGGTGCCTCCCGATGAACTTCCGCCACCACTTCCTGGTGTGGCAGAAGTACCGGTTGTGCACTCCAGGTGTCCCTGATCTTCTTCCCCCCCAGCACTTCCGGGAGTGGCGGTAGTGCTGAGGGCCAGGGCTCCTCAGGCATCGGGGTGTGCCCTGGCGGTGACCACGGGCCCCTATAGGGTTGAGGGCGGTTGCCCCCTCGTGGTCTGGAGGAGGCGTAGTTCCTCTTCTGGTCCTTCTGGGCGTCCTGGCTGGGTACTGCCCCCAGCCGTTTGCCACAATATATAACATATTGCAGATTTAATGCTAAATATCAAAAAATAAACTGAGTTAAAAAGTTTATTTCTACTCAAAATTTCACTGAATATTTAGTTTCTCTTCTCACCTTTCCTGTCTCCCATTAGTTATAAATTCTATTAACATTAAAAGTCTCTACAGGATTTAAAAAGAGTTTAATTTTCATTAACTTTTCCAAATGCACAGAATCTAAATGATTTATAGATTTTGTTTTTATTTTGTTCATTAAACTAAATCCTCTTTTGGGGTCAGCACTTGGCGGCCTAGAATGTGCCACAAATGTCCAAAAATGAAAATAACTCCTTGAAGTTTACTCCTTAAATGTAAACATACCTTAAAATGTCTTTACTGTTCCAGTTTCTAATTTTTCCTAAATCAGTATCTTGAAACTTGCTTAGCAGATTAAACATAATCACATCTTCCTCTGCAGCTTTGAAGAGTTCTTTAGATGTTGTCTACTTAAACTGTGTAATTAGTTCTTACTAAAGTTTCATTGTCAATCATTAGTGGAATGCCTTTCCAAGCATCCTTTATATTCAGGTCCTCACGATGAGCTCTGGTAAGTGTCGCACGGAATGCCACAAAATAGTCATCTCACTTTTTCATTTGCCCTGTATGACTGATGTGCCATCTGAGGCAAACATTAACAATTGTGAATTTTACTTGTTTTCCATATAAAACTGTTGAATGGCCCCAAGAATTTGAAAAACTGTCACATGCTGTTAATGTTATTATGCCAGAGAACACAGTATTATAAATTGATTCACTTTCATTCCTAAATTTAATATATAAAGTTAACATTTCTAACACTAATATTACAATTGATTCATCGATTATTAAAATGTGGTAGGTTGATATTCTAATTTCACATAACACGTTTGATAGCTGGATTTATGCACTTGATGGAGCTGAAAGGCTTAATTCTTAATTTATCAACTGTCTGGTATTTTCACATATTTGGCAACATGATTATGAATATCCTGGACAACCAACACTTTTAAAACTTAACTTTAATTAAAACTTTTACCTCCTTAGGTGTCGCTTGTTTTAAAAAATCTTTTAATTGGTTTTTAAGTTTTTGACTTAATTAATACAAGATTTCTGATTCAAAGTGAGATGGTCCACTTTTCAGTCACTCTATTCTTGTGCCTGAAGTTCATTTGTTAAAAGATCCTACTTTCAAACATATTTTGTAAATGACACCATCCATCTCCGAGTAGTTAAAAATATCTCCCAGAAGCACATGCTGTCCAGTGCTATGCAGTAAGTCCATTCTAACAACAAATTCCAATGTCAACTACAGTAATCCCTTGCTACTTCGCGGTTCACTTTTCACGGATTCACGACTTCTCGGATTTTATATGTAAGCATATCTAAATATATAATGCGGACTTTTCGCTGCTTCGCGGGTTTCTGCGGACAATGAGTCTTTTTACTTCTGGTACTTGCTTCCTCAGTTGGTTTGCCCAGTTGATTTCATACAAGAGATGCTATTGGCGGATGGCTGAGAAGCTACCCAATCAGAGCATGCAGTTAAGTTCCTGTGTGCTGCTGATTGGCTCAGCGACGGAGTGTTGCATTAACCAGGAAGTCTCATCTCACTCATTCAGTATTAACGTGCTACTGCTTCAGGGGCTGTTGCCAAGCGCCAACAGAAGATGCAAATGATTGCAGAAAAGGTAAAAGTTTTGGATATGTTGAAGGAAGGGAACAGCTACACCGCTGCACAACACATTACAGCATCAATGAGTCCACGATTCTTTTTATTTAAAAAGGAGGAAAAGCATATAAGATCTACGGCTGCAGTGTCCTTTAACCAGGGCGCAAAACGAGTTGCAATTGGACGTGATAAGGCAGTAGTCTGGATGGAATCTGCTTTAGGAATCTTTGCAACAACGTCGACGACGTCATGACCGCCTACAAGCTGCTACGTGTACTTCGCTATACAGTAAGTGTAAACTTATCTACCGATTTCATATTGCTTAGCAGTTGTCCCTGTTATTAATAGAGTAAAGGGTGGGTTGTAAACAATACAGGGAGGGTTTAAAAACATCCAAATATGGTGTCCCTACTTCGCGGAAATTCAGTTATCGCGGTCGGCCTTGGAACCTATCTCCCGCGATAAGTAAGGGATTACTGTACTGTATTTTGTTTTAAACACCAAACACCATTTCTTCAGTGTATCACTTGAACTCTATTAAGCCTTTTGCTTAGACTTGGTTAAAGCTACAAGTTACAAAGAAACAACAGCATAGTCTGTTTCAATTAGTAAAATTTTGTTTTAAACTAATATAATTCAGGTTTGCAATTGATTTAGTTTCATTTTTTAATTTAATTTTTGAGTGTAATTTTGTTTTCTGTGAGCAACACTCCTAAAATGTATGAGCAATTGCTCACATGTTCATCTTGCAGCAGTGCTACCACTTGAAGGACTCCATTTCCCAGCAGCCCCAAAGGGGATTGCCCTCATTGGATGTCTGAAACGGGTACGGGGGCTGCTGGGGACAAGAAGGGCCAGCGGAGCAGCAAGGAAGATTGGTGTTTTGTGTATCTTGTGTGTCCCATCCTATGTAATCACTATAAAGTCATTTGTACCCTGGATCATTTCCCGATAGGATGAATAGACTGTCTCATGCCTGCCTGTCATGTGAATAGTGGTGGATTAGTCATAGTGCATCTTCAGAAGGAGCGCTCCCGCAAATTTCATCCCTCACCACTCAGGACTACTGGTAGAACTGTTTAATTCATTTAAAGTTGTTCCCAGGATCGTCATCATCATCTTTACTCCATAACATTTCTGCCACATTGGAACTGTATAAGCACATTGTCGTGAGTGTTTCTTGTCGTGGTTGATGTTGTGTTAAAATTGTATCGCCGAAGGGGAAGGGAAGGGTTGTCTGATTTTTGTTGTTTGTATTTGATTTTCCATTTAATATATTATTTATTAATTTGTTTGTTTCGTGTCTCTGCCTGTGAGTGTGTGAGGGTCAGGCCAAGGCTGGGTGCATTCCTGGAATCCCCACCAAAAAAATAAATCACCGTCCCATCGATGGTGTAAATCTAAGTGGTACTGGACCGCTACAAGCTTAGAGGGAACTTTGCCTACAAGTAAAAACCAGCATATTTATGTGTTTCTGTGTTGGATATCCGCATTTTTTTCAGTGGCATTAAGTATGCATGATGTCAAAAACCGACATCCATTTTTTAAAATTAATTTTGTTAATGAGATAACAGTAGTCAAAAGCAGAGTTTAAAGATAGTTAGCCAGGAAGTCAGAGTGATATTTCATCAAGAACAAAACAAAACTCAGATTCAGTAGTCAAATAATACACTGTAAAATGTCAATTGTCATAGAAAACACAATCAAAAAACACACAAAGATTTTAAAAAGATTATCAACAGTTTTGGATAGAGGATTGAGATGGGACATTAATGCTTATCGTTATATCTCATTGCATAGTTTTGCATACAAAGCATAGTGTATCTCTGATTCTTTAACACTGGCAGCACTACAGTAAATGCTCCAAAATGGTGATGCCAGTGAGGGGAAACACAAAGCAAAATTATTTTAATAAAGTTACATACATTTTAAGAACAAAAGTTTAACTTCTTTATAATTCAAAACCTACATTGGGAGAAAAAAAATACATACAGTATAAGTTTTCAAGTAATGAAAGACTAACAATGGAATTGTAATAGTTAATCATCAATATACTTTGTGACAGATAGGGGGCGCTATTGCTCCCTTGAACCCTCGGACACCACGCCAGACACCAGATAAAAGTCCAAACTGACTTTATTAATAATAATAAATGTGCACAAAGCACCCTCCTCTCCACAATACTCATAAACAATAACACAATACAATAACCAATAATCAATCCTCCACTCCCAGACGCGTTGCCACCCTTCCACCGAGCTCAGCTCAGTCTGCTGGGGTTTCCCATCGTCCATTTATAGTTCATGACCCGGAAGTGCTTCTAAGCCCTCAGTCCATGTGATTATACAGCACTTCCGGGTCAAACGAAAACTCCTTTTCTTCATCAACCCAGAAGCACTTTATTTCTTTCAACCATGTGACTGGGATTTACTTCCGGGCTGTATGGAAAATAAATGACTCTGTGTCTCCCTGCAGCGTCCCCTGGCGGCCCCAACGTTATCCAGCAGGGCTGTGTATTAAAACTCCATAGTCCATGATGCCCTGCTGGAATTCCGGGCATCTTCACGTTGCAAGGAGGTCTCCATCTAGCGGCCTGGGGGTATTGGCCAGGATGAATGGCCGGCCATATCCCACAATTTATTTTGTTGAGTTAGGGACCTAGAGTGACCCTGTTCTCCCATTTATAGTTCTTATTATACAGACCTCAACAAAATGTCTGAAATCCCATACTGCTATCACACTGTTGTATACCTTAAATCAGCACTTCCCCCTTCGTTTTATATCTATAGCCGTAGGCAATTAGACAGAGTAAAAGAACAGACAGGAGAGTTACACTTTTAATTATTATATATTATGGGTAATATACCCAAACAAAATGTAAATGTGAGTGTTGGGAAACCATGCAACCTGATATTGCTAGATGTGTAGTTTTAGGCGGCACATAAACTTGCAGTTACACTTGATTCTTTCTGATCAGCTCATTTTTGGTCAGCTTTCTCCAGATCATCATCTCTATAGGGCCAATCAGCCAGTCTGAATATGGCCACTAAGAGAAGAATCTTCTCAATATAGAAAGAAAGAGAGGGGTCATACCGTTTTCACACCACCTGAACACTGAATGAGCAACCAGTGGGAGTAGTTCTGACATTGGACTGACAAATTTGTATTTCCACCTACAGAAATACAAAATCCAAGATGGACAGTTTATAGAGAAACTCAGCCTAATTTACTCTTGTGGAGATAGTGATATACTGTTGTGTTTTTTTAGTTTCTAGTTGTGGTATTATTCTAGCCAGTGTCTCATTTGGTTAATATTGAAAGAAGGATATAAGATGTAGGCATTGTTTGAATAAAATAGGTAAAAAGATTAGTAACAAAATCAAAACATGTGGCAGAAGGTGTAGTCAAAAACTGAGACTAAGAGGCCCAAAACTTAACTAAAGATACCATTTCCTAAGTTGAACAATCTTCAAGTTCTTGCCGAATTAGTTTTTGTTTTAGACATCATGTACTGTGCACCACCATCTTAAATAGCATCATGGGGATGATGTCACACATACTGTATGACGAGCAAAGATGTTGCTAATAAAAATACGCCATTTATTGCACAAGTTTTTGTACACAAAATGGTGCCATGATGACATCACCAAAAATATCAAAACAAAATCATTTTACAGATAATAAACATTAAACTTACAAGATTGCAAGATGATTTACAACAGCTATCACAGGTGTAAATGGAGATGACAAAGTAATTAAAAATGGCTTTTGTATGTGACTTGAGGTCACTTTTGCAAGTTGTCCTACTACTTTTTCAGCTGGCTGAGATTTGACTATTAGATTGGTTGGTCAAACAAAATTTGTGAAATTGTGTTTCAGTATCTGTGGTATGGTAGCTGGTAAACTTTTTTTTTTTCCTTACTATTAACCAATAGAACACAGTTACTTCCAGGTGAGGACACTTGTCATGCATATCTTTGATAAAACTTACATTTCTAAATAGTAGTAATGCTGTTGCAAGGATATCAAAATTCACCTATGTATCCAATATTTTTAAGTTCATCTAGTTGTTCCCTTATCATCTCAGGACGATGTGCCTCATTCTGAGACCTGAAACCCCACCAGTGACAAACACAAAGGAGTAAGAAAACACAGGAAAACAAATTGTCAGTTAGCATTATCATTTTTATGTATCCTGTACAAATGGTTGTATGTATGTAAATGTTAATGTAACAATTAACATCAATGCACATTAATTAAGATTAAGTGTTTTATAGACGGTCAAGGAATTTTACAAGTGATCTGAATTAATGCATTGTAATACAGAACACATACGCAGGTCAAAAATGTTCCCTTTTTTTCTGAAATTACTCGTTTCATATCAACAACAACAATTTCTTGTAAAGCCCAAAATCACACAAGGAATGCCTCAATGGACTTTAACAGGCCCTGTTTTGACAGCCCTCCAGCCTTGACTCTCTAAGAAGACAAGAAAAAATTGCACACCAAAAAAAAAACATTGTAAGAAAAAAAAAATGGAAGAATTTGGGAAAGGCAATTTAGAAAGAGACCCCTTTTCAGGTAGGTTGAGCATGCAGTGGGGGCTTAAAAATGTGGTGGTAAATACAAACAAATACAGTTTAGAGGCCAGATATATAACCAGAACAAAATACTTTGTTCTAGTTAAAATATTTCTCATAAATATCCAAATAAGATGTTTTATGTATAGAAAATCAACTTCTATTCATTTTTTCTTTCAATTAAAAAAAAAAATTAGAGAATCATTATACATCAAATATATTGTATGTATGTATGGCATTTTCACTAAAATAGGGTACAAAAATGAATAGTTTCATAACTGTAACAAAGTCCTCAGCCAGGTCTATAATGTTCTCTTCTTCTTCACTTTCTGTTTGTAGCCAGCTTGAGGACATCTTGTCAAAGTCCAGCAGTAGTCGGTAAATACTCCATTTATGTTGGGTTCTCCATTCCATTGCTGAGACTTCTTGGTGGAAGCATTCCCTTTGCTAATCACTCAGTGCAACACAGGAAAAAAAAGTCCAAATGCAAGTGAAAAACATGAAATTTCAAAGGCATACTGAAGCCCAACTTGTGACATAATTAAAACATTTTCTCAACTATGTTCCTGTAGTTTTCAGCAGAAGCCCTATATCCTCACATATGATGATCTCTATATCTCAACAAGTAGAGCTGGAAATCAGTTGTATGGTCATATTCATGTTCAGGGTTCAAAATTTGGTAAAATTAGCTATTTTAGTCTAGAAAACAATTTGTCTGTTGATCATTCGATGCAAGTACTGATGGGAAACAAGAACTCTTAATTTCCCTTAAAGCTGTTGCAAACTAATTTGAAAAACTATTGCTGGCAATCTTAAACAGTAACAACTAACATTTATAAAAAGATATTCAGGGTAGCATGGAGGTAACACTGCTGCCTTACAACCAGGAGCCCAGGTTTCTCGTAATGGGTCCTCCCGGCATGGAGTTAGATGTTCTCCTCATGTCCATGTGCATTTACTCCAGGTGGCCTGGTTTCCTTTTACAGTCCAAATACATGCAATTTAGGTGGATTGGCATTGATAAATTGGCCTGTGTGTGTTTGCCCTGCGATGGACTGGCATCCTGTCCAGGGGTTGCTCCTGCCTTGTGCCCAAAATTTGCTGGAATATGCCTCAGCCCCACTGCATCCCTGCTCAGGATAACACAGTTTTGAAAATGGATGGGTGAGTGGAAAATGATATTCATTAAGTCTACAGCTCTTTCAATATATTCTTATCACGGTAAGGATACATTTTTATATAATTATGCATAAACAGTGTTTAGTGGTTTTAATAAAAACCTCTAACAGTAAACCTTATAATTTACCAGTAGGCTCAGTACAGTTGTTTTGCATGTGAATAATAACATTGTTTATGGGGATTGTGGTCATTCTTTCAAAACTAGTCAGCACACTGATAGATTCTGGAAACGTTGCTAATCTGAATCCTTAGGGGATCATAGTGACATTGTATCCATTTTTCAAAAGTCCCTCACTCATTTATTCTCTTTCCATCCTTTTGTCCTGCTGAAGGTCATGGAGGAAATGCATTAAGCTGGACAGACCAGGCCACCTTATCTCAAACAAAAATCTCCAGCTCTTCCTGAAGAATTCCCAAACATCCCCCAATAGTAGAGGGAATATCCTGGGTTTTCTTTCAATGGATATGTTTGACACCTGTAGGAAGTTCCTAGGTAGTATACAAACTGCATGCACAAAGCAATTTGATTTGGAGAAGCAGTGGTTCTACTCCCAGGTCCTCCCATATTTCTCAGTTTCCCACTGTTTCATAGAGTTGTCAAGAGCATTATTGATGATGCTTATTCACACAATCTCATTCTTTTTGCCATAACCCAGAACTGTTGACCATTGTTGAAGGGGATGTTGGTTGAATTGGAAATCAATTTTTTTTTAGAACATTACTTCCACTTCATCATTATGGTGGAATTCAGTGCTTGTTTGTAATTTCATGATCAGCTCTACCTTCATCCTCGAACAAGAAGCCACGTGCTTCCTTTCCTTCCTATAGGAGACTAGACGGAACCATGACAGTAGGTAATTTTTGATCATTTCTGAAGGATTTTTATTTAAGTTGTTGCCATCAATATCACAATTTAATTAGACATCCTGGGTACTGTGGATGGCTTAGCCAGTCTCTAATTTTTCGTCATTTCATTAAATGTCCACTACTTATTGCCTTGCTGCTCTGCACTGACGACACTGAGGTGATGAGTGTTCACTTTCCTCTGCATACAGCAAAGGTGTCCTCCTTCCAGGTAGAGTTGGAGGTACTGGTTAGGTCAGGGGCACATTTAGAGTCACACATATCAATTTTATTTTGTATGCATGTGTCTTACTGAGCCATGTGATCAGCAGCCATTATCCCAAAGAAAGAAATTAATTTATTAACAAGAGGGGAGGACTGAGACATCTTAGTGATTTAATCCAATGTCAATCATCGGTTTAAATTATTATAATTAATTAGTATTTATAACTTTTAATTCAAAAAACAATGATGCTGTGTGCTAGATTTTCAAAGCAAAGATTCATATTGGATTTTAACAACACTTTAAGATTTTGACTCGACCCATTTGGCCCATTATAAATAAACAACATTGTTCACTTTGTGATCATCTACCACAAAAGTGTAAACAAATTGAATACTTTCCTCAAGTTTTTCCTTTGTTTTTATTTTCATATATGGTACAGTACCTTCTATTATTCAAATATGTCTAGTAACACTTTTTGTCAAAGCTACTTAAAAATCACTTAGAACTTTGTAATATTTTCACTAATTTGAATAAAAGTTTTAAATGATTCATTGGTGTGCTGATGAGACCACAAAGCCCAAGGTATTTGTTTTAATGATCAGTAAAATGATCTGTCATGAGAGCTGAAGATATAGAAGGTGATACCTTGTTCTGATAAATGTTTAAGATTTACAAAAAGGTCTAATTTACCGTAGGCATATATCTAAAAGGTCATGGCTTAAATGAGCAAAGGAAATTCAAATGAGAGTTCTCAATTCTGCTGAAGGCTTATTAATAGATGTATAAGATTCCTTACCATCAAGAGCCCTATGACCTTCGCTTGACCATTTGATCACAGTGGACATTTTTTATTTTTTTTATTTTCGTGGGCAGAAAATCACCTTTGGGCAGGGAAGCAAAACTGGATAATGGATAAGACTAGAGATCTGACAGCAACAGAGAATGTAGTTCACTACTGCTGTTGCTGGCTGGGTCCTCAGGATTTACTTAAAGTGAATACAGCAGTAATGAATATTTAAGGAGAGTAAAGGTTGTCCAAAGTTTATGGCACAAAAAAAAAAAATTAATAAATAAAACGAATGCAGACATGCATAATATTCAGTCTCAGTGGAAGATAATTAAAATGAAAATATAGACTGCAACCCTTAGTTATTAAGTTGAAGAGAAAAAAAATAAGGAAATTAGATTTTTTTAATATACTTAACAGATTTAACTTAAAGAAACAACTGTAGTGTGTCAGTATTAGTGACAACCACTGTTGCAAGAAAGGGGTTGATTTATTTATGTTTTTTCTTAGGCTCTTCCTTACCGTTTAGCAATGGATGGTGGGATACTCCCTTCTCCAGATGCATCTGAACATAGTCAGTCTTGGAATTCTGATGATGGAAAATTTTAGAATACAGCTGTTCAATTTCTGTCCGCTTTGAGCATCTCTATTTGTAATGGGCTCAGATAGAAAGGTTCCATTTTGTGTCACTTTGCATGACAAGAAAACAAGTTAGTCAAAAAGTTCATTTCTAATATTCACTCCAAATCTTTTACATGCTTTGTAATTGAGTACTATGGACGTTTTGAAAAGTTGGGAAGAGAAGTCTTCTGTTATTGAATTTTTAACCATATTAACAAACAGCTTTAAAAATGGCAAATGCAAATAATGGCAGAGCATTGTCTAATTTGTTAAATACAGTACTTTGAAGTGAACCTATGTATCTTTCATTTTGCCTATGTACATTGAAGGTGCCAAAACCATTTTCCTCTGATGATGACTCCTGGTAGGTTATCAAAACCTTAGGAATAAAAAACAATTTTAAAATATGTGACTCATTCTCTCTTTTTGTGGATCTTTACCTACAAATACATATATACGTTATATATGTGTATATATATATATATATATATATATATATATATATATATATATATATATACTAGGGGGCTTTGCCCCCTACTTGCTTTGCTCGCCAACCCCTGGGCCAGCGCTACGTGCAAGCCAATTTGTGGTTCTTGCATATGGGGATGCGGATGTACAATTTAAACAGATTGTTATTTTCATGGAAATTGTTGCATATGCATAATAGAACTAACTATTTTATATTACAGCGAGAAATTAACCATATTAAAAAATAGTAAAACATAATAATTTGAAAGTAAATTATGTTTCATGTTGCGTTACGAGTTTTTCATTGCATTATACGATTTCATTCTGTTTGACTTTGAAATTAACATGCAAATATTTTTTAAACTTATACTTTTACTGTAAAACATCAGTAAAAACAATTTTTTTAATTAAATTTTCATCAGTATTGCATTGAATTTTGAGTCTGTGTTTGGACTTACATCGTGACAACACAATGTATAACTGCCCATGAGAGAATTTTATTTCTTTCTCTCTAATTAATAAAACGACTTTTTTGAATGTTTGTCTCTGTGATTTGTTAATTGTCTTTGCAACAGCTATTTTAATGAGAAACAGTTAACGTTTTAATACGAATGGCATATCAAGACCTCCTTTGTTGTCTAATGTTATCCATGGAAGGTATACTACATTACCTTTCTTGGATACATCGCTCTTTCAACAGTAATTCGGGCGGTGGAAGACCAGACAGTGTTAACAGTTGTAGTTATTCTTCGGGATATTGTAAGTTGATGTTTTCATCTTTCGCACAATCACCACCATCTGTTTCAGCATAGTCTATTGATATGCATTTAACCAATTTGCTGTGTAACCGATTGACAATTTTCGCGTAAATTTGTTTGACTTCATTATTTCTCTGTGCTAGGATTGCCCATGTACTCATTTCTTCTGTTGATATCCCTTTGGGATGAAATTCATCAATAAGATTTGGACATAATACGATTTTCTTTAATTGGGAACTTCAAGTGATGAAAACGTAAAAATTTATAAGAGCTGAGAGAGCAAGAACTGTGTTTGTCAAAAGCATTTATACGAATGAGAGGGGAGAGGACCATGTGCGTTTGAATATGGTTGAGAGAAGGGCATGACTTGAAAAAATCTCTTGCAAAAAGTCTTGTCTTGTCACAGGATTTTTTTATATTTATATATATATATAAATATATATATATACTAGCAAAATACCCGCGCTTCGCAGCGGAGAAGTAGTGTGTTAAAGAGGTTATGTAAACATATATATACATAAACATACTGTATATACATAAATATATACATATACACATCCACATATATATACATATATCAACATATATATACACATACATATATATATATATATATATATATATATATATATACACACACATGCAGACACATATACATATATATACATATACATATTTGTATATCTACATATATATACACATATATACATATATATACATATACATATTTGTATATCTACATATATATAAACATATATACATATATATACATATTTGTATATCTACATACATACACATCTATCTATCTATCTCTCTATATATATATATATATATATATATATACACACAAATATATATACACATACATACATATATATATATATATATATATATATATATATATAGCAAAATACCCGCGCTTCGCAGCGGAGAAGTAGTGTGTTAAAGAGGTTATGAAAAAGTAAAGGAAACATTTTAAAAATAACGTAACATCATTGTCAATGTAATTGTGTTGTCATTGTTATGAGTGTTGCTGTCATATATATATATACATATACACATATACACACATATACAGATATATTATATATACATATACACATATATTTTTTATATATATATTTTTTATATATATATATATATATATATATATATATATATACACATACATACATACATATACACACATAGATGCACTTACAATAACATAGAAATCAATATAAACAACATTAACATCATTATCATATGAGAATATGAAGTAATATATAAGAAGCACATTTCATATAAATATAAATTATTAAACAGTAAAATCTTCTTCTATAATTTGCTACCGTGGCTTTTCGTTGGTCTGTCCAGGATTTTAAATCACATGTAGCTTGCAAACCGTTTCATGTATTGACTTGAAATGTGGTACACATATAATACGTTACGTCTGCTATCCGCTTTATGGGTGATGAATGTATTACTCTTTTTATGTTTATTTTATTTTAGAATCAACTCCTATCTGCGCACACCAGGGCGGCCGTGGGCAGATGCGTATGGTGTATTCAGTCCATGTTATCGTGCATTGCGCTGTCAGTGGTATTTTGATAAAAGAATTTGAACAATATATAAGAAGCGTATAAATTATTAAACAGTAAAACATTAACATTTAAGAAGTAAAGTTACATTGAGTACTACTGCAGTGCCTTCGGGTATACCTCATTTTTTCTTTGCCCATTACATGCTTAAATGTATACATTTTTTGGTGTACCTACCCGAGAACACGCGACATATAACCGACCGTGGGAGAAGCATGGATTTTAAACACGCGTTGAGTTCATCTGCTGGTCTCCCTCGTGGAATAACTGGTAATGTTTGACTAAAATCTACAGCGAGTAAAACGACATTACCTCCTTTTTTTTTTTTTACGATCTCTGAGATCTTGCTTTTTTCGGTTCAAGGCTTCATAAGCTCTTTTATGTTCAATGTTGTACTTAATAAGTACTAATTATCCCAAACCATCATCTTTGAATGTTGCAAGACTTTCGCCTTGTATGTAGATCGGGGTAATTACATTCATTGCATTCCTAGTCTGAATCACAATCTGATTGTATGGGTGGTTACCTGGCACTGTAGGGTTGCCACCCGTCCTTTAAAATACGGAATCGTGCCGCGTTTGAGAATGAAATTGCGCGTCCCGTTTTGAATCAATAGTGGACGGGATTTATCACGTATTTTTTTTATCATTTTTTTTTTAAAGCATCGTCTCATGCAAATCATCCCACACGCATTTTATGAAGATGCCTCCTTTCCTACTTTTGATTGGGTAATACTTGATGTCATCGTTAGTTTGATTGGTGTTTTTAACTGTCCAGTGAGGAGGGCGTGTCTTTTAAGTACAGTCTGCAAAGTGTTGGCACTGAGATGTTGCGTCAGCGCCATAGTTGAAGCCCCTAACGTTGCGGTCAGCAAGTCGGCTAACATCCGCCATGTGCCGTCTTTCAGTTGCGAGAAGCAGATCATAGAATGGTTGAAACTGTTGCCCCTAACGTTGCGCCACGGCGTGTGCTTCGTTTATACCTCGTGTCTTCTCATTAAACTTTTATCTCGCGAATATGTTATTGCAATCCGCAGCGGGAGCGTTTCTATAAACTTCATTTAAACTTACGTTTTACACCGTGCTTTGTTTCCCTTATGAACATGCTTGTATGCTTAACTCGCTCCGTTCTCAATTGTTTAATTAATTTTTTGCTCTTCGCTGTTTGCGGCTGTTCCTCCATTTCCCCCTACTTCGTTCTTTTATCTCGCGAATATGTTATTGCAATCCTTAACGGGAGCGTTTCAATAAACTGATTGAAAATAGTTTTGCATTTACCTTTTTAGTAAAAGGCGAGCTTTTAAGCCTGAGAAATCACCCCGTAAATGCACACGTTTAATTGGACATGTGTTAATATGTATGGTTACACAGTATTAAAAGACAGTGAACAACGTCAGTTACCTTTGTTCCCGCGTTTGATAAAAGGTGAGCTTTTAAGCCTGAGAAATCACCCCGTAAATGCACACGTTTAATTGCACGTGTTAATATGTATGCTCACACAGTATTAAAAGACAGTCAAAAATTAACGTCATTTACCTTCGTTCCCGCGTGTGACTCGTGCTGTAAATGTCTTCCTTGTTTTTAGTTCACGTGATTACGTAGGAGGCGTGATGACGCGATACGTGACTCTGCCTCCTCCATTACAGTGTATGGACAAAAAATATGTTCCAGTTATGACCATTACGCTTTGAATTTCGAAATGAAACCTGCCTAACTTTTGTAAGTAAGCTGTAAGGAATGAGCCTGCCAAATTTCAGCCTTCCACCTACACGGGAAGTTGGAGAATTAGTGATGAGTGAGTCAGTCAGTGAGTGAGTCAGTCAGTCAGTCAGTCAGTGAGGGCTTTGCCTTTTATTATTATAGATATATATATATATAATATTGTGAGGTTTCTGAACTCTTTTGAGACCCCCCCCCCCCCCCTCCCCTAACGGGATGACACTCCAAAGTGCGTCCCAAAGCACGATTGCTGTGTCTGTGGAGGTTTGCTTGTCCGTTGTCAGGACAACTGCAGGCTCACAGTGTTGCAGCAGAGCACAGAGGAAGCAAATACAACCCAATTGAGGTTGTCCTATAAATGGCTGTCATTGGTGGGTGATGCAAGGAACATTATAAATGGAGGGAACAGTATTACTTGGCCACAAATCTGGCCATGACCCTGCCTGACTACTGTGTCTGTGTATAGAGTGGTAGATCCCGCTACAATCAATAACAGTGCTGTTCCTATTTCAAGCTGAATAAAGCAGGTTTTGCTAAAGTACTGAGAGCCAGACTCGTTTTTTGCTGTGCAAGATGGGACTCACACATTACAATATATATACTCACCAGCCACTTTACCACGTTATTAGGTACACCTATTCAACTGCTTGTTAACTCAAATATCTAATTAGCTAATCACATGGCAGCAGCTCAATGCATTTAGGTATTGTCAGTAAGAAAGCCATTCCTTAAAGGACAAAATAGGGCCTTCAATTACTGGCTGTGGACTACAGCAGACCGGACTAGCGGTTGCTAGGTAACAGTGAGGGAGATTTGTGTTTGCCACCAGTGGCATTCCAGTTACTGTGTCCTCTAATGGGGAAAACAGGGTAATGTGCACAAGGCTACATTTTGGTGATCCTCTGTTTGGAAAATATACAGCATGTCACTTTTTTATTCTAAAACATACTGTACTTCCTTGGTAGTGATATAAACAAGAAGCATAAAAAGAATTGATTTTACCGGTGTGATATTGATTGCTCAGAAGCAATACAGCTTCAGAAAAGAACACAGCTATTATGATGGAGCACATGCAAAACAGAAAAATGGTGTGAGGCTTCTAAAATACCCACAAAACAATTTCAGAGCCTTCCCTTTGCCATTTAGAATAGGCCTCACCTTAGGCGACCTAAACATCCAGCTCCAAAAGCAGACTTAAGGCCTGTGTAGGCGCCAAAAATCGGACCAGGTTTTTAAAATTCAAATACCTTTCTCTCAAAATGGCTCTCCAGTGAATTTAAAACCACAAAAGGCTTTGGCTTGGGAATCAAGTCCACAAAGAACCATTAAAAATAAGAGTTTATTTATGTTACCAGCCAAAACCAATTTTAGGACGCACTAGTTAAGACTAGGTCAAGACAGTTTGTCTGAAGCAGGATAGGATAAATTGGTTTGGCCTAGTCCGAACTAGATTATCCTGAAATCAATATAGAACTCCTAGGACAAACTGATTTGTCCTTGTCTAAACTAGTTTGGCCTGCAATTGCATTTTCCTCCATAGGATACACCAGTTTGGCCTAGTCAGAATTGATTTGTGTGATTTTTAAATGTACTGGAAATTAGAGGGATAAAAAAACTTGTTGCACAAAATGAAGGTAATGAAAATCTAAAATAATTCTTTGCAGCTCATATGGCGGTTGGCCATGGTGGTAGTGATAGAATGTTGGCTGAAACTTAAAAAAAATTGTCACAAAGGAAAGGATATGCCTGTTTTTGTCTATGTGTAAAGTATGTCAGCATACCTTTATTATGTGGACTTTAAAATTTTATGCGTGTACATGATTTATATTCTCTTTTAATTTTATGTGATTGATACTCTGATAAAATTTAAAAGTCAATCTCAGTGGTTAACTTTTACAAATATTTTTATAATGAATATTGTGTTTATTATATTTCATTTTCGTGTATATTATTATTATTATTTTATTATGTATGTGCTGGCTTGCATTGCAATACACTATTATGTTTGAGTAAATTATGTTTGAGTAATTGTTTTCCTTTTGTGTTAATGTAGCATATTGTAGACTGTTTGAATTGATTGTTTTGAATGTTTGCATATTATTTGTATCTGCAACTTTGTAATGTGTTTTTTAGCATAAGGCAACACTGCCTTTAAAACTGTAAATAAATAAATACATTTCTTTAATTTGCCCTTATTTTGTCTTTAAGTTTTGACTAGGCCAAACTAGTTTATCCTATAGAGGAAAGTGTGATTGCAGGTCAAACTAGTTTAAACTAGGACAAATCAGTTTGTCTTGGGAGTTCAACATTGATTCCAGGATAATCTAGTTTAGACTAGGCCAAACTATTTCATCCTATCGCGCTTCAGGCAAACTGGTTTGGCCTAGTCTAAACTAGTTTATGCTTAAAATCGGGTTTGGCCCGTAACATACAATACAATTTATTTTTGTACAGTGCATCTGGAAAGTATTCACAGCGCATCACTTTTTCCACCTTTTGTTATGTTACAGCCTTATTCCTAAATGGATTAAATTCATTTTTTTCCTCAGAATTCTACACACAACACCCCATAATGACAACGTGAAAAAAGTTTACTTGAGGTTTTTGCAAATTTATTAAAAATAAAAAAACTGAGAAATCCCATGTACATAAGTATTCACAGCCTTTGCTCAATACTTTGTCGATGCACCTTTGGCAGCAATTACAGCCTCAAGTCTTTTTGAATATGATGCCACAAGCTTGGCACACCTATCCTTGGCCAGTTTCACCCATTCCTCTTTGCAGCACTTCTCAAGCTCCATCAGGTTGGATGGGAAGCGTCAGTGCACAGCCATTTTATGATCTCTCCAGAGATGTTTAATCGGATTCAAGTCTGGGCTCTGGCTGAGCCACTCAAGGACATTCACAGAGTTGTCCTGAAGCCACTCCTTTGATATCTTGGCTGTGTGCTTAGGGTCGTTGTCCTGCTGAAAGATGAACCGTCGCCCCAGTCTGAGGTCAAGAGCGCTCTGGAGCAGGTTTTCATCCAGGATGTCTCTGTACATTGCTGCAGTCATCTTTCCCTTTATCCTGACTAGTCTCCCAGTTCCTGCTGCTGAAAAACATCCCCACAGCATGATGCTGCCACCACCATGCTTCACTGTAGGGATGGTGCCAGGTTTTCCCCAAATGTGACGCTTGGCATTCACACCAAAGAGTTCAATCTTTGTCTCATCAGACCAGAGAATTTTGTTTTTCATGGTCTGAGAGTCCTTCAGGTGCCTTTTGGCAAACTCCAGGCGAGCTGCCATGTGCCTTAAACTAAGGAGTGGCTTCCGTCTGGCCAGTCTACAATACAATACAATACAGTTTATTTTTGTATAGCCCAAAATCACACAGGAAGTGCCGCAATGGGCTTTAACAGGCCCTGCCTCTTGACAGCCCCCCAGCCTTGACTCTCTAAGAAGACAAGGAAAAACTCCCAAAAAAACCTATTAGGGAAAAATGGAAGAAACCTTGGGAAAGGCAGTTCAAAGAGAGACCCCTTTCCAGGTAGATTGGGCGTGCAGTGGGTGTCAAAAGAAGGGGGTCAATACAATACAATACAGTACAGTACACAGAACAGAACAATTTCTCAATATAGTAAGAAATAAAAAATATAAATTTTAGAAGTACGGAGCAGAATTTAACAGTAGATGATATATCCCATAATAAGATTTGGATTTGTATAGAGTCCTGGAGACCTCATCCTTCAAGCTGCCTCCCCCATTTGGCCATTCCACAGCTGAAACAGTGCTGGGCCAGCCAATCCGATGAAAGGACCCCTCTCTCCCACGATTCCTGCAATCCTCCATCTGGGATGACTTTTCCTTAGGCAGGCAAAACAACTTGGCAGGTGGGCCATGGCACCAAGTGCCACATTTGAGTACCGAGAAGAAAAACAGAATAAGTGAGGGTTAATATATAATTATAACTGTCATGTTACTTATGTTTAAGTGCTAATGACTAACAACAGAGATGCAGTCTGTACAGTTAATCAGCAGCTCTAGTCAGGATATGCTAAACTGAAGTAGTGAGTCTTCAGCCGGGATTTAAAAGCTGAGACCGAAGGGGTATCTCTTATAGTAGCAGGCAGACCATTCCACAGTTTAGGGGCCCTGTAACTAAAAGCTCGACCTCCCACTGTTATTTTATTAATCCTTGGAATCATAAGCAGACCGGCATCTTGAGATCTTAATGTGCGCTCTGGTTTGTAAGTCATGATAAGTTCAGACAAGTAAGCCGGACCTCGACCATTTAATGCTTTATATGTTAAAAGAAGGATTTTGAAATCTGCCCTAAACTTAACCGGGAGCCAGTGTAAGGATTTAAGAACTGGAGTTATGTGTTCATATTTTCTTGTTCTTGTAATAATTCTCGCAGCCGCATTTTGGATTAACTGGAGGCTGTATAAAGAACAGTTTGAACATCCAGTGAACACCGCATTGCAGTAGTCAATCCTACTAGAGATAAATGCATGAATTAGTTTCTCAGAATCCTGTTTATTTAAAAAGCGCCTTAATTTCCTAACATTTTTAAGATGGAAGAAACATGTTTTGGACAACTTTGTAATATGCGCTGGAAAAAGTGATGCGCTGTGAATACTTTCCGGATGCACTGTACATACACATAAACAAAATTAGAATAACAATGTCAAAAAGCACGAGCTAAGGCTAAAGGCAATCCAAGGCAGACAATTCACAGTCGGTATTATAGCAGCAAAATCCAAGAACAGAAGAAATAATCAAAAAAGCCACAAAAGTCAATACTCACAATAAACAAAGCATACAGTACTTCAAATATCAAAGGAACACTGAAGGAACTGTTCCCAGCTTCAGAATATAAAGGCTGGGAGTGTTCTTCAGAAGTGACATTAGGGTGGCCATGCCTTTTTTTTTGTTACATGCAGAAAACACAAGGAACACATAAGAGCAATTCGTAGATAATAAATAAGTACATAAACAGAGCAATGGTGACAACAATGAATAATTACAATAGATACATGAAAAAATAATTTAAGAAGAAGGCACTAAAAAGGAAAATTAATGTAAGTTGGTGAAAAATCTCTGGCTGTAACATAATAACAGGTAAGTGTGAATCAATTTTAGTGTCAGTTTCATGAAGGTGTATGCATATTGAAACTTACCTGTTTCTCTCATCACTAGTCTTCACATTAAGATTGCTGAATGATGATCTTTTTGCAGATTGTTGTATAGTGTTCTGAGCTGCATTGTTTTTTTTTTTTGCTCTCCACTGCTGAAATTTCCCCTTTTAAGTTTTTGTTGCTTTATATCATATTTTCATTTGAGAATAGTTGTATCTATTATTCCAAGAGAAAATGTCAATGATGGGCATAACCTAATTCAAATGTATTATAAAAAACTCTGGGAACAGATAACTTGAGCTCAAAAGAACATTAATAATGAGCATGGGTAGATAGTAACAGTCTAAATATCTATATGATCATAAGTTCATTTCACATTCACAATGGGGTAACAGGTGAAACCAACTGACACCATTGCCAGCAGCCTGAAACATCACTACTAAAGTATCCAGCCTTGCAAAAGCTAAACCTGTTGTCTTCAGGTACAGATGAAACCACCAATGGCATTATGTTTCAAAAAAGAATGAGATCTTTGTTAATTTATATTGCACTAAGGGGAAAACATTACAAAGTCTTTGACGGTGGAAACTGATTGAATTGGCGAGAGTAGCAGATAGCAAAGCCTATAGATGAGCTCACTACAAAAGGTTAAGAAAAAAACAAAACAGGATCCAAAAAGCAGAAATCATAACAATGAAATGGTCCAGAACACTAAGAATGTGAGGGACACTGGGGACTAAGGTAATACACAGACCACTTTTTATCCAGTAGTTGACTAATTGAGAAGCCTGGCCAAGAACAGATTGAATATGAAGGACAAGAACCAAATCAGCAGCTATATGAGTGGTAGGCTAAAACTGAGAAATCCCATTGATCTGGCCTACAAGATGACCTCCAGTGTCAAAACATTTCTTACATGCTACTTTCAATCTGTGTTTTTGGTATACTTAAAGTCCGGTAATTCTATTAAATCTAAGCTTTTATTTGTAAACCTAAAGTCCTGTCAGAGAAACTGAGTATTTTTCTGAAAAACCCTTGTGATGTTTTAGGTCTTGTCAGAATGAGGCTCTGTTTTGAATCTCTGACCCCCTCAGAGAGATAGCTGGTTGGTGGCAGAGCACGTCCTCGCGTCCTATACATTTTACACCTGTTTCCTTCTTCATCTGTCTTCATTTTTATGGGGGTGGCAGGATGTTTAGTTTGGCCACATCTCACTTCGATGACTTAATCCCTGGGTGCCATTGTTAAAATTTCAAGAAAATAATGAAAACCAAATGGATGAGGGACACAGTGTTGTGTTTCAGCTCTGCTTCAACAATGTAATATTTCCAGTGCTTTCAGCCAAGCAATTCACTTATGTTTCCCTAGTAGTATTATGCCAAACATGAGATCTTTATTCAGTCAAATCTGGGAAGTATCAAACCCACTCCATCCGTTGAAAAATAATTTTAATAACATTTCCCACAAGAGGCCTAACAGCAACCATTGCTTAGGTTTTATTCAAATATCTGGTAACAATATGCTTATTCACTGCTGAAAAGCCTAGAATCCCAAGGTTTTCCCTGGAAACTGGTTCATTAAGGCACTTTTAAATCACTGGTGTCTTTGATAATTTTAAAAGAAGACCATTCAAAACAGATATCAATTATTTGTTTAAAACAGGCAGATGTTCCAACTTCCTAGCTCTTATCTTTCTGAGCACCTATCATAAGAAAGCACATCATTTCTGAATCCTGATGTGAATTCCGATTGATGCCTTTTCAGATTAAAGGTTGTTCTGGTTATCAGCATTGATGAGAGATGGTAATCAGGGATGATAATAATGTCGGAGCAAGTTCATTGAAGTTGAATGAAAAAAATTGTGATGTTAAATGTTTGGCATGGGTTTTCTAAAACCTTACCATTGTGATATATCTGTCAATGGACTTCTGTTGCTCTGTCTGTCGTCACATTAAGCTCTAATTGCTTAGGCAAAATATACTGGGAGCACAGAAGAACACACTAAAAAGGAGACGGACAAGTCTGAATGCTTATCAGCCTGTTCTGACCCATACGGCTACTGGATGTTCTAGGGAGTCAGTCTGGCCAGGAGGGAGAGATGTCCACTCCACTAGTGTGTCCACTGAGAAGTATGAAGGAGGGTGAAAAAAGAGAACAAGCATTTTGCATATAAGCAGTGCAAGGCATAGAACTCAGGCTAAGAGACTATTCCAGGTTAAAAATGATGCAAACTGATTACCGCATCCTGCTGACTGGGCACTGATATTTTATTGTGAATTCAAATTCAAAAACCAAATTGAAATCTGTAATACTAAAACACATCCATTATTTCTGGATTTAAAACATCTTTACTCTTGGTGGTTTTGTATAACAGTTTGTTTATCATGAGGTACTCTATATAAAATAAGGAATTGCTGATACTTTTTAAATTTAGCTAGTTAGTTTGATGAATTTGTCTTACATGAATAATGATATAATAAGAAAATGCACTGTTGCAGTGATTCACAATGCCCTGAGTCCAAAAATAACATTTATTTCATACAAATGACGTAGCTCAAAGTACTTTGCAAGATGTGAAAGAAGTACTTACATGCAAAGAAAAACATATCAAACTCATATAAGAATAATACGTAAATAGTATACAAAATCAAAAATTAGATTAGATTAGATAAACTTTAATCCCTTGGGGAATTTCAGATGCATGCAGCAGCAGAAACATAATAAACAAGGATGCAGACTTGAAGGACAGATAATACAGCCAATCGATCAATAAGAAAATAAATAAATGAAAATAAACAAGCACATTGGGTGGAAAAAAGGAACCCCAGAGGTACGTCTTAGCACACTGTGATGGAATGAGCCTGTGGCTAAAGGGGAGGGGGGGGAGGGGGGGGTCCCATGATGGCATCCAATTTTGTCTCCATCCTCTTTTCTGCAACAGCTTCCATGGTGACCAGTGATGGAGCAGGCTTTCCTGATAAGTTTCTTCAGGCATTTTGCTTCTTTTGAGGTCAGAAGACTGCAGCAAAGAATAACACACTCGCAACTATGGACTGGTAGAACTTTTCCAGCAGCTTGCTAAATACATCAAAAGACCTGAGTCTCCGCAGGAAGTACAGTCTGCTCTGGTCCTTCTTGTATAGTGCCACTGTGTTATCAGACCAGTCCAGTTTGTTGTTAATTTGAAACCCCCAGGTACTTGTAGTTCTGCACCACTTCCACGTCCTCGACCCTGAATGGTGACTCGCCTCAGAGGCTCCTTGGCATACCAGAAGTGTACCGCCAGTTCTTGTCTTGCTGATGTTGAGGTGAAGATAATAATAATAGTAATTCTTTACATTTATATTAGAAGTACATTAGACTCTCAAAAGTACATTAGAACACTCTAGACGAGAACAGGCCATTCAGCCCAACAAAGCTCGCCAGTACTATCCACTTATTTCTTCCAAGAAAACATCAAGTCGAGTTTTGAAAGACCCTAATGTCTTACTGTCTACCACACTACTTGGTAGCTTATTCCAAGTTTCTATCGTTCTTTGTGTAAAGAAAAACTTCCTAATGTTTGTGTGAAATTTACCCTTAACAAGTTTCCAACTGTGTCCCCGTGTTCTTGATGAACTCATTTTAAAATAACAGTCTCGATCCACTGCACTAATTCCCTTTATAATTTTAAACACTTCAATCATGTCACCTCTTATTCTTCTTTTGCTTAAGCTGTAAAGGCCCAGCTCTTTTAATCTTTCCTCATAATTCAACCCCTGTAGCCCTGGAATCGGCCTAGTCGCTCTTCTCTGGTCCTTTTTGTAGCCTGGAGACCAAAACTGCACACAGTACTCAAGATGAGGCCTCACCAGTGCATTATAAAGGTTGAGCATAACCTCCTTGGACTTGTACTCCACACATCGTGCTATATATCCTAACATTCTGTTAGCCTTCTTAATGGCTTCTGAACACTGTCGGGAAGTCGACAGCTTAGAGTCCACTATGACTCCTAAATCCTTCTCATAAGGTGTACTCTCGATTTTCCGACCGCCCATTGTGTATTCAAACCTAACATTTTTACTTCCAATGTGTAATACTTTACATTTACTGACATTAAATTTCATCTGCCACAAATCTGCCCAAGCCTGTATGCTATCCAAGTCCTTCTGTAATGATATAACGGATTCCAAATTATCTGCTAATCCACCTATCTTGGTATCATCTGCAAACTTAACCAGCTTGTTACTTATATTCCTATCTAAATCATTTATATATATTAAATAGCAGCGGCCCTAGCACTGACCCCCATGGAACACCACTCTTAACATCAGCCAGTTCTGATGAGGTTCCTCGCACCATCACCCTCTGCTTCCTGTGTCTGAGCTAATTCTGCACCCATCTACAAACATCACCCTGAACTCCCACCTCTTTTAATTTGATGCCCAACCTCTCATGTGGCACCTTATCAAATGCTTTCTGAAAGTCCAGATAAATAATATCATAAGCTCCACTTTGATCATATCCTTTTGTTGCCTCCTCATAGAATTCCAGCATGTTAGTAAAACACGACCTCCCTCTTCTGAACCCATGCTGACTGCTTAGAATAACTCCTGTCCTTGCCAGGTTTTGCTCAATCTTATCCTTAATAATTCCTTCCATTAATTTTTCTGTGTTAAGCTTACTGGCCTATAGTTGCTTGGATCTGCCCTGTCACCCTTTTTATATAATGGGATGACATTTGCCATTTTCTAGTCCTTCGGAATTTCTCCAGTGCACAGTGACTTCCTAAAAATATGCGCCAAGGGTTTATATATGTACTCACTAGCCTCCTTAAGAACACGAGGATAAATATTATCTGGTCCTGGTGATTTGTTCGATTTCAGCTTATTTAATCTGAGCAGTACTTCCCCCTCTACAATTTCCAAATCCCTCAGTACCTCCTTAGTAGTCCCTGTTACCTCTGGGAGGTTATCCACTTGCTCACTTGTAAACACCTCAGACAAATGTAAGTTTAAGGCATCCGCTATTTCACTGTCTGTATCTTTTAATTCCCCTTTACTATTACTGATGCACTTGACCTCCTCCTTGACTGTTCTTTTATTACTAAAATACTGAAAGAATCTCTTAGGGTCTTCTTTCACCTTATCTGCTATATTCCTCTCCAACTGTCTTTTAGCCTACCTGATATCCTTCTTAATGGTTGCCCTCATGTTCTCATATGCTCTACAATTCACTTTGCAGTCATTAGTCTTATATGCCTTATAAAGCAGTTTTTTCCTTTGCAACTTCTTTTTTAAATCTTTATTAATCCACCGTGGAGTTTTTTTTAGTTTCATATTAATTCCAAATTTAGGTATGTATCTGTCCTGCATTACATGTAAAACATTTTTAAACCTGTTTCACTTCTCCTCGACTGTCTCCACACTTAAAAGCTTATCCCAGTGTATCCTACTTAGACATTGTCGCATCTGCTCAAAATTAGCCATACCAAAGTTCAACTTAACAATTTTAGTCTTTGCATCTGCACTCTTACAAAATACTGAGAATTGTATTACATTATGGTCACTTGACCCTAGTGGTTCAATCACCTCTACACCCTCAATTCTATCCTGATTATTACAAAATACTAAATCCAGACAGGCTTCACCCCGTGTTGGTGATTTAACATGCTGTGTTAAAAAACAGTCATTGATTACTTCTAAAAACTCCTGCTCTTGTACTCCGCCATCTGTAAGGTTATCCCAGTTAATATTTGGATAATTAAAGTCCCCCATGACTATAATATCTCCCTGTAAACTTGCCTTTTTGATATTACTATATATGCTTTTCTCACTACTCAAAGTACTTTACATAGTTAGTAGGGAGCCACTTCCATCAACATTAATCGTGTAGTATCCACTTGGATGATGTAACAGCAGTCGCTTTGCACCAGTTCTCTCTCCACATATGAACTATTAAGTGGTGAAGTGGTAAGAGAGCTAGTCAGTTAGAGACAGTGGGACGATTAAGGGGCCAGAATAACTAGCCCAAGGTGGGCAGTTTAGCCAGGACGTTAGGGTACACCCTACTCTTTATGATGCACCTGTGAACTGTGCCACACATGCGCATCTGTGGATCACTCTCAGAGCTCATCTGAGGATTGTACTATCACCCAGGGTTGAGAGGCGACACTGCCACTAACCTTCTCTTCTTCTATTCCCTCTGCAGTGCTGAGAAGATGCCCAGTGACGGCATTTGACTTTTCCCTTCTGGTCTCATATCTATAAATCCTGCAGCCAGTGGAAGGAGGCATTCTTTTTGAACAGAACACACCACAGGAAAAAGCTTCTATCTGGGGACAAACACCAATGGAATTTCAAAGCCTGACAGCTTCTCTTTTCATTTTGACATTTTGTGTTTGCATTTGCACCCGTGGCAGCCATTTATTTTTAGTTTGATTAAACCCAGATAACCTGCTTGGCACCCCAACATTTCTTTGTGGATCTTGCAGTCCTTTACTCAAACACAACTGCATATCCCTAAAGGTTGGTATGTGTAAGAATAGGCAAACTAAACTAACTAACATTATACTGTGGGTCCAAATTACAAAGAATCTGAACATTTAAAAATAAAATGTATTATTATTATTATTATTATTTGGAAAGGGATTTATGTTTTAAGGAGAGGTATCCCTAGAAGCATTTCCATGATAAAATAGCATCACACTCTCTATCTATTACACACACTGCTCAACTGTCTTAAAATGTACTGCAGATAAAGCGTGGGTAGGAATAGTTTATCAAAAAGAAGATAACAGTCCTTGAAATAAATAATTGTTTTCCTGAATCAGAAGGAAATTCTGTTTACAAAATTCTACAATTACATGCACTGTACTTTGCCTTAATAAATACAAACTAAACTTCAATTGGACACTACTTAATCTTCCTAATTGGTAATTAAGCTTGCAAACAATATGCTAAACAGTAACCGGAGCAAAATAAAGGAGGCAAAGGAACAAATAAGCATTTCAAAAGTTACACTTTGGGAAAATTATATTACAATAGTAAGAGCAGCAAAACGATTTTTAAATATCATTTAATTAAAAAACTGTTGAAAAAAACCCTGAGAAAGACAAAAAAAAAAAAACTTGAATTGAAGCAAAATGGAAAAAACTGCCAAATTGCAATACAACTAAAGAAGCTTTGGAATGATGTGTAAAACCCAAAACCAGAACCTAAAATCAAAAATACTTTCTAAGTCTAAATCAGAAAACAAGAGAGACTTAAGTTTACTTTTAACAGAATTCTAAAAGATTATTAAGCAGTCAAGAATATAACTGAGAACACTGCTACAAGACAAAGTCACTAAGCATTGCTCTCATTTTTATTGGGCTAGTCCTGCTTACAGTATATCCAAATCAGGATGAGTTCTGGGCAGAAAGCCTGAACACCAATAAAGAGCTTGACACAATAATTTAATCATCATTATGAGGCAGGTGGAGCCCAGGCCAAACCATGACAAGTGAGAACTCTGACTCGAGATGGCTTTAAAATCCTTCCAGCAGTAATTTCCTAGTGTCAAGGCTAATCCTTCTTTGACTTCAGGCAAGTACCAATGTTTTTGAGGTTTCTGGTGTTTGTGTGTTCTATAGTATCGATTAGCTACAAAAGAGTTAAAGTGTCTCAGGCAGCTTTAGCATTTCCTCACTTGAAAGAGTTCAATTCTTTCTCCCTCTGGTACGGTAAGATGAACCCTAACAAGGTGGAACATTACAACTGGCCACCTGACAATTTCTACCAAATCTAAGAAGCCAATATAGCCCTAATTATCTCATCATGGAATCATGGTCTGCCCTCTGTTGGCGTGGAGGTATACCAACCTTTTTCTAAGGATTTTATCACCATCCTCTCTCTTCTTTTAGGTCAGACATCCCTGGCACCTGCTGAGTTATCTGTTTATTTCCAAGTCACATGTTTCTCTTTCTCCTTCACAGAATTCATCTATTGCATTTTAGGGGTACCTACAATAATTAACATGGCTTACAGTGGCTTTCTTTCCTTACTGAGACGTTGATATATAGCCCCACTGGCAGTATAAATTTTATTATCTCTTTTGTGATTCTACTGGGCCTTAGGACTATTCCTGTCACTGTCGTACACACACCTGTCTTCTGTAACACCTCATTACAATAAGGTTAACAAGAAAAAGTAAACAGATCTCTAGTATGAAAAGAAACCAGTTGAAGTATAAAAAATAATCACCTGCTTAATTTATCTTCTGATTTTCCTTCAGCTTTTAACAAAACATTCCACGTGTAGACTACAGTTGAGAAGTCAATGAAATCAATTTTTAATGTTTTTTTAGGTAAGTTTAGGTAAGGTAGTTAAAACCTTTTCTGTGTTTTCTCTCAAACACCATTTTGTTTGTCCATGGGCATCACCATTTTAGGAAACTTCGGTTGAATGTTGCTTTGCCATCTCCAGATAGAATGACTGGGAGTGTACAACATGTGATGTCATTACTGTGACGGCATAAAGGTCGGTGTTGTGTGTTTCCTGATTGTCCGAGATAGCGGATATGAATTAAAAGACTTGTCTATGTAGTTTACTATACTTGCTTTTGAGTTAAGTGGGTCTGTGTGTGTTTTCCTTACAAAGAACGTTGGTTTAGTATTTTAGGTCAGATACTGTATCATGATCTATTGACTTTTTGGTAACGGAACTTGCCCTATCTCTTATACAAAAATATATTTCTTGAACCCTCACGTGGCAAAACAGAAAGGAGGACAGCAAGACAGTGCAATAATACACTATATTTTTGCAAGAACTGGTACATTTAAATTGCCTCAAGGGGAGTGTGGGTGTATGAGTAAGTGTGCTCTATGATAGGCCAATACTCAGTTCTTTCAGAGTAGGCTATGGCTCTCTGTGACCCAAACTTGAAATAAATGGGTTCATAGATGAGTAAATATTGTAGCAAACAGCAGACTGTTCTTCAGACTATGGTGGGACTTATTGCATCAGAAACAGTAACTTAGTCGACACAGACTTGGAGTGCTTGCATTCTGAAAGGCTCTACTATATTCAAGAAGACTGGTGGAGACTTTAAGGGTTATGTTGTTCTCTGGATTTTTTTTTTGTTGTTTTTTCTGTCCTCCCTGGCCATCAGACCTTACTTTATTCTTTATTAATTAGTATTGCCTAAATGTATATTTATGTTTTTCTTTCTTCATCTTGTAAAGTACTTTGAGCTACATCATTTGTTTGAAAATGTGCTATAGAAATAAATGTTGTTGTTTTGTCTAATGGAGGAGAGAGAAAGAGAGAGCAACAGTATGAGAAGGCAATTGGAGATACCACCATTATTAGATTGTGGAAGAGGAACAACATGAGACTAGCCATATGTTTATTGTTCTATCAGGCATTCCCATGGCTTGGAACAGCAGGAAAGTGTGAGTAGGATATTATGGTTTGAAAGTAAGGAAATTATGATTTATTATGTTTTCCTTTGAGCCTGAACATACATTCACAATTCAGTTTTTTGGTGTTATTGATAAAAGATCAGTTTGAGATATCAATGTGCTTCAATTTCCACATAAAAGATATGTAATGGGGCTATCCATATATATCACTTCTCCATTTGTTTGGTTCTCTTTGAAATCTACATGTTTAGATTGTCCATCCTTTTTTTTTTTTGTTTGGTCAACTGATTGCATCACACCCTTCTATGTAGATTGTCAATGGTCTCCAGACAATCAGAGGCTAAATTACCAATGCTCCACAGCTAACCAGAGGATCATTTAGAATCCAGGAGAACCAATCTCTCTACTGGATATCAATCATTGACATTGTTTATTGCATTTTGTGAGAAAGTTGCTCTTGGTGGTTTGTAAATCTGCAAATAACTTTTTGCTATCTTGAAATTTTTACGAGACTTATTTCAGCAGCAGAAGCACTAGAGTAGATACACACTGCTTAATTAAATTTTACAATTTTTGTCTGAAATACAACAGCAATCTTTTTTATTCAAAACAAAATTTACAAGTAGTTTCATCATTATTTTATTAGATTTTGGTTTGCCTTTAGAGTTGATGCACATCATCTTTGTTTATATGTCCAAAGAAATGGTTTTTATTTTGCTTTTACTCAGCAAGGATTTTTATTTATACGAGAATGCAATTTTGTCTTTTTATTTCATTGTTACAAAAAGACAGAATTGTTTTGAAACACAACAGAGGTAGCCGGTGACTTTTATCAAAGCAGGCTGTGTGGTTTATTTCTTCATTGTTTGGTTCACTTAGTGTCTTCTCTTTCCACATAGTGGGTGTTGAGGTGGTTAGTGTTGGCATTACTCCCCAATTTTTTCCCTGCTCCTCCGAGAACAAGGCATGCAATTTCTATGAATGATTCATAACAGACTCTTTTCATGTTTAGCTCCTGGCTGGTGGAACATGCTGTCCACCTCCATTTGGATATCTGCCTCTCTAAATGTTTTTAAGAAGTTTTTGAAAACTTTCTTTTTTGGTGAATTTCTGACTAACTGAGCCGTTTGGTTTTTATTATCTAGGAATTGTAACTAGCAAACCATTTCTGTTCTGAGCTTTCCATTTGTGATGATCAATTTTGTAATGATGCTGACTCAGTTATGTTCACCTCTTTTGTAAGTCACTTTATAAAAGAGCATCTGCCAAGCAAATAAATATATGTAAATTTACAACAGACATTATACTTTGTTCCTCCAGTCTGAAACATCATAATTACATTATATACAGTAGCTGCCATTGTTTTCAAGCTCTGCAGGTTACTCACAGAAGATACAACACTTCCAGTGCAGTGGATGGGTGCTAATGTTTGTGAATCGGTGTGCCACCACAGTCGAAGATGGAGTTGTCTTCATGGGGTATGTTAACAATGTAAACATACAAATACTCACAGAAAAATATTAAATATATCTGTACTTGGCAAATTTAAACTGACTGAAACATATGAGAACTAACATGAATATCACTGTAGATCGATAGGAGATGTCAACTCTACATCGAAAAATAAAGTGAAATTGAAAAACATAATATATCAATTCATCTTTCATCACTGAACCGCAACATTTTGTTATATAATGAGACATTTAACATAAAATAAAGTACACTGAAATTCTTACTAACATGTGCGACCAACAAGCAATGCGTTGCCACTTTCTGGTACGATGATAAACAAGGTTGTTTTAACATTCATAACTTCTTTTTTTTTATTTTAAAACACAAATCAATTTACTTGATGTACTCCGTATCACTACACTTCCAGTTATTGAAACCTTGTGGGGAAAAGAAACTTTAGAAGTTTTGCTATATAAACAACTTGTAAATAGGCCAGACGGACAAACTGACAGACTGAACGCTGATTTGATTTAATTAAAACCTACAAGTAAGCATAAACATATTTAATGATAAAATCGAGATACAGCCACAAGGATGTCTGTGTGATCTCCGTTTATTTAATTACCAATAAATATATGGAGAGAACACTGATGTTCTGAAATAAAAAATACGTGAAGTGGATAAGAGAAAGTGACAAGCCTAGTGCAGGAAAATTATACACTAGCACCTTATGTGCTGAGAATATCGAGCAGGCAGACATTTACAAGTGTTTTTCTAGGAAGAAATAACAAGGGTGACGTGAAAAACAACAAGCAAAGAGTTTATAAAACATTTCCATTAAATTACTAAGTAATGACTTTGCACATTTGATGCCTTTTTGTTACTCATGTTATCGAAAGACTATAAAACACTACCTGAGTAAGTGTTTGTCGGGTGAAAAATAATCATTTCAATTAGCTTAATGTAATCTTCTTACATTCTACTAAGCTGACTACACTGCTCAATTTTCTTTATCTTTCTGTGTGTAATTCTAGATTTTTGCAGACATTCTAAAGTGTGTCAGAGTGCTTCACTTTAATGCAACATGTTCAGTGATACATATGCCAATGTTATAGTTATAACCAAATGTTTAATAGACGCACATGAAAGTAGTGTTTTACTCATTTGATGCTTACTGGTAAAGTTAATCAAGTAATTTACTGAAAAAGTATTGATTATTAAAGTGCTGCCCAGAATCTTTAGAAATGAGCTATTGCGAGTAATCAGATGATAATTACAAGCACTTCTTGCGTTGTGATTATCTGCGTATAAAAAGATCTTCCAGAGAAAGGTTTGATTTGAAATATGATTTATCTACAAAAATAATTATCAGTATTTTTACTGAAATAGTATCCTTATAAAAATAATTTAATATAAGTATGGTGTCAAGCAAAAATTGTCTCTTTGTCTTAATGCAAATGAAAGGATTGCTAACATTTATAGATGCAGAGCATAAAAAACTGGTGGATGTCATCCCGGAGACAACAGCAAAATATTTTTTCTCAAAACATTCATTCATTCATCCATCCATGCATTTTCTGAACTTTCAGAATTTTTCTATGCTTTATCATTTCTATGTTACAAATCTTTCCAAGATGGCAACAGTGAGAACATATGATCAGTATTTAACTCCTTCATTAACTGTATTATCCAAGCAGTTCCTACCTAAACAAGGTATATGGTATGAGATGGACTAAATTATCTATCATGATTGGCGTAAAATGATGTAACATAGTTACACAACTGTGTTATGCAAATTACCTTGGCCTGCATAAGCCCAATCAATTGTATATGTGTTAGCATTTGTCATATTGAACTCAAGTTGTTTATTCGGTTGGATTTGTTAAATAAAGGATGTCTATTACAGGAATGAATATAACAAATAAGACAGGCATGGGGAGGAAGGATGAATACCTCAGACACTGACTAGAGTCAATCCAACCCAAGTTCTTGGAACAATGAAGCAATGGTATTAACCATCAGACCAACCTCTGTTAAAATATATGCAAATCATTTTATAATGAAGCATGGCAGAAATCCAAATTAATGGAGGAAGGCACCTAAAAAGATGAGTTAGTAATCTTTAATATATCATAACACTGCAATTTGACTTTCTAGATATACAGCTGTTATTATAATAACTTCAAACAGATTTTCAGGTTTATTGCTTACATCCTTTTCTGATCATGAAAAGAAATACAAATAATGTGCCAAACTAAATTAATTAATTCACTTGTGTCCCAACTAGTGTTGAGCAATCCCCACAGAGTTCACTTTGCAATGAGTTTGGCAAAAATATTGGAAATGTTTTAGGAACTTTGCTAAATTATTTTAACTGTGAGCTTTGATCTTTTAAGTGTCCCTGAGGGTAACGGAAGCATCTGTCAGCTATGCTGAACTGGAAAGGATCTGTCAACTATGCTGAACTGATTATTGTGGCCAAAAATATAAAGTGAACCGAGCCATGAGGCAACAATGTTAATCGTTGCGCCACCACTCCTCAGACAACTAAAGACACAAATGGAATGAAGACTACAGACAAAATACAACAAATGGCCACAACCAAGCAATAAGTGAATAAAATAAATATCATTGTGCTCATTTTGAGTTATAAACTTGGGGTTAACATTGGCCATGGGCACAGCTGTATCTATGTTTTTTGCAGATGCTTTGCACGTCTTCTTTCCATTAAGAAGAATTGCCTTGTAAACAGTCAGTCAGTCATTTTCCAACCTGCTATATCCTAACACAGGGTCACGGAGGTCTGCTGAAGCCAATCCCAGCCAGCACAGGGCGCAAGGCAGGAACAAACCCCGGGCAGGGCGCCACCCCACCGCAGCCTTGTAAACAGTAATAAATCTTATGTTGTTATTATTTCACATGGCTTCCTGTATTTTCTAACGGGGGCGGGGGACCTCCATTAAAGCTTATTTTGTGATTGTAGCTGACCACATAGTTAATTATGCATACAAATTATCCAAGTGGTTCTACATTGTAAGCGTGCAGGGATCGATGTTATAAATCTAGTGGCAGGACTCATATACCCCTCAAATGAAAATACTGCAGCATGGAAATCCAGCTAGACTACAGATCAGGGGCCTCATGCATAACAGCGTGTGTAGAATTCACACTAAAACATGGTGTACGGACAAAAGAGGAAATGTTCGTACGCAAAAAAAAATCCAGATGCATAAATCTTTGCATTCTCCAACTTCCACGTTCTTCTGCTCCATAAATCCCAGTCAGTGTGAAAAGTAACGCACGTGCACGTGCCTGCTGCCCCACCCCAAACTCCTCCCAGAATTACGCCTCTTTGGATATGCAAATCAATGTAAATAGCCCTTAAGCTCAGTGTTCTATGAAAAGGCAATGGCAAAAGCACAGGGGGAAATAGAAGAATTTCAGCAAATACCTAGTGGAGGCAAGGAAAAACATACTATTTGTTGGTTTAAACAGTGATATAAACAACACAAGGAAGTTGATCGAGTGACATAGAGTGTCGGAGAAACTCGAAAGCTCAAATTCACAAAGTCACACAGTGCCCGAAATAAAAAAGAAGTTGTCAGATGTCAAAGTCACCATGAAAAGCGAGTCGTAGCCCACCATCTGAGTGTCATATGAAAGCTTATTAGAATACAGAGAAAAGAAAAAAAATAGGGACACAGTGTGGAAAAAAGCTCGAAATGTCAGCTTTAATCTCGAAATTTCCACTTTAATGACAGTTTATTTTGTCATTAAAGTAGAACATCATAAACTTCATCTTAAAATCATTTAATTTACTAGTTTTTCAAATCCCATCATAACTAAAGTAGCATGTTTATTTGCTTTGTTTGCTTTTGCTTTGTTTTGTATGTGTTCTTCTATGTGCTCTGTGTGTGTGAATCACTACATGCTTTCTCTTCCTCCAACAGGACACAGAATCCATTATATTCATGATATTACAGCTCTCTGAATAATTAAATACTGAGATGTATACTTGATATAATTTTCATGATGATAGGAATTAAAGCATGTATTAAACATGGGGACACGGTGGCGCAGTGATAGTGATGAACTGGCTCCCCATCCAGAGATTGTTGCTGCCTCACGCAAGACACTTGCTGCGCCATGCGCGACCTTCGATGAAATAATTTATTGCAGCAGTACTGTCTCTTTCAAAATTACTAACCTCCAATTCCTGCCCTTCCTTTTCTTTCTCCAAGTACCAATAGATGTCAAACCATCTGTAAGCTTAGAACGCGATTCTTCAAAACTTTTAAGGATCATTGAAATATCTTCGTAGTATATGTTTAATTATTCTATCCATCCAGTGTTGTGCCAGTCCCAGCAAGGGACAAGCCATGAACAGGGCGCCAGCTCCCTTGCTAGCGCTGTGACACTGTATCATCACATTTTTAATTATAGTAATCCCTCGACGTATCGCGCTTCGACTTTCGCGGCTTCACTCTATCGTGGATTTTATATGTAAGCATATTTAAATATATATCGCGGATTTTTTGCTGGTTCGCGGATTTCTGCGGACAATGGGTCTTTTAATTTCTGGTACATGCTTCCTCAGTTGGTTTGCCCAGTTGATTTCATACAAGGGACGCTATTGGCAGATGGCTGAGAAGCTACCCAACTTACTTTTCTCTCTCTCTCTCTTGCGCTGACATTCTCTGATCCTGACGTAGGGGGATTGAGCAGGGGGGCTGTTCGCACACCTAGACGATACGGACGCTCGTCTAAAAATGCTGAAAGATTACCTTCACGTTGCTCCCTTCTGTGCAGCTGCTTCATGAAGCGACATGCTGCACGGTGCTTCGCATACTTAAAAGATCGAAGGGCACGTATTGATTTTTGATTGTTTGTTTTTATCTGTCTTTCTCTCTCTCTGACATTCTCTGCTCCTGACGGAGGGGGTGTGAGCTGCTGCCTTCATTGCAACTGCTTTGTGCTGCGTTGCTTCGCATACTTAAAAGCCAAACAGACCTATTGATTTGTTTGCTTTTCTCTATCTCTCTGACATTCTCTGCTCCTGACGCGCACTCCTTTGAAGAGGAAGATATGTTTGCATTCTTTTAATTGTGAGACGGAACTGTCATCTCTGTCTTGTCATGGAGCACAGTTTAAACTTTTGAAAAAGAGACAAATGTTTGTTTGCAGTGTTTGAATAAAGTTCCTGTCTCTCTACAACTTCCTGTGTTTCTGTGCAAATCTGTGACCCAAGCATGACAATATAAAAATAACCATATAAACATATGGTTTCTACTTCACGGATTTTCACCTTTCGCGGGGGGTTCTGGAACGCAACCTCCGCGATCGAGGAGGGATTACTGTATTAACAATATAGATTATTTAAATGAAGTTAAAGTTTTATCTGTATAATATAATAAACATATTCTGCTGCTGGGTCCTCCCTGCGTGGAGTTTGCATTATCTCCCCGTGTCTGCGTGGGTTTCCTCCAGGTACTCCGGTTTCCTCCCACAATCCAAAGACATGCAGGTTAGGTGCATTGGTGATTCTAAATTGTCCTTAGTGTGTGCTTAGTATGTGTGTGTGTGTGTGTCTGTGTGTGCCTTGTGGTGGGCTGGCGCCCTGCCCGGGGTTTGTTTCCTGCCTTGCGCCCTGTGTTGGCTGGGATTGGCTCCAGCAGACCCCCGTGACCCTGTAGTTAGGATATAGCGGGTTGGATAATGGATGGATATTCTGCTGCATTTCGTCTTAAAAATGACATCATCATCATCTGTAAATACATGCTAAAGTGGCTCAGGTTGTGCAATGTAATGAATTATTATTATTATTAATATTATAACTGTATCGCAAGTTTAAAGTGAGGTAATTGTACTTATAAGTACAAACAGTTCTACAAGTAACATTTGATGGACTGATTGATTGCATTTATAGTTCTTGGGATGAAACTGTTTCTGAACCGCGAGGTCAGTACAGGAAAGGCTCTGAAGCGTTTGCCGTATGAAAGCAGTTCAAATAGGCAGCATGGCTGAGGCAGCGTGTGGTAGATGCTGTATACAGATAATTCTTTTTCCGATCAGCTGCTGTAGAGCTGTGATTCCACACTCAGATACAGTGGGATAAATACTCAGAGTGGTGCAGTGATAGTAATATGGAAAAAGATGATCCGCTGTGGCAACCCCTAACAGGAGCAGCTGAAAAGAGAAAAAGAAGGTGCAGTAAGAGTAACAACGCTGAAGCAGCTATGGCATTTGGAATAGTTTGGCTATTCCGTGGACCATTATATTGTTACAGATTAATTACAATCAGATGCCTTAAACTAATAAACAATATGTGGTTAATTTCAGTGTATATGATAAAGGCGCATCAGAGATGTGGATCTAAAAAAGAAAGGGAAACCACACTGGAACAAAAACACTGCTTTGACGCTGGGTGCTGCCAGTTTGCAAAACCAAGCAGAGAACTTGTGTACGCCAGGGTTTGAGCCACCGTGAAAATGTGCTTGGCTTTACACCAAGTTTAGGTTTTATACATTGCGATTTGAGCGTGGAAACAGGAGTACACAACATTTTTGTTCGTACGCACCATTTATACATGAGGCCCCAGGTCTTAACTTCACATATGCCTGAAGCACATCAACACAATCTCTAGGCATGTGTGAAGTTCTACACATGGCTACTACAGCTCTGTGATATCATGTTGGCTATGCAAAAGCTAATAGGGCACTGGGAAAAAATGTTCGTCTTAGCCACCACATGGTGATTTTCCAGAAAAATATTTGACGTTAAAGGACACCATGGAACATATTCACTGCGAAAAATGCTTTGCTGAATGTAGTCAATTAACACTAATCGCAACACAAAATCTAGTTGTATGGAGAGTTTTTTAATCTCCTCTTAACTTTGAAGAAATATTTTAAAATGAAATGATTAAATATACATTTAAACCCCTAATTAATTAAACAATTTTCTTAGTAGAATTCAAGATTATTGGGGTAATTTAAAGAAATACTCTACCCAAAAAGTATCAGTTTTTTTCTGTTTCTTACTTGGCACTCTTTGTAAATATGGCCAAGAAAAATCATTAATATCATGTTTTTATGGATAAGAAACCAGAATAACTTGGATACATAATCCATTAACTTCCATTTCCCTCCTTTGGGCTTCTCTCTAGGGGCATATGAGAGGCTTTCTGCCTGAATTGACAGCACACTTCTGCTTCTCACCAAGGGAAACAGTAGAACATGCTCTGGGACATATCAAGGCAGGCACTGTAGCGTAGTGTTTAAAGATTTCGACTTTAAATCCCGATGATGTGGGTTCAAGTGCTGCTACTGATACTGTGTGACCATACACAAGAGATTTCCCTTGCCTGTGCTTCAACTGAAAACAACAAAAGAAATGTGACCAATTGTATCTCAGATCGTTGCCTTTGATAGAGGCATCAGACCTAAAAAAAACCCAACATAACCCAACTTTTTAATGCTTTGTTTGATGCTCCTGAGAATTTTCAGAAGATGAGGCAGAATAAGTTGTGACACCATGTTTCAACTCAGAATGGTTTTTAATGTAAGTTTAGTTTCCTTGATTTTTTCTCTACCCATTTAATAACATTTCCACTTTAATAAAATTAAAGCCTTTTTTTTAACTTTTAAACTTGTTTCTCTTCCAGTGGTTATGCACTTTCTTTCCATGGAGTGATAAAATGTTCAAAATTGTAAAGGAAATTATTATAAATTAAATATATGCCATCTCTTACTTTAAAAAAAGTTTGTTAAGTGGAATATTGTAGCACAAATAAAAGCTGTTGAAATGTAAAGTTATTATAAATGTTACAAGATGTTTCTTCACGCAGAGAACCATAAACACATGGAATAAGTTACCAAATTGTGTGGCACATAGTAGAACTCTAGAAGCCAACAAATCTCAACTTGCAAAACTTAAGACAAACACAGGTTGATAATGTGCTGATTTAGGCCTGTTGCTGTCAGAACTTTACATATTTTTCAAATTTATACTTATGATTACATGTTAAAAGTGGGAGTTTTTCAAAAAAAAAGGTGGTGATCTTTTAATGTTTTTGCAAAAATGCAATATATTCATTTAAAATTTTTCACAAAACACTAGATTAGACCATTAGTACAATTTGTTCCAAGAGTAGGCCATTCAGCCCAAGAAGCTCACCGGTTCTGTTTACCTACTTTCACCAAATAAACAATACATTAATTTAAAAAATCAAAAGTTCAATGATACAATACATTTCTAATGTCTAATAAGGACATACTTAAAATAAAAATCTGGACTAAGCAGAAAGAAGGAAGTACAATCATGAACAAAATCACTATCTGCAACACTGTAGACCACATTAAGCAGTTCTACACAGACATCAAACATAAATAGCAAATAACTTACATCAACCTGCCTCCTTAAACTTTACTTTGTCAGCAGTAATAGCTTGTACCACAGGTTAGTTGCATGTGCAAGCTGACAGAACAGTAGTGATGCAAGTAAAGTTAGAGTGCAGTATACAATTGGGAACAGCAATAAATAAATATATAACTCATGATGAGAAGAAGCACTTGGCTAACAATGAAACCCCTCACTGCTATGTTGAATGTTTGGAAGTCACTGATTGGCTGAAAGTATATTTAGTGCTTTTACCAAAAGTGACATTTATCAAATTTTAAAATGAAAGTGTGCTCTTAGCTTGCTAGACAGTATTAACTATTTTTATCACACATATTTTTAAACATAGTGGTGAGGTGGTTAGCACTTCCACCTTAATGGTCCAGAGAGCTAGATTTGACTTTGATCCCAGTCTCTTTTTATGTGCAGGTTGCCAGTATTCCTCATATTTTTGCTTTTCTTAAAGGAAATTTATTTCTTTTTCTTCAATGGCTTTTTAACACAACTAGTCACAAAAAGGTGTACACGTGTCTAGAACCCTAAATGTCCATTTGTTGGTTTTCTGAACATCAGGAAATCAGCACAGATACAAGGAGAGTTTGTAAATTGCAGAGATTTCCACTTTCCACTACCTAATAAAAGCTAATTCTGAAAGTGGCTGCAATGGTTATTTAAGAAGTGACAAAACTCACAAATTTTAAAAGTACACAAATTTTAAATTCACAGCCTCTCTTCGGATAACTAAGCTTCATGTATTGTGTGCAAGAAGACCATAAAAAGACCTTAAATGACCTCATTTACGAAACCTAATTTTGTTTTTCCATGGGTCATCACAGTTTGACTGCACTGTTGCAACCAACTAAGAGATGCATAACCAGTGGCCCAAGAGCACAGGAAGTCTTTATTGACTAGAGGTTTTTCTCTTCTTGATTGCCAGAGCGTTTTTGCTTAGGGTTTTCATGTTAGTAATTAAATTATCAATATTTAGGCGATTTGCAGTGGTTCAAAACTCTCTGATACATAGAGCAAACTATTGCTCTTTTAAATCTGTCTGGTTTGAATTTTAGGCCAACTGTTTCTTACTAAGAAATAATAATCAATTAAATTCCTCTTGAATAACAATAAAAATAACCAAAGCCATTAAATGTATATAGTTGTATAAAAAACAACAACACGTCCAATGTCCAAGCCTGGGAGTAATTTTGTCCAACATCCACAAGAGGGTACCATTGCCCGAAGAACAGCAGAAACAAGAAGCACAAAGAAAGAGAGATGTAAGGGCTAGAAAGTTCAATAAACAAAGGTCATAAGAAGTACAAACAAAGGGACACATAAGGGCTACCATATCCAGTGAAAAGAGGTTCCTAAATCCATGATGTGATCAAAATTGTGTCCATTTTAGTAAATAATAAATGGGCTCTATTGTATGTATAAGTGTATGTATATATGGCAATAAACTCATTACACAATGAGTCCCAAGTCTGTTCATTTGCTGCCCTTGTAATTTTAGAGGTTAGTGCCATCTTGAAAAACTGTTACACAAGTGGTTGAGAAGACACTGAGATCCCAAAATAGGAAAAGACTTTGTAGGTCACCACTCTCATTTGACAGAAGGCCTGCCCTGATAAACATAACGTGATAACATACTGTAACATAACATCATAAAAGTTGCTACCTATTTGAGTTTCGACCTCTGAGGTTTTTGTCTTAAAAATGTTCACATCCTAAATTGATTTTGACCTTTGACATAGTTATCCAGAGTGCTTCCTTTTGGCCAAGATCCCAAAAGGGATCAGCTATGAAGGCTTTACTGATGGACTTCACAGGGCTGTATTCTTCTTGTAGACTTAAGCCTTTTTAGATAGATAGATAGATAGATAGATAGATAGATAGATAGATAGATAGATAGATAGATAGATAGATAGATAGATAGATAGATAGATAGATAGATACTTTATTAATCCCAATGGGAAATTCACAATTTTTATACCATGCACAAGAATTAAGTCCATACTGAAAACACCTGTGTATACAACAGTTGTTACAAATTGATTGTACTTTTGGACACTATACTAAAGGGAACTTGTAAAGAATTTGTCACCACAACAATCTCTTCAGTGTCATAATTCATACAATCAAGTTTCACCCAACAACATCAAAAATGCACCCAGAAAAGACGAATCAAAATGAAATACAGGTAAGGAATATAAATGAAAATTATACCAAAACAAATTTTTTAAAAAGCAAATGAAAAACAAAAAATATCAGTGCCACCTTACAGGTAGGTGTTTGATTGATACAAGATGCATTTGGATTGTTACAGTGCAATCCTACAATGTTGCACTGTGCAGGATGAAGTTCTTTCTGCTGTTATCTGTAGCTTATGCACTTTTAGTTATGTTTATTGTTAATTAAAGATAATGTGGGCTTTATTTCTATTGTAATCATGTATGAGTTCCCCTGTGCAAAAACAGTGCCAATCTGCTAAGTTTGCCCTAGTGCTGACTTTACTTTACTTTACACAGTATTTATTTTATATCCACATTGTTAGTTTTATAGGCACAGGTGGATGGGGCACAGATGTCATTAGAACCCTGTTTGTAGTATTTTTTTTTTTTATCATTTAATTTAATAATATTAATTCATGTCAAATTCTGATTCTTTTCCTTTATGGTTTCATAGAATAAAGTTTTCAAATAACATTGAACCTTCACTGTGGTGGGATGGCACCCTGCCCGGGATTGGTTCCTGCCTTGTGCCCTGTGTTGGCTGGGATTGGCTCCAGCAGACCCCCGTGACCCTGTGTTCAGATTCAGCGGGTTGGAAAATGGATGGATGGATTGTACCGTCAACGCTGATTATGTTAAGTGGGCAAACTAAGCATTAAAATAACACCTCTTCATTTTAGTATATAGATGTAGGGCATTTTGTTTTGTGTAGATGCATTCCTTTACACATATTTTTTATATCTTATATATAAATGTCTACGTGTGGAAGTGTATGTGTCTGTCTGTAGTGCAAGACTACAGCGTGAAGCTCAAAGGCAGCCCCAAGTTAACGAGTTGGAAAAAGAAAGTAGTATGAGGCTACAGCAGAGTGGTGGCTCTGAGGTTAGGGATCTGCACTGGCAATCGGAAGGTTGCCGGTTCAAATCCCGTAAATGCCAAAAGGGATTCTGCTCTGTTGGGCCCTTCAGCAAGGCCCTTAACCTGCAATTGCTGAGCGCTTTGAGTAGTGAGAAAAGCGCTATATAAATGCAAACAATTATTATTATTATTATTATTACAGCATGAAGCTGAAAGAAAGTGACTATCGCCAAAGTGAAACTGCCAACGAAAGACAAACTCACTTAGCTGCTTATACTTAAGCAAGGCAAGCACATCGGCAAAACAAAACCTGCAAGGAGAGAGAAACTTACTTACGTGCTGATAGAAAAGGGGGGCGAGCACGCATGAAAAATGAAACCGCCGATTCTGCATTTCAATTTTTTTTCTGACGATTTCAATAGTTTCTAGGAGCCCGGACTTTTTACAGCACGGGCTTACATAACTAGTATATACATACTGTATATATATATATATATATATATATATATATATATATATATATATATATATATATATATATATAGATAGATAGATAGATAGATAGATATAGATAAAGATATAGAAATAACTTTTCAATATGTGAAATCATGTTTTTCACTCTGTTCTTATAAATGTAAAGACACCATTTAGAAATAAATTGAATGAAACTGTTTGAGCCACAGCTTGTTGGCACAGTTATTGAAAATGTTACCTAGGAAATTGTATTGAAATCTTAACCACATCATTGTCTGAAGTTTGCATCCTCTTCCCACCCATCAAGGTTTTGTTTCTATCATATGCCCAATGCTACAAGGGTAGGTGAGGTCAGAAATTTAATGGGCATGAGGGAGAAAATAAGATCTGTTCAGTATTGCCAATGTTTCTCAGTGCAAAATTCATTTTATTGCTTAAGTTATATCTTTTCTTCATTTACTGCAGCACCTGTTGGGACAATGGATTCCAGTGCATGGAATGCAGAGGAGCTTTACACAAATTTGTTAAACATTTTTTTTTGTTACTTTGTAGTATTTATTGTATTAACTATACAATTTTTTCACCCTGCAGGCTTGCATTATTGATATCTGGATTTGCGTGTTTAGTTTCTTGGTGCCAGTTGACTGAAGATGTAGTGCCATACCATTTCACAAGATTGAAATGTATGCATTAAAATAAAGAAAAGATGAAGACTGAGGGCGGCACGTTAGCACAGTGGTAGTGCTGCTGCCTCTCAGTTAGGAGACCTTGGTTCGCTTCCCGGGTCCTCCCTGCGTGGAGTTTGCATGTTCTCCCCATGTCTGCGTGGGATTCCTCCAGGTGCTCCGGTTTCCTCCCACAGTCCAAATACATGCAGGTTAGGTGGATTGGCGATTCTAAATTGGCCGTGGTGTGTGCTTGGTGTGTGGGTGTGTTTGTGTGTGTCCTGCGGTGGGTTGGCACCCTGCCCGGGATTGGTTCCTGCCTTGTGCCCTGTGTTGGCTGGGATTGGCTCCAGCAGACCCCCGTGACCCTGTGTTCAGATTCAGTGGGTTGGAAAATGGATGGATGGATGAAGACTGAAGTTTTGGTAATACCTGTCAAGCATGAGCCTGAGTTTCACCAATGCTTCTTATCTTCATTTATTTATTGCTTATAAAGCTGGCCACCCTGTTAGGTTGTCTGGCAATGCTTATTTTGAAATGGACTCATAATGGGAGTGACTCACACATTCATAAGTAAAGTCTGAATGTCCCCAGATAAGTTCAACTTAAAAAGCAAAGACAAAGAAAGTCACATTAGTAATTTTGAATGAAGCAACCCAGGAAAATGCAGATGTAGGAATACAAGTATTAAAAATGGTATTAAATTATAAGTCAAAGGTTGTGGTCAGAAATCAGGCAGATGATCAAATAACAAAAAGGCAGGTTACTCAATCACTGCAAAAAATCCAAATTCCAAAAGCACCAAAACTTTTGCAGCACACAACATGTGAACACAGAAGCTACGAATTGCAAAGGAAGGGCCAACCCTGAGGAGTCTCCTGGATAAAAAGTGACAGGGATAGGAAAGTCATGGGCACAGTCCAGGTTCATATCTCACAGTGCCATGTGATCACTACCATGTCGAAAAACACTAAAGTATTTGGTGAGATGTGATCGGCCTGCACAAAAATGAGTCCATATGATAGTAAATGGTGGATGTGGTGAGAAAGTTGATTATATTATATTATATATTATAATATGTATTGGATTATATTAAAAATGTTGCACGGCAGGAAGAAAGTACATTATGTAGAACTGAAGAACTAAGTGACTGGAGATGTAAATTATTACAGTGTTGTATAAACCACATAGATAAGTTTGAGATGATGACTGCAAAAAAAATTGGTGGAATAATACGTCTGAGAAAAAATACAAAAATTAAGTGCAATATCTTTTCAATCCACAGAACAATTAATTGAAACCACTTAATGCAGTTTTAGGGTTCTTTAAGGTAGAAAGGAGTGGACTAACTGAAGGAACCAACCAACTAATACAGGACACAGTCATTCATATTGGGACAATTTAGAGTCAGCCATGGAAAGGTCAGGTCAAGTTGGGGAGCATGCACTTGTACAGCGTGTTGCCGCACCCACCACATGATGAAACAACTTGGGATCCCTGTTGGCAACCCCCCAGGCAGGCATGCGGTCCAGTCCCACCCATCGGAAATAACCACCTATCTGCTGCTGTCAGGTGTTATGTTTTGTGGGCATCCACTTGGCCTGGTCCAGTTGCTCGTGACTTCAACAATGAGGATCCTGTGAGTCAGATCACCCTCAGGGAATCTCACCACATGGCCGTAGTGCCATAACTAACGCTCCCTTCACAATGCAGGTAATGTGCCTCATTTGGAATTCTGTGAGCAACCTCTCGTTCTACACAAAGTCAAACCAGTGGTGCCTAAGGATTCTGCAGAGACACAGTACTGAAGGAGACCGGTCTTCGTCACAAGTCACTGGACAGTGTCCATGTATTGCAACCATATGGCAATACAGGAAGTACCAGAAATCTAAAGACTTGAATCTCTATCCTTTAGCAAAGATATCGGGAGCATCACACACCGCTTTCAGGCAACCTCATGACCCACCCATGTTGTCCCAGTCCTACGTAACTTCATAGGAAGAGTCATCAGAGACATGAATGTTGTTGCTGAGGTAAGTAAACTTCCCAACAAGGTTGACATTCTCTCCACAGACTCACTGCTGATGACTGTGTCATTAAAGGCCTGGATCTTGGTTTTTATCCAGAACACTCGAAAGCCCAGACACTCTGACTCCTCACTCACTCTCACGGGAGTCCCGATCAGAGGCTCCATTGTCTCCACAAAGATAACAGCATCATCAGCAAGATCAAGATTAGTGAATCTTTCTTCACCAACAGATGTCCCACAGCCGCTGGACCCCACAACCTTGCCCAACACCCAGTCCATGCAAGCATTTAACAGAGTAGGAGCAAAAATACACCCCTGACAAACAACAGAATCAACTGGGAAAAAACTCGGAGTGGAAGCAGAACCTCTGGCATGGGAAGGATAGTGAACAAATGCCCAGAAGCAGGGTAGGGTTTTGTTTGACTAAAGAATGACATAACCTTTAGGAAAAGGCTGGAATCAAGTGCAGGTGAATGGTGGATGGTCAAAATATTGGGAAGACTTAGAAAGGAAAAATGGAGAAAACCAGAAATAAAAAATTAGAATCTGATTAAGAAGTACACAAACAAATGTCCTAAGTTAACAAGGCAACTGAACTAAAGCTTGGATGCAGAGTGATGCACTCAGTAATCTTAAATAACATTAATATAACAAAAACACATGCAGGACAGGCATAAAATTACAGGAGTGGCAACAACCAACAATATGGCTGTTTCAATTCGAAAACAACAAGGCAATGTTGTGATGGTGTCACCATTATAATGAGAAAAATAAAAATCAAAATAGTTTCAAAATACAGTAACATATTTGTTTTTAGAAAATAGAGCACATGTTAAGATATGTCCTTTGGATTTGTGAAGAAAAGGAGACAACTTGAAAAAAGAAATTTAAAACAAGCAAACATTCAAGGCTTATTCTTTCTTTTTTCTGGCCAATTGTATATTTTAATTAATAAAGTTGAAAAGAAATCAATACATCAAAATGATAAACAATCAACATGTAAAATAAACCCACATGTTGGCCCTCATCTCCTCCTCCCCAACACTTTCCCATGTCCTGTCCACACCACCACACTCGACCAAGAGAGTGCCTGCATCATAAGTCACTGCACATGAAAGACTTAACTGTGAAAGCAGCAGACTCTTTGTTATGAATGGCTCGTTGGATGCTCCTTTAATCTGTGATGCATACATTTCCAAAAGGATCAGGTTGTAAAAGATAGACAACCAGATCTTCAATATAAATAAATCAGGAGTCGTCTGCCTAAAAGCAAGAAGACATTTAGTAGCTACATTGCCTAGACATAGAAATTAAATGCGGACCTAAGAATTTATGTTGGTGTAACGACAAAGCAAAGCCTCAAGAGTCCAGGAGTACAAGGATATGTGACAAGAAATAGGAACTGATGCACCGAATTAAGTGAGCAAGAGATTAGAGACCAGAAAGTCAGGACAGTAGGACACAATCAATGCACATGAACAAATGTCCCTAGGGCATCACAGGGGCAGAAGTGGCAGAGAGTATCTGTGCTAAGGCTTGTTAAATGTAACTTATGAGGAGTAAAACACAACCTGTGTGCAAACTTAAATTGAGTAAACCAGTGATTGGGATTTCTTGATGGAAATTTGATGTTTTTAAAAACTATATCAGATCATAAAGGAAAAGATAATCTAAGGTCCTAATACCACAGAAAGATGAAGGGTACAGGTTTATAGGAGGCCTTATATAGTGGGATACAGGAGTTCTGAGATTAGAAAAGGAACTAACAAGAGACAAAAGAGGATGATACGGTAAAGGAGATGTAAGGGAGACACCATATGTCCTATGCACTGAATGAAGCTGCAGGTAGTAGAAGAAGCTGGAAGATGGAATTTCAAAGCAAAACTCAAGATTTTGGAACAATTTGAAGCCAGAATCCCAAAACAGATCATCCAAGGCACTGATGCCACACTGCCTCCAAGCTGGCAGGAACCTTGAGCAACCACCTAAAAGCAACACATTATTATTAAAGACAAGTAAGTGCATATGCCATTTGGGGATGTTTCCTAATTTTTTTCAGTTTTACACCAAATTTGTGTAGCATAAGTTATAATAGGTCCTCAGCAGCACATTTTCAAACACAAGGTTCAGTTTTAAACCTAGTATCCGAGAACTGGGATGCAGCAGTGGTGTTGTCATGCTACACTAAATATAAGGTAAATTAGCCAAGTGCAAATGCATCTCTGTCTATTGGTGACCTGAGGTTTTTTTTTTTATTTTGGGCTGTTCTTGCCATGTATTCAGTGATACCTAAGACCCTGTAATAGATAAAGTTAGGTGAAGCAGATGGACGGATTAAATTTTTGCAGCCATGGGCAGGAGTTATACCAAAGGATCAAAATTGTTGGAAAGATTCTCTAAGAAATTAACTTTGCAGAGACTTTAGTGCATAGCTTATTTTATCCCAGCATCTTTCTTTTTGGGAAAGGGAAGGAATATTATATTCTTGCAGACAAATCCATCTGCAATGAAACTCTGCTACCAGAACTTTAGACATGAACAAATTTGTTGGTACCCGTCCACGCTAAAAGAAGAACCCACAATTGTCTCTGAAATAACTTGAAACTAACAAAAATAATTGGCACCCGTCATTCTCTATTTCATATACAACAAAAAATCAGGCTTTGCTTTATCATTTTAATTCAACAGAATATTTCAAGTAATAACACAAATGAAAATGGCATGGACAAAAATGATGGGACCCTTTACCTAATATTTTGTTGCAACACCTTTAGAGGCAATCACTGCAAAATAAGCGATTCCTGTAGCACTCAGTGAGACTTCTGCAATTGTCAGAAGGTAGTGTGGCCCACTCTTCCTGAGCAAACTGCTCCGGCTGTGTCAGATACGAAGGTGGTCTTCTCCAGACTGAACGTGTCAGTTCTTTCCATAGATGTTTGATAGGATTCAAATCAGGGCTCATAGAAGGCCACTTCAGAATAATCTAATATTTTGTTCTTAGCCGTTCTTTGGTGGTTTTAGCTGTGTGTTTTGGGTCATTATCCTTTTGGAGGATCCATGACCTGATACTGAGCTATCTGGCACTGAGAAGCATGTTTCACTCAAAAATGTCTTGATAATCTTGATATTTCATTGTTCCCTGCAATGATTCAAGGTACCCTGTGCCAGAAGCAGCAAAGCAGCCTCAAAATATAACCATGCCTCCTCCATGTTTCCCTGTAGGTATGGTATGGTATTAATTTTTGTGAAAGCTTCATTGTTTCATCGGTTGACATGATGTTGATGTGATTTGCCAAAACGCTCCAGTTTTGTCTCATCTGTCCAAAGGACATTCTCCCAGAAGCATTGAGGCTTATCAATATGCATTTTGGCAAATTTCAGTCTGTCTTTTTTATGCTTTTCTTTTAACAGTAGAGTCCTGCTGGGTCTTCTGACATTAATGTCACTGTCACTCAAAAAGATACAAATGGTGTGATCAGACACTGATGGATCTTGACCTTGAAGTTCAGCTTGCATCTCTTTGGAAGATGTCCTCGGCTTTTTTTCTACCTTTTTCATTTTCCTTCTGCCCATTCTGGGGTTGATTTTCCTCATGCAGTTGTGTCTATGTAGGTTAACTACAGTCCCATGGACCTTAAACATCTTAATATTTGCAACAGTTGTCACAGGAACATCAAGCTTCTTAGAGATGGTCTTATAGCCTTTGCCTTTAACTTGCTTGTCTGTAATTTTCTTCCTGATCTCCTCAGACAACTTTCTCATTTGCTTTCTCTAGTGTTTATTAAGGGTGGGACACATGATGATCCCAAAGAGCAGAGTGATGACTTTTCTGTTTAAATAGGCTAAATGACTGATTGCACAATTGGAGACACGTGTGATACTAATTAAAGGAGAAGCTAGTTTGAAAAATCACTCTAATTCAATTATTTATAATCTTTTCTAGGCATCCCAACAAATGTGCCCAGGCCATTTTGGAATTATCTTTGTTGAATAAGCAATACTTGATCTATTTTCGCACTTGCTTTGCCTTACTCAATGACAGATCAAAGGCATGCAGGTATACATGGGACAATTGCTTTTCATTTAATCACTCTTCAGGAGGCACGTTTTCACTGAGTTGTAAGGATACCAACACATTTGCCCACATCTGTATGTAAAGCTGGAAAGGTAAAATTAAATAGTGAAAGTATTTTGTGCTTTTGTAAAAACAAGAGAGATTAATACTCTGTGTTTAGAGGATGAAGAACCCGGAAAGGAGGAGAAAGATATTTTCTGAGTAGCAAAAAACCTGCAGCACTCCACAGCTAACAAAGGAAATGAAACGAAAGACAAAATCTAACAAAAACACCTTTCATGTCATTCATTTTTTGATTTGGCTTCCTGAACTGAAGTGTGCATTTGATTAAATAATTAAACCCCAACGACAAGTGGCAAACCACACTCCAAAGTTTTAAAAATGAGGTTGAAAAGCTCGCCAGCTTTCGCTGAAGTCTTTAGTTTCTCAGTTGGAGCCTAATTTAAAAATCATTTGCTCCCTAAAAATAAATAAATAACACAAATAACAAGGCGATTTAGAATCAGAGCTCCGGGGATAAAGCCTGCTCCCAAAAATCTTGACTCGTAGCTAATGTCACAATTTTTTTATAAATGTTACAGGAACAAAATGTGGAGTGTTTGCATTCGTGTCTGGGCAGATGTTGCATCTCTGGCTCCTCTCAAAGATGCCTGCCTGCCTGCTTGGCGGCAAGTTCACTTCTATGCGCTTGTGTGCACGCATATCTTACTGAAACAGGCTGGAAATGATTAGTTCAAATAAATCAATCACCATCAGCGGGCTTGAGCATTATTCAGCACCCCTTACCTTTTTGCAGCAAAACACATTTTTTGTGTTGTTCGCATTCATGTGAAATGATCATCTTGCGATTGCAGTTTTGCATTAACTAGTCTTAATTATCCTGGAAAACATTCAAAGCCTGCAATATCTAATGATCCATTGCATATGTATTCATATTAAAACTGCTAAGTTTGAAAATGAATTTATCATGAACAGGGACCATGTTGTTATGAAAAGGCACTAGGCTGGGAATAATAAGAATTGTTGAGCATATCATTAATCCTGATTTAATTCATATGAATGCAGAATGAAAGATCGGGTTTGGCAGGGAATCATAATGCTCCTTCATACATTATTTTTATTGTTGAAGGTGCTAAAATGAGGCGTTTCCAAGCATATCCCATGGATGGTATAAATCAAAGCTTACAACGAGAAAAGGCCATTTGGTCTATTGATGTGGCTAGATTTATGCTTATCTTTTACAATGTCAGCGTGAAATGTTGCCTTCTTTTCTCCCAAAAACTTTTCTATTGAATTAAAATTAATAAATAACTTTTTTACATAAAGTCTTTTTGAGCTTTGTTGAGTTTCTTCTGAAAAAATCTGCTTTAAGGCTCTTAGGAATTAATTACCAGCTAACCAAATTCTCTGTCACTCTCAATAGACTGCATATGCAGTATATTTTCTCAAGTTGGGCAGTTCTGGACTCGCCCTAAATACTTTAAGCCAAATTATGGTAGAAAAAATGATTCTAATGTGCTGCCACCTCCATGTCGTCAATAGTGGCCCTGCGTAAAAAATATCCACAAGTAATTTGCTTTTGTTTTTTCCGTTTTCAGAACTCATTTTATCAGTTATTTATCACCAAATAACTTCAAGTTAACCCTCATGTTGATGGGAATTAGAAGAACTTACCATGGTGCTATACTGAGCCACCATGTCATCCTTGGCACAATAGGTTTGGCTAAGTAACTCTGTTGAATGTATTATTACAGGGGTAGGCAACGTCGGTCCTGGAGTGCCACAGTATGTGCAGGTTTTTGTTCCAACCCAGTTCCTTAACGAGAACTCAATTATTGCTGATGAAGCACATATTGCTTAAGTGACATTTTAATGCTTCATTTTAGTGGTCTCGCTTGTTAAGGTTCTCCAACCTTAATTGCTTATTTCAATCTTAAACTGCTGCATTCAGTGTTTTAATTGCTCCTTATTAGCAATATGATGTAAAACAGGGGTAGGCAATGTCGGTCCTGGTGAGCCACAGTGGCTACAGGTTTTCATTCCAACCCAATTGCTTAATTAGAAACCAATGATTGCCAATCTCAGACCTTATTTAATTTTATGGCTTGTTAGTCTGTGCAATGTAAGGCTTTTATATCGTAGATTTTTTTCCTTTCCAAGGATATCATCCAAATGATTTGAAGCCTAAAACAGATCATTTTCAGTCTGTCACATTTTTCTATTAAGTGTTTTATTAAATCAAACCGTGCATGATGAACACACACAGATGTAATTGGAAAAAAGCTAGCTGGAGAACTGCTGGCTGCTTTGTCTTTTACATCTTATTGCTAATAAGGAGCAATTAAAACACTGAATGCAGCAGTTTAAGATTGAAATAAGCAATTAAGGTTGGAGAACCTTAACAAGCGAGACCACTAAAATGAAGCATTAAAATGTCACTTAAGCAATATGTGCTTCCTCAGCAATAATTGAGTTCTCGTTAAGGAACTGGGTTGGAACAAAAACCTGCACATACTGTGGCACTCCAGGACCGACGTTGCCTACCCCTGTATTATTAGGTCATCTTTTGCAGACTTTTCCACTTGCTTTCTTATAATTGATTATATATCTTGCATTTTGTGTTGTTACTTTTAATTGTACTCTTGTTTGGTTTGTGAGGTCCTTATTGAAGTATGCTACATAAAATCAGATAGTGACTAATTGATTGGTGGATTGTAAGGAAGTAAAGTACTTTCAATGAACACTCCAATAACATGATGTCAAAGAGTTTTGTGCTCATTTTCTGCTGCCAAGGGTAAGTGAAGTAGACAAGACACACAAGATGTCAGCTCTCTCACAGATTCAAAACAGATAAGCAATGCAGACAAGTAGTCTGGTACATTTTGTTTCACAGGCTCAGAGATTTGTAGGTGAGTAGTATGTTAGGGTCTTGAAAACCATTCCGACATAGAACAGGAAGTAACTGTCGTTTAGCTATTTGTCATGTTATGTGATCTTGGCATCTGTTGTATGTCACGGCGTTTGCAGCAGCTTTTTGAATTAATTTTAACCTATTAATGCTTTTGGCAGGAAGTCAAAGAAATAGAGAAGTTCAGTATTCCAAATTAGAGCTGATAAAGCAATAGCTACATTCCTGTGACTCCACAATGTGAAGATATGATGTGGCCAAATGGCAGAAATCAAAATAAAACATTCAAATCATGAAGGGATTTTATCTTTCAAAGTTTAATGTTTTAAAGGTACCCCAATGTTGAAAGTCATTTCAGTAGCACCTAGTTCATTTAGACATTAATTTCCTTTAAGTAACTGAATTCTAAAACCTTGTTCCTTAAACATTCTTCTTAATCTAAGAACAGGTATTAGTTGTTGATGAATATTTTGTTTTATAGTGTGTCAAATGGTAGTCTGACTCATTTCAATAGTTTACATTAGCCCTCCATCAATTTTTTTATTAAAATCATGTGGGAGACTGGAGACTACTCCATCTCTTGTTGGGTGTAAGGTAGGAATCAAACTCTGGTTGGGATTAAGGACAATGCCAAGCACGCACCCATATTTACTCATCCTGGGTCAACGTACAGTCACTTAACCTTTCAGAATTGAGGAGAACACCCTGGCAAAAGCACATTTTATTATTTCTGTATTAATTATTATTATTGTTATGCACATAGAAAACCCCTAATTGTGTAAGTAAGTTAATTAAATAGAATGATGGAAGAATTGCATGGATATGATGAATACATTATGATTTGCAAAGCACCAAAAACAGATAATTACAATATGTAAATAACGGTTACTGTAACTAATACTTACAGTACATGATCAGACAAATCAGCTTATTCTTAAGCTGAAAATAAATAAACATAATTTTTTAAAAAGACAAGAGAAAAGGAACTTACATTTTCCCACTAAAACTATTTTTAAAAAAGGAAGATCAGCATATTTTATTGTAATTATTAAACACATGTTATATATTAAGCAACAGGGAGTTGTCCTGATATTGTGTCATCTGTTTTTCTATAAGTGCAATTTTAGTATGAGGCTAATGCCTTATTCAATTTAGCAGACTACAGATGTGTTGTCATGTTAGTACATAGTTTTATGACAACAGAAAAAATATTACTATGAAACGTTGATACAGAAAATATGTATAAATACATGCTCATAGCTCCATAAAGCTGGGTTAAAACCTCAGCCCACTCACTGTTTGTTTGGAATTTTCTCCATGTTTCTCCCACCATAACTGGTCCAAAATGTCAGCGTCAGTGAATGTGCTCTGTAGTGAACTGTCATCCTATCCAGAGTTTTTTATCTAGTGTCAGATGTTGATTGACTAAGCACAACATTCCCAAAGCCGTCATAATGGAATAAGCAGCTAGAGAAAATTAATGGGAAAATAAATGGATGAAAGAAAGTGTTTTATTTATACTGTATATATGAAGGCATATAGCAAACCCATTTATAACCTAATAATCACAAATTTTTTATCTAACATTGAAAAGATGAAGGAGAACTCATTTTAGCAGGATAGAAGTCCCTCAAGTTTGTAGCGGGCACAGTAGTATCCCGCTGCAGTGTGTTTTGATGCTGAGCTCCATCTCTTTCCATGTATGGACATAGAGGACCAATAATTTTAAGGTAAACTCCAAAATATTTATTGGCCCAGCCCTGAAAGCCCTTTCTGGCCATATGGAGGTTGAACCTGGATCCAGAAGTGAGTCAGTGGCAAGGGTTCAGCTGTAGAGAGGAAGGCAGTAAGCCCAGTGTTTAGAGAAACTGTGAAGTTGAGAGATAAGCAGAGAACATTTTGTTTGCAATTGTTGGAAGTGGACACACTACTTCATATGGTAGTCAGGGTCTCCTAATAAGCCTGATGGAAAGTGTAAAAGGAAAGTGTTGCATAATTCCCAGAGGGCAAAGGATTCCAGGGAAGATGGTTAAGTAAATTAGTACAAGACAAGGAAAGGATCCAGCATTGGCCAGAATGTGAGGAAAAAAAACTTAATGCTAAATGGAAGAGCATCTCTGTATTCAATTATGGGTCAAAGAAGTGTAAAATCTGTAAAGTGCTAAGGGTGTTCTGAAAGTGAACATGCTTTGGTCAAAAGAGAGATACCAGAATCCTAAAGGACAGATAGCAGAGAGAGAGAGATTCCATTAATGATGAGTAGATTTTACTGCCCAAGACCGGGAAAAGACAAGTTGGACAATTAATTGATTAAGCATTAGGCAGTGGGCTTTCAGGGATCCTAGGACCACAACATGGCACTCTCAAATGGTGGCCATTTAGCTTTAGGGGGAGCTGCAGCTGACTTTGAGAATGACTCTAAGGCTTTGTTATGGCCTTTAGCACAAGGAAGGAGACCAGTCCACAATGAGGATGAGAGCTTAGAGTGTGATGGAGATAGAAGCCATACCTGGCAGACTGTATAATTAGGCCTGGTAAGAGTGAAGTATTTTTTTTACTTTTTTAGTTTTTATATTTTCTCAGTGTTAAGAGAACTCAGGGCACTTTTTTCTAACTATTTCATTTTTAGGTTGTCATAAGGAGTAAGAGAATTTGCGAAAAAGTTATGGGAGCTACGCTTGGGTACGATGTTAGGGTGTAGTTTGAATTCTGATATTCCTTGTTGATGTACCATCTATTGGTGTGAAGTGCATTCTTCACTCTTTGGGTTTCTTTGTGCCCTGCAGAAAGAGATTTTTCCCAGCTATGCACTCCATACACTGTCTCACCTTCTCAAAAAGAGAAATTGTTAAGACTTGAGACAACTTGCTTGGAGTGTATATGTGAGTGACAAGGAGTGTTTGCTGTGTCACAACACACATGGTGACATGCTACTTTGACACCTGAATAAATTTGTGATACCAAGAAAATGAATATCATCAAAGGGAGGATAGGCAAGTCACAAATCCAATGGTGACCATTCCAAGAGAGTCAGGAAGTGTCTTTACAAAGGGACTGCTCTGGAGGGGTAGATGTATACCATTAGCAAATCCTCTAGTGGCAAAAATTAGACATGGTACACCTGAAAATGAATAAAATCCCAGAGGACACTAGAGTGTGGCCCATATAGGGAAGCTAATGAATACTTTGCTTTTTATCTGTAGAAGGCGAGAGGCACTAAAGAGCTGGTAGCATGATGGTAGCATGACTTTATCAAGTGGCAGTATAGAACCACTTCTAATTAAGAAAGGGGCATATTTTAACTTGAATAATGAAGTCATGGAAATTATGCAAGGGGCTCTAAGACCTGCAGAGTGTTAGTTCTGTTTAATCCCAAGGAGGTGCAACAGGGAATTCCAGCCTGGTGTTTCTGTATTTACTGAGTGCAGAAGCTCACTCCTGTTACAGTTAACACAAGAACACAAACACAATTAATGGATGACCTGGAGAAGAGTCCTTAAAACAAACCAGCAGTCATTACCAAAATGCTAACTGACAATACATTAACCCAAAATTGTAACTCAAAAAAGCATATTCAAACTACTAATGTGAAAGTCGGGAACCAAGAGATCTTGGAAGGCAATAAAAAAACAAACAGATTTTTTATAAGAATCAGCAAAACTCGGATAAATACAGGTCCAACACACTGATCTTTATACTGTTGTGCCGATGACATATTTTTCATGTCTAGGATTTTTTGACGCCCGAAAGCACAATATGGCAACTGGGACCCAAAATGATAATGAAAATATACAGTATAATAATAATGTGAAGGTGCATAAAAAATAGCAAACAGGTAACAAGAATCATGAAAACCCCTGAAAATGATCCAACAGGGAGAGTAAAAGTAGTAGAAAATTTAAACCAGTTATCCATCCATCCATTTTCCAACATGTTGAATCCGAACACGGGGTCATGGGGGTCTGCTGGAGCCAATCCCAGCCAACACCGGGCACAAGGCAGAAACCAATCCCAGGCAGGGTGCCAACCCACTGCAGGACACACACAAACACACCAAGCACACACTAGGGCCAATTTAGAATCCCCAATCCACCTAACCGGCATGTCTTTGGACTGTGGGAGGAAACTGGAGTGCCCGGAGGAAACCCACGCAGACACGGGGAGAACATGCAAACTCCACGCAGGGAGGACCCAGGAAGCAAACCTGGGTCTCCTAACTGTGAGGCAGCAGCGCTACCACTGTGCCACCGTGCCACCCTAAACCAGTTATGATTTCTGTTTTTTGTTGTTGTTTAAGATTCATTTTGTTAATTTTTGTGCAAATGTATTTCTTATTTAAAGTCATTATTTATTTCTATTGTGATTCTGGCAGCAACATTTTGTGTTCTGCTTTACGTATGGTCACACCATTTTCTTGCTGTCTTTACTTGTCTGTGGCCCTTTTTTACAGTTGTTATTTCTCTTTCTTGTCATATAACATGGAGGACCCATGATGTGTTATGTCATCAAGCCTGTCCATTGGTAGCTCAACAAGTTCATTATCCCGCCTTTGGGATAATTTCTTGTACTACCAAAAGAATTTTTTTGTTTAGGGCAGTCTCTTTTCTTGTTTAGATGTTTTAAATATGGCAGTTTTTGACTATTTTTATTGGTTTATTTGCTTGTCTTTCTGCCTTCCTGGTTATAGGGCCCTCTCTGTTATTTGAGTAAGGTCTTAGCCTGCTCCTTTTGTTTCTCATTTCAAGGACATTTTCTGTCTCTTTCCACCTTGTGGACAGTCCACTTTCAGTTAAACAGCTTTTTTGCAAGGTACAGGTCAGGTCGGGTTGGGGAGCATATACTGGTACAGCGTGTTGCCACACCCACCACATGACAAAACAGCTCAGTATCCTGGATGGCAACCACCCAGACAGACACACGGTCCAGTCCCACCCTCCAGAAATAACCCTTTGTCTGCTGCAGCCAGATGTAACGTGGGTGTCCCCTTGACCTGGTCCAGCCGCTTGGGTCCTCAACTATGAGGATCTTACGAGCTGGATCACCCTCAGGGAATTCTGCCACATGGCCGTAGTGCCATAACTGATGCTCCCTCACAAGGCAGGCAATGTGCCTCATTCAGGACTCCATGAGCAACTGCTCATTTAATATAAAGTCAAACTAGCAGTATTTGCAAGGTATTTCCTAAGAAAATCTGTAAGTAGGAAAATACTTGGGGTAAAAGTTACTGTTAGAAGGAAAGGGTTTAGACAGAGAATGAAATAAAGAGAAATGGAATATGAAAAAGAAGAGTGCTTTGGTGTTTCTTGAAAGTGGTGGGTGATCCACCCCTGTCAGGCAAAGAGCTATCTAAGCATCTACGAAGAAGACATACTGTAGTGAAACAGAAGGTTTTGTAGCTTTTCTTACACTTTCCTTTTTCAGGTCTTCTCTTTGATTACCCTTCCCTTATTTGTGGAATTATTTGTATTCTAGAGAGCTCTCCCTGAGCTCTTTCTGGCAAGAGAGCATATTTATAGTAGAAGGCATGGTAACAGAGGACACAGTGAGCATTAAAAAGTGTCCTCGATTATTTCCATTTTATTTCCAGCAATACTGCTTTTGAAGCATTGGTATTATCTGCAAAAATGCATCTTGAATTTTAAGATTGTGTTCCACAGCTAACTTTGGCTGTTTCCTGCTTATTATTTTCTCTTTCCTGGTTTCTTGGTAATGAAACTCATGTTCTAGACAGATGAAGCTGCTCCTCTGTCTGGAGACGAAACTGTTTAGTGGACGCAGTGGATTCTCCATGATTGACAGGAGCCTGCTCAGCGCCCATCACTCTGCCACAGATGTCAAACTGTCCAGCTCCATGCCTACAATAGAGCCTATTAGAGTCCTAACTAGAGTCCTATCATAATCCATGTTTTAAATATCTTCTGAGGCAGGTGATTAATCCCCCATGTTGTACAGAGAGAAATTACAGTATAGGACCTTTAAATTGACAATAGCTGGAGCACTCATAATGATTCATGTGCATTGTACACTTTATAAACCTTCATATATTAAAACATAAGCCCATGGTCAGAAGGTTGATCAGTGTTTGACACTGAACTAGAGAAGCCTTGTTTGGCTATTTATCCACATAATGGCTGAAGTTAGATATTTTTAAAGTTCACCACACTTGACCAGTAGAGATATGAAGCAGCATAATAAGAACATTTACCCTATTTGCTGTAAATGGTGGCATTCAAGAGAGCAGCAAATTCAGTATGTTTGATGTTGTTTTACAATTGGGTTCTACCAGGTTTCTCAAGATTACAGGGTATTTCCGGGTGTCATATTGAGGAGCCTGTCTTTCTTATGCAACAACATCTGAGGACCTGTTTTTGGCATTTGAATGACCTCAAACTCTCACCACAAGCCTTTATACTTTTGATGGATGTAGATAATTTGTGTCAATGAATTATTTTAATTTGGTATATTGAGTAGTTAAGAGCTCATTTGCAACAAGCAGCAGCAGGCACAGTGTGCTGTGCAGGCCTGGTTTAAAACACTTTGCTTCAGGGGGTGGTCCGGAAAGAATGAGGGTGTTGAGATGATTTTCTCAAAACCTTTCCCATTAGCAAGAGGAAGCCTGGAAAAATTATTCCGACTAAATATGAACAGAAAGGCATCTGGGAAATTTGCCAAGAAAGCAACCAACACTTTACTCTTTGCCATATGTTTTGTTCAGGGTTGTTGCTTCTTACTTGAGGTCACTGAAAAACACAGCGAGTGAAAGTGGCAAATACACAAAACTGTGATAAATAGAAAAAATAGAACTAAGAGCTTTGGGGGTGGAAGAATATGATATGGCGCAGGACTGTGAATGAAAGCTAGTGTGTCCATTTCAGGCATTGAAAAGACAAAGAAGATCTTTAGAATGGAGTAAATGACTGAGGATGGAAAACAACACATGAAACTCTTATTTTTAGGGGTTGTGGTATATGGTCCTTGCTGTTAACATATAGAAAATTAAAAGGTAGTCTCGATATTACAAAATCTCTAAGGGTTTTTTTTCCCCTGCATAAAGAGATTTTCAATCAAGCTTATTAGATAAAATAGAGCAAATAATAAAAGACAGCATTAGGCAAGGAACTATTACAACACCCAAGCAAATACTTCCATTTATGCTAGTCCAAATGCATGCAGTCAACAGCTTAATGTCAGGAAAATGTGGAGCAGTGATAACACACAGCACACAGCCTGAAGTGAGAAGTTCCGTGACTCATAATGAATAAAGCACAATGCCCAAGCATGCTCCAAATTTTGGTAACGCATTCATTGTAATGAATTTGCAACACTCACAGTCCTGAAACTTATTAAGCAGGGTTAAACAATTTAGAGAATGTACGCATTGTGTAATATTAGAGTGTATTCAAGGGCTTAGTAAACTGTTTATAAACTTAGTACATTTACATTTATTTATTTATCTATTTATTCAAAAAGCCAGAAATAAATGCATGTTATGAATACAGTTTTCAGTAATTGACACCATACAGAACATTTCTCTGTTTTAAGGTAGACAAGTGCAAAGGTTCACCAATGAGCTTTAAAATGGATTTTTTTCAATATCAAAAATTAGTACAGGGTGCTTTGTTTCAAATATCTCAATTAAAATTGCAACTTTCCCAGTTGAAGAATAAAGATTTCCAATATCAGTTAAATCGGTCCACTGGGAGCCAAGTTGTTTCATGCTGACAGACAGATCATCAGACAGTCATGACAATGCACCAAACAATGGATGGATGGATGGATGGATGGATGGATGGATGGAGGGAGGGAGGGATGGATGGATTTAGTCTAACAAAAGATATTTTCCTTGAATTACGAGCTGGTGCAGAATACATAGAAAATGGGGCTTGGCCCAATGTACCCCGATGGGGCTTTCAGGCCAGAAGTGGACTATTGTTAGCAGTCTGATTTTATGCCACACAACTGTTCAAGTCCTTAGCGACAAACATTTTTTTGCCAGTGAGCTTTACAATTGTTTGGCGATGGCATACATGAAGCTGTCCCTTGAGGCTTGTTCATCATTAGTCGGAAAACTTAAAGCAGGCATTTTTCATTACTAAACAGGCAATTTCAGCCCAACATAGCTTGTTATTTTCTGTTTTGCCAAACGCTTTTTTTAATATTCAAGAACATTGATGAATCATTGACTTTATAACAAATCCCTGCTGCTCTCATCATTACAACAGAAAATAAAATACATGTGCAAAGAGTGCTTGAAAAGAGAAACACAAGTTAAACCAAATAAGTTTATTTTTCAACATAATCCCTGTCAGCACTAACTCACTTATTATAATGTTCGTGAAGTTTTGGTATGCAACTCATATAAAACATTTTGTCTTGCTCCAACAGCCTCTCTTCTGTAGCTGACATGATGTGTTTATTATTAAGGTATTGCGTGCCACTGAGGTAGCCTTTCAGATTGTGGATCAGGTGGTAGTCTGGGCCAGGTCTTAAGACGAGGGTGGGTGTCGAATCTTTTCGATTTCATTCTTTCTCAGAGCAGCATCAGTGGCGAAGTAGAAGGTGAAATACACAGCCCTTTTCCTTGTTTGAATTACATAAAATCCAATGAAATCGGATTAATAGTGACATATTATGTGGGAATGTTGAGGCATGTAATTAATGTGGACTAGATCTGCGACATTGCAATCTTGTCAGCAATGACTTACACCTTGAATTTTTATCATGTTGGTACTTTCTTAATAACCATTTCTTAGGAAATAGCCATGACACCCTGGCTGAGATGTTTTTTCTTTTTATTAAGTTCTTTTGTTGTCCTTTAAAACCATTTAATAAATACTGATCATGTTTTTGCTTGTTTTTGATGTATTTCGACAACAATATTGTTTTGTTTATTAATGTTCAATTTGTGATATTGTGTATTTTATGGTATGACACGTAAGGATTCCATTTTCTAAAGTCTATGTTATTTTTTTGGGACACCATCTTCCAAGTGGATACTCCATATTTAAATATCTCAATTAGTGTAGTTAGATTATTTTTCAAGTAAGTTGTTGCTTCTGGTTTTAACCTAATTTTGTTGAACCAAGGGAGGCAGGGCCCCCTTATGTTGCAGCTGAGTGTTCCACCCACAGTCTTAATAATAGGATGAGTGGTTGTCTCTCCCTTGCTGTGGCATTAAATTCTGTTGATTATCTGTGTCTTGCATTTATTGAATTTCCAACGTTTGGAAATGTGTCTTTGGTCCTTCTGGTTTTTAATCTCTTACTGTCATCTCTGGTTGTTGCTTCTTGAATTTACAGACTTGGTTTTGTTATTTTTTTTATTTGTCCTTTTCGGCAAACCCTCTTAATTCTTTTCCTTTTTTAATATATTACTGTAAATACATTCTTAAAATATTCTCAGCAACACTCAATCTTGTATTTATGGTAGAGAAGCTGACATCTATTGGAGTTTGCCAACAAGCATTTAAAGGGCTCTGATTATCTGGTTTGATGAAACACAACATGAGCTGTGTGGGCAGAACTCCAAACACTATGTCTGAATAAGAACAGGTACTACTCAGAAGCTGCTTAATACCATCCCTACAGTGAAGGATGTTGGTGGTAGCAGTAACAGGGAGACCAGTCAGAATTAAAGGAAGAATGAATGAAGCCAAATACAGAGAGGCCTTTCAAGAAAAACCTGCTTCAGAGTGCATGCAACCTCACCTTTCAGCACGACAGTGGCCCAGAATTATACAGCCAAGAAAATGCTGGCGTGGCTTCAGGAAAAAATTCTGACTGTCCTTGAGCTTGGCCAGCCAAAGGCCAGACTTAAACCTCGTAGAACATCTGTGGAGAGACCTAAAGATGGAAGTTTACAGATGCTGCCCGTCCAATCTGCTGAAGTTTGAGAGGATTTGCCAGGAAGAATGGGATAAACTGCACAAATCCATCTGTGTAAAACTTGGAGAGAGTTACTGAAAATGACTCAAAACTGTAATTGCTGGAAACAGGCTTCTACAAAGTACTAAATTATGGGCCTGAATACTTTTTTGTCATTACTGAGTGTGGATTTATCAGGAAAAATACCTCATTTATCCATTTAAAATTCAATCTACAACACAAAAAATTGTACGGTAAGTGAAGGACTTTGAATACTTTCTGAATTCTCTGTATTTGTACACGGACAGTTTTTTTTGCTACCCAAATTTACTCCTACCAATTCAAAACTTATCCTATGAGAAACACCAGAGTAGAAAAAAGACCACCCTTTATCAATAATTTTGGTCCCACAGCTAATGCTATGCATAGGGGTGAACCTAATTCAACCTCATAAAGAAGCCCCAGAATCTTCCCACCAGAGAGGTTATGTTCCATTCCCCAATAGCCATTTTCCATGGCCAAGGTCAAGTATGCATAAATCTGCCTTCATCTTCCTTATCACTCAACTGGCATTTCATTAAATCTCAAACCACAACCTTCACCTTGTGGATGCACAAGGTGTGCACATCATGACTCCGCATGACTTTTTCAGAAAGACACCAACCAGGCTTACCCAACCACCAGGCACACACTAGCAATCTCCATTACTTAGGCCTGTTTCTAAAAATGGGTCCAGGTATGCCTGTTCTAGCAAATATATGATTTATTTGAGATTAGTGACTTGTTCTTTGTCTGGCCCTTCTTCTTAGACCCATTTGCTATGAATAGCCCTATCAGTTGCATACTTCTCAATACAGTATAATTCCAATGGTCAATGGGGTACCAAATTCCCCACCAATCATAGGAAGAGATGAGATTTTTCTAGAACTTGATTTGTTATACAACTCTGCTAGCACTCATCTAACTGAGTGGATCCTCACGTGTTGGACTCTCTCATCTGGTTTGTCTAAAAGACTCTGTTAACATCAACATTCAAATCATACTAAAAACAAGCACAATATAGCTATGTCACCTTTATTTTCCGAATCTTCTATATATATCAGGCTGTGCTGTCAATCAGTTTCTACTGTCAATTTGCTTTGAAGCATTATTTGTTCTAATTTTGTAGGCTGTTTAACACATATTTAAATTATCACCTTGTTAAATATTTCTTATATTACGATGTGGCTTGTACAAAACTTTGCATCTGGTGAAAGTAAAGTAGAATGGGAAAGCACAGAATGGGACTGGTGATATTTGGCAGGCATCGATTCCAAAGTAAAAACTTTTTTAGTAATGACTTGCTAGTACAAAACGCACATGGGAGGAACTGAAAACAGAATTCTTGGTTTCTTCTGATTGGGAGTATTCATCCATACCTTTGTTGGATGTTTGGGTAGAATTCACAGCCCATCTTTTAATAATATCAGCTCGAGGATTTAGCACGCATATTTGAAATCCATACAAACTTAAACATACCCTCTAGCTACAAACCAACGGTTCTGCAGTTTTACAGAAAAATAAGTGACGTTTCTAAAAAAGAGACAGAGGTTGCTTTTATTTATAGTAATGTATAACTATTGTGTATATACATCTTTCAGTATGTATATAAACACAATTTTGTCACAAGGATGGCTAACAAAAGTAATTAAACAGATGCTATGTTGCTATAAATATATATAATTTATATCATCATAGCATCTGTTTCAATGCTTTTGCTAGCCAGCCTTGTGACAAAATTGTGTTTGAACTACTACATCTTATATCTTTTTTCACAGTTAATGTGACAACATTTATCTCTGCTGACATCTGTTTCCTAAAGGAATTTGTATTTTAAAGCTTTGATTGGAGGAAATTATTAAAATGATGTAAACAGGAATTAATGTAATGTAATATTGTACATTTTGCTGAATAAAATTATGCTTAAAGAAATTACAATAAAAAGCAGCCAGTGGGTAATCATATAGATAGATAGATAGATAGATAGATAGATAGATAGATAGATAGATAGATAGATAGATAGATAGATAGATAGATAGATAGATAGATAGATAGATACTTTATTAATCCCAAGGGGAAATTCACATACTCCAGCAGCAGCATACTGATAAAGAAAATATTAAATTAAATTATAGTGCTCTTCACAGAGCTCACCATAACAGGGTGCCTTATAAAACAGATGACGACAAACAAACAAGATACAAAAGGACCCAAGAGTCTCCATAGTGTAAGTAATGTGGAAGTCAGTAACAGAGGGATAAAATATCATATAAGGAAACCAAACTAGTCAAGCCAGCTGAGGTATGAAATGTTCATGACACCTGGTCTTTGTCAGAAGTCTGACAGTTGCATTTTGAGGTAGCTGTGATCTGTTGATACCTCCAGCGGGAAGGCTACTGAACATTGAAATGCAATAATCTAATCACGTGATGAATAAAAAACAAAGTGGGAAATTTGTGACACAGGGTCTGATACAGAGCACAGCTTTCATGGTGAACCCTATGCATTACTGTAAACTTAATACATTGACATCAGGCACGAAACTGCATCCATGGTGTTACCTTGAAATTTCTACTCTGGCTCTTTAGCTTCTAAACCACTTCTTTCAGTGGTTAAAGGAGATTTCTTCTGGAACACCTTAGTAAAGATGAGAGAGTATAAAAGGATTTTAAGCATATTCTGTTACTACTGTAGGTTGCCATGTATAGCATGCCTACATCACTGAATCAGTGCTCTGTTTTCATAGCCAATACCTGGTCGTTGTCTGTGGGGAGCTTCCTGCATAGGTTTTCTTCTGGGTATTCTGCTGTTCCTACCACATCTCTAAGGTCATGGAGGTTGGATTAACTGGTAACTAAAATTGCCTCAATGAGAGAGTATGAATGTGTGCATTCCAGTAGGTCCACCATCTCTCCAGGGTCATTTCCTTGCTAGAATAATCTCCAGCCCCCTGCAACCCTAAACTGGAGTTACTGGGCTTGAGAATGTATAGTGGATTCAGAAAGTATTCAGACCCCTTCATTTTCTACACACAATTGTGTTGTAGATTTAATTTTTAAATTATACATTTTTGCCCAATCAATCTACGCTCAGTAACCCATAATGGCAAATGTTTTCAGAAATGTTTGCAAATTAATTAAAAACCAAAATAAGAAATCTCTTATTCATATTAAGTATTCAGACCCGTTGCTGTTGCACTCTAAATTGTGGTCAGATGCATTCATTTGCTTTTATTACCACTGAGGTGCATCTAGAGCTTGATCGGAGTCCTCCTGTGGTGAATTGAATTGATTGGAAATTGTTTAGAAAGGCACACGTCTGTGTATATAAGGTTCCACAATTCACACTGCGTGCCAGGGCAAAAACTAAGCTATCAAGTGTAAGAAACTCTCTGTAGACCTTTGCAATAAAATTGTGGTGAAGAATAGATCAGTGAAAGGGTAAAATAGTCAAACCATTTCGAAAGTTTTGAGTGATCCCAGGAGCACAGTGGCCTCAATCATTGTGAAATGGATGAAGTATGGAAACACCAGGACACTTCCTAGAGTTGGTCAGAGAGATGACCAAGAACCCAGTGGCCACTCTGGCCGAGCTTCAGAAGTCCTCTGCTGAGTGGGAGAATGTGTCTAAAGGATGACCATCTCCGCAGCACTCTATCAACCAGGCTGAAGCCATGGTTGAGTAAAAGACAATTCACTTGGAGTATTCCAAACAGCATTTAAAGGACTCTGGTAGCATGAGTAAAAAGATTCTCTGTTTTGCAAAGGCAAGACTTGGACTCTTCAGGCAGAACTCTAAGCAGTATGTCTTACAAAGAGCTGACATGACTCATCACCTGGATAATACCACAGAGAAGCATGGTGGTGGCAGCATCATGCTATGGGAGTGCTTCTCAGTAGCTGAGACAGGGACACCAGTCAGAATTAGCGAAGAATAAATGTATCCAAATGCAGAGAGATCCATGAAGAAAACCTGCTCCAGAGTGCACATGATCTTAAATTGAGACAGCGGTACATCTTTAAGCATGACAATGACCCAAAGCATACAACCAAGACCATGCTGGAATGGCTTCAGAACAAGTCTCTGGCTGTTCCTTAGTGGCTCAGTTAAAGCCCAGACTTAAACTCCTTAGAACATTTGTGGAGACACCTGAAGATGGCTATTACAGATGCTTCCCATCCACTGTAAAGGAGCTTGAGAGGATCTGCCAGAAAGAATGGGATAAACTGCCAAATCCAGGTATGCAAAGCTAGCAGAGGCCTAACGAAGAAGACTCAAAGCTGGAATTGCTGCCAAAGGGAACTCTACAGGGTACTGAATTAAGGGTCTGAGTACTTTCAGTTTTTGTTTTTTTAATTAATCTGTAAGCCTTTCAGAAAACATGTTTTTATTTGGTATTTATGGTTTATTGAGTGTAGATTGATGGGCAAAAATGGCAAATGAATACTTTTAAAATTAAATCTATAACACAAAAAAGTCTGCAGAAAGTGAAGTGTATCTGAATACTTTCTGAATTCATTGAATGTATAAACACTACCTACCTCCAAAATTCCAACAGAAAACATTTCACCCAATATGTAATATATCCAAATTCAAAAGAGGTAAAGAGCCAATCGCAGTTATTATGCATCTCCATTGGTGACACTAAAGATGAAGAAGAGGTGTCTTTTTTTATCAATAATTTAACAATTACAGCACTAAATTTAAAGTCAAAGATTTGTTTCATGATAGCTTTCAGCATAATTTTACCAAGCATCCTTTAATGACATCCTCCCTCGCTTTTAATTTGTATGACATTGGTGTATATTTAAAATTGCATTTTTGATGGAGGAAGGTCTAGCTAATGATTATGAAATAAAGTGCAAAATCCTGAAATAAAATGTTTCTTATGAGTTGTAAGCAATTTTCTTGACAATGAAATAGCTCCATGGCGATTATGTATGTATTTTCATCCACACACACATATATATGTATGCCATATATATTATACGTGTGTGCTGCTCATTTCTTTTTCAGAGCATAATGAATTCTTAAACCCAAATTTGAATATTTATTGTGGAATTAGGGTGTGTGAGCCGGCATTTGAAATAGGTCCAGATAGCTTTTCAAAGAATGTAATTGTTTTAAAGCTTTTAAGTGAAAATGGGTTTTGTGAAAATTGTTGCGTGGGAGTGATTGGACAGGGACCACTTGTGTAACTAAGCTAACTGCGGAGAAATCATTCTTCTCAACTGCGCTGTCTCAAGGGTTTTACTGCAAATTATATAGATAATCTATATGGATTTTGGTACCTAGAGAACTTATTTACGTATTTACTTTTAATATTTAAATAATGATATGTCTGCATTCAATGTCATTAGAAATGAAACTTGGAGAAGAAGAAATTTTCATCTTTTTAAGTTTGCAATGCAGGACTGAATGCTGTACATCTTTATAGATATGCAGGAAATATAAAAATATGGATATAATTGTTTAACATAATGTAAAAAATAAAATAAATATTCAGCGTTCATTTAAATTTTCCAAATTATTCAGTTCCCTTTTAATAAAGAATTCATTCATTTGTAAGCTATTTTTAAGTCCCTTCACCAAATATAGGCTCATGAGAGTGTATACCAGCATAAACTGGCAGAGCTAACCTTGGCCAGAACATCATCATTCATCATAGGATTCATTCAAATCCCAGCTCCATTACCCTGACCCAGTTTCAGGTTGCCAGTTTTCCAGTCAATCCTGTTTGACTTTAGACTGACACAGGGTACTGAAGCCTTTAGAAAAAGAAAAAAAAAATGGAGTTAACAGGCAGTCTTACCACAGGAAATAATCAAACCCTGATCCCTGAAGCTAACTATTATATCACTATGTTTCTCCTTGGTGAAACATCCATTTATTGATATTTGAACCAACTTAATAAAATTCCGTTTTTCCAGCCCCATGAAGATTCAGTGGGAGCCAACTCTGCCATGGGTTGCAGTCTATTGCTGGCCACAATTCATCACACTTGATTTAGCTGGGGCAATTTAAAATCACATATTACCCTGGTAAGTTAAACAGGGTTATGTTAATAATTTTGTCCATCTGCTAGTGAATAGCATATATTCCAAGTCTATCTTTACATTAATATATGTAAGAAAAAGGAGCATAACTTGGTAACACAGTAGTAATGAGTAAATACAGAATGTTATGCCAGTCCTGTGTAAGGAACATACTAAAGCACATTCAGACCAATTCATAGACACAGATCAACCTTACATCAACATTATGTGTTAGGACTGTAGAAGAAGGTCCACTTCAATGCATGCAAAATTTTACAGCTGAACTGGAGTAGCAGCCTGGTGATGCATTATACAGCATTCAAAAAAGTGGATACAAAAAACAGGAATAGGTTAGGAGTTATATAACCAAACATGTGGAGTAAAAGTCAAGGGAGGTTACACTTCACATTATAACACACTAGCAAGACCTCATTTGAAATTGTGTGCGCAGTTTTGGTTGATGTACAGTATTAGATACAGCAGCACTAGAGCAAATAGGGAAACAAGGATGAATCCAGAGCCAAGAGGTATGGAAGCTATCAAGTAAGATTAAGGGAGCTAAACCTTCTCACTTTTGAGCAAATGGAGATTAAGAAGAGTCATAAGCGATTTATTTAGATTGTGAAGGAAATTAGTATGGTGGAGTGTGGTTGCTACCAATGGTGTCATTAGGTTGAACTTCTGGGGCTTTAGCCCCTAATCTTTGAGAGAACCCTCCCAGCCCCATCTTCCTGCCATTACGCTCTCTAACAAGCATGGATGACTTGAGCAAAACTCCACCAGGACCCCTCTTCCCACTCTTTGACTAGCGACATTAAAAGGGGGAAAGGCTAAAGCTAGGAATGCCTCTGGTTGCTACTTTCAACAAGAACAAGGGGAACAGTTGGAAACCTTTTAAGAGAGAACAATAGGCACATGGAATAAATTACCAAGTAATGTGGTAGAGAGTAGGACTTTAGGGACCTTCAAAAGTCAACTTGCTATTTTGCAGAAATTGGATGCATAGGATTGTTGGCCTGTTCTTGTCTAAATTGTCTGTCTGTATACCTGCATTGTAATCACTCTTTAATTTAATATTGTCTTTATCAGTATGCTGCTGCTGGAGTATGTGAATTTCCCCTTGGGGTTAATAAAGTATCTATCTATCTATCTATCTATCTATCTATCTATCTATCTATCTATCTATCTATCTATCTATCTATCTATCTATCTATCTATCTATCTATCTATCTAATTATCTATCTATCTATCTATCTAAATTGTTGCAATGTTCTTATCTATTTCATGTAAAAACATGTCATTGACTGAGCAGAAGCAGAAGGGAGAACTAGTGTCAAGAAGGGCAGGCTATGAGGTATTGACACTCACTGAAACATCTTCCTCACATTACCCTGAGCATACTGCTGATTCAGCAGAAAAAATGAAAAAGCACATCTGTATTTCAGCTGAATACAGCCACATTTGCAGGTGTGATGGAGAAAAGCCTTGGGTTTGAATGGTAGTAGGCATACATCCTGCAAACAGCAAGTGTCCTGAGCAATGTTGGATTCTGCTTTTTACACATTCTCATTATAAAGTATGGGTTTATTGTTCACCCTTTTTGTCTTTGTTTTTACTTTATAGTGCAGTCAATTAGTTAAATTGCTGCAATTAAATAAAATTCATTGGGTTTTTACAGTTATGCAATTTCAATACAGTGGCTAGAACAACAGCTTTACAGTTCCTGATCTCAGGCTGGTCGCTGTCTGTGCCTGAGTTTTCACCAATCTGACTCTTCTCTGAGTATCCTGGCTTCATTTCCACATCCTAAAGAGATACATTTTAAAAGAAACTGACAATTTGAAAACTGCCTCTGTGTATACTAAGTTTGCCCCCTTTAATGGACTGATTCCTGATTCAGAGTTGGTCCCTGTGCAGAGACCATAAACTTCCAAAACACAGGGTCTGACCGTCCCATGCACAAATGTGAAGTGGATTAGGTGGGTTTATGAAATGTTCAGTTCTTTCCACATTTCACAACTCTGTGGGTTAGGACGCTTGGCTGCATAGTGTTTGTGAATGTGCCCAGCAATAGACTGGCATACTCTCCATTGTTGGTTTTTGCTTTGTGCCTTGTGCCGCTGTGTTAGTGCTGCCAGGAATGACCCTGAATTGGAAAACACAAATTTATAAATTGGTGGATGGATGGACGGACAGATTTACTTTTGATTTTATCCTTTTGTAAAGATCACAGTAACAATCCATGTAGAAAAAAAATACCCACCTTTTTAGTTTAGCCTATTCTACAAGTTAGGAGAAAATATTAATGGGAATAACCAGAGAGGGAGAGTTCTAACTATGATATACAGTAGACAGGATAAGTTTGAGCAACAGAAGAAAAGTGTTTTGTTTACAACTTATTTTTTTTCTTTTGCTGTTTCCCCATTTTTTCAGAAATGATGTCAGTTCTTTTATTTACTACAGATGAAGACTTTGAATCAGTGTTTTTCTCCCTCTCACTCTCCCATGTTTGGGCAATGCTCATCCCTCCTACTTTCTGGCTCATCAAACTGCCTGCTGGAGTGGTGCCTGCTTTTCTCCTGTGGTGAGGGGTTGAAGTTTTCCAGAGTTCAATCAGATGTCTTCTGGGGGTGGTGGCCAGTTCCCCACACTGGGAAAAGTATTAAATTCGAGTTCAGATTATGCTACTACACAGAAAACAAAAGCATTTTATTAACAAAATATGGGAATGATAGAAAAAAAGGAATCAAATGTAAGGGGGAAACAATTAAAACCTCATTTCACCCTCAGCATCCTGTTCTGCTTTTGACCTTCCTACCCCTGTAAGCATTTTCCGCTTTACATTGACATTTATTTGCTTAGCAGATGCTTTTATCCAAAGTGACTTACAAAGGAGGTCACCATAATCGAGTAACAGGGATTGTTTTTTAACAAACGTGGCAGCACAGGTTACAAAAGTTGATCAACACGAGTAAAGAGCTATATAAAAAAATATTTTCAAGTATTGAAAAATCATCAATTAAGAATTAATATTAAAGCAATAAAAGCTAACCTAACAAAAATCATCAAATGACAGATCTACAGAGCAAAAAAACATTCCTTAACCATAATGAGAGATATTCACAGAACAGTAGATTCAATCACTTCTTGAACACACTGAGGGCGCCGGCAGTTCAGAAGAAGGTGGGCAGCTCGTCCCACCAACTAGGAGCTACACATTAAAAGAATTTGATTGAGATTTGACACCGTGAAGAGATGGCATCACCAGATGCAGTTTACTGGCAGATCTGAGTGGGTGAAAAGGAGCATAGCACCTCTTCAGTGTCTTCATATACACAGTTGCTGATCCACTGACTACTCTCTAGGCAAGCATCAAGAATGTGAACTTAATGTGTGCTGCTACAGGGAGCCAGTGTAGTGACCTTAAGAGAGGAGTGACATGTGTCCGTCTTGGCTGGTTGAACAAAGGTCAGGCTGCAGCGTTTTGGCCTATCGCCTGTAAATTCATAAAGGATGGTGACCAATCCAGTGGGTTGAGAGAATCCTTAAACAGTAATTATTTGCCTTTTCTTAAAAGTTTATGGGAAAAAGCCTAACCATGTTCATTGTAAATCAATGATCTCTCTCATGAAATAAATTAATTATTTGTAATTAATCCATTGGGTTCCAACAAGCAGTTTCTTGCAGTGTGGGCAATGTATGTGTGGCACCAGTAAAATGGTCAGTGCACTTTGGGGTCTTCCCAACAGTTAGCTGTTCCTCAAATAACCACCAGAATACCATTCCACCAGTAAATTTGTGTACTGAATTTAATTAAGGATCCTTGTAATGAAGGTCTAGTCACTCTTCTCTGGACATTTTCTAGTGCGGCTATATCCTTTTTGTAGCTAGGAAACCAAACCTACAAACAGTATTCCAGATGAGGCCTCACCAGTGTGTTATAAAGCTTGAGCATAACCTCCTTGGACTTGTACTCCACACATTATGCTGTATAAATTAACATTCGTTTAGCCTTCTTAATGGCTTCTGAACACTGTCTGGCTATTTATAGCAGTTGATAGTGTTGAGTTCACTACGACTCCTAAATTCTTCTCATAAGGTGTACTATTGATTTTCAGAAATCCCATTGTGTATCCAAACATAACATTTTTACTTACTACATGTAATACTTTACATTTACTTACATTAAATTTCATCTACCACAAATCTGCCTGAGCCTGTATGCTGTCCAGGTCCCATGTAATCCATTTAGCTTAATATCATTTGCAAACTTGACCAGCTTGTTACTTATATTCCTAACCCAAATCATTATATTTATTAAAAATAGCAATGGTTCCAGCACTGATCCCTGCTAGACACCACTCCTCAGCCAGTTCTGATGAGGTTCCTTGCACCATCACCATCTGCTTCCTGTGTCTGAGCCAATTCTGCACCCATCTAAAACCATCACCCTGAACTCCCACTTCTTTAATTTGATGCCCAACCTCTAATGTGGCACCTTATCAAATGCTTTCTGAAAGTCCAGATAAATAATATCATATGCTCCACTTTGATCATATCTCTTTGTTGCTTCCTCATAGAATTCCAGCATGTTAGTAAAACATGACCTCCCTCTTTTAAACCTATGCTGAATGTTCAGTAAAACTCCTGTTCTTGAGATGTGCTTCTCAATCATATCCTTAATAATTCCTTTCATTAATTTACCTGTGAGGCATGATAAGCTTGTGTGCAGACTTTACTGAAGAAAACCTACCACTGGGTGAAGAAACACTGAGTAAATTTCAATACAAGCATTTTGATATTCTAATTTGGGTTCTGATTGATGATTAGTGTTCCATGTATAAGCATTTAATAATGAACAAATAGTCACACATTACTAGATAACATTCTGTTAGTATTATTTTTTATTGTAAGAGTTATGCTTAAGAGGGATAATAATCATGCTATATACACACAGGTATTTGCTTAGTTTTGCCAGAAATGCTTGATTTTCAAATGCATAGTTAAATGGATAGGTACTAACTGTTATTATAGATAGTTTAATATACAGTAGCTTACCTCCGAGCCACCATGCCACCATGTAAATGTAAAGAATTATTATTATTATTATTATTTATAATAAAATATATCCGGGAGGGGTTCAGAGTAGAGACGCTGCTCCTCCGCGTCGAGAGGAGTCAGATGAGGTGGCTTGGGCATCTGATCAGGATGCCTCCTGGACGCCTCCCTGGTGAGGTGTTCCGGGCACGTCTAACCGGGAGGAGGCCCCGGGGAAGACCCAGGACACGCTGGAGGGACTATGTCTCTCGGCTGGCCTGGGAACACCTTGGGATTCTCCCGGAAGAGCTAGAAGAAGTGGCCGGGGAGAGGGAAGTCTGGGCATCTCTGCTCAAGCTGCTGCCCCCGCGACCCGACCTCAGATAAGCGGAAGAGGATGGATGGATGGATGGATTATTATTATTAAATGGAAAATACCAACCTGTTACCTGCAGTGAAATAGACTGTTTTTTTTTTTACAAATGACAAGGTATACGAACACACACCATAAAAATTTATGAGTTAAAGAAGTGCTGTAAACAATAAAATATAACATAGATGCATAATTCTAAATCTGTTATATCCTTAAAAAAGAGCTTTGAATTTTTACTACAAGTCCTTGGATTGTGGAGTTTCTTGTGTTATGCCTCAAACTCAGTGCTGGAACCATTGCTTTCTTAAAAGATGCACAATTAAAGCAATATTTTAGAAATTAATCTACAAATATTAAAACCATATTTGTCACATGCATGTTTTGTTTGTAATGATCACACTATTTTCTACACGCCCAATAAACAACTCAAAAAGATTTTTTTTTAACTCAGTGACTGGAAAACAGACCCCAAAAATGTTGCTTTTCATTATCCTCACAAGACTGTGTCGCCGCCCCCCCCCCCATTTTATGCAAGAGAACCTATTGGAACTCATTATAACATTATGGTGAGTTTTACTGTACATTTATATATGTGTAAATACTGTGCATTTGAGCTTATTTGTGTATGTGAAATAAACAGCAAGCTAATTAGTGCTAAGCAACTGTGTTATTTCTGCCTTCCTAACCAGTAAAGTTTCTCCTTCTTTTGTCACAGTCTTAAGTGTGAATCAATTTCTATGAGGTCAAAAAATCAAAAGGGTATTTTTTAAAACCAAAAATAAATTGAGGGGCTGGGGAGGGTCTAAATGCAGAAAACAAATGCACCAAAAGGAATAAACAGGAAGCAAAATTCTCTTGCCTTTGGCCAGTCTGCTTGCCCACTCAATAAGTAACACTAAGCACTTCCTCTCCTTTCTCCTCTCTCTCTCTCTTCCAGAGATGTACACAAAGAGGTTAAGCTCCTGCCCCTTTCCCCTTATTAGCCAATGTGCCATTTTCTCCTTTTAGGACCTAATTGATGTTCTTTCCTTTTCTTAATGAAAACATAAAATCCAACCTTGTCAAAGCTTTGTAGATACAATACTGCTTCCTATCTGATTTAAAAAGAAAGTCTGGCCTATGATAATTATTGCTATTACATTCATGAAATTTCAAACCATCGTATAACCATGGGCATCCATAAAAGTGTGCCACTGTGACTGTAAGTGTACTGTTTGGTCCGAGAAGAAAAAAGAGAGAAAAATTTCACATTCAGGTTTCTGACTTGGCAGTACTATTCAAGCTCAGTAGGGCTAGATTTCAAAATTTCAGGTAATAACTTGGTTTAGTCTTAATGTCAATGGTAACTGCTTAATATAGTTTCCTCGGAGTCAATTCAGGTAAATCCAAACTCAGAAATCTGTATGGACAAGAACAGCTCTCAGATCTTCTGCTTCTGTCTATAGACTAAGATACCACTATGAAGAATAATGAAATCATTATACAGTCATGCCTGCAGTTCACAAACTCCCCGTTCACAAACAAATCAGTTCATGACCAGAAATTTCATAAAAAAATTGCCGAGGTTAACAAACAAATCTTGGTTGACAAACAAAATCCCGGCTTCTCAAAATGGCTGCCTCCGATGACAATGGATGGCGCATGGCTGCCTGGCTGCCCCAGCTAGGCAATAGAGCGTACCCGAATAGCTGAGAATACCCGAACATCCGAGAGACACGTGATCCGAGTCGCGCAAGAGTGTCCTGCTAGCCGAGCATCTTGTCCACTCTCTCTCCCAGTCTTCGATCGCAGTCAGACATGCGTGCAGTACTGTATGTACTGGTTCTTAGTCTTCACGTGTTGTGTTTTTTGTTACGGTAACTTCTGTTACTGTTTCAGCATGGCCCCTAAGAAAGTGAAGAGCGATAGTGATGTTGAAAGGGAGAAGAAGGTGGTTAGGAAAATCACCGTACAAGTGAAGAAAGAAATAATTTAAAAGCATGAACGTGGTGTTTGTGTGTCAGATATTGCATTCGAGTACAAGATGGCTAAGTCAAAATTGGTTCACAAACAGACTTCAGGAACGGATTGTGTTCGTGAACTGCAGGCACCACTGTAATCTATTAAAATATGGCATGCAAAGCATGATTTTCTGTTATACCCAACTCCAGGAAAGCAAAAGGGAATTTAATAAATAACGTTATTATTTTTTTTACTGAGAGGTATTAATACATCTAGTAATAACACTTTAGTTAAAAAAATATGCATCTATTATTAATTTACTCTTACATATTAAGACCTTGATATGCAAGACCTTAACCCACCCACAGGGGATGTACAAACCAATGTGTTTCTTCGTGCCGGTCCTAAGACCAGATAAATGGGGAAGGTTACATCAGGAAGGGCATCTGGTGTAAAATTTTGCCGAATCAATATGTGGACAACAATACAAATTTCTATACCGGATTGGTCGAGCCCCGGGTTAATAATGACCGCCACCAGTACTGTAAGCCAACAGGGTGCTGGTGGAAATTGGGCTATTGTTGGCTGAAGAAGAAGAAAGAGAAGAAGAGGGGGGAGACGTGTCCAGAGACAGGAGGAGAGGAGGAAAGTAAAGAGAGTGGAACTGAGGGTTGGAGCTTTGAATGTTGGCAGTATGACTGGTAAGGGGAGAGAGTTAGCAAATATGATGGAGCGAAGGAAGGTTGATATATTGTACGTACAAGAGACGAAATGGAAGGGGAGTAAGGCCAGGTGGATCGGAGGTGGATTTAAATTGTTCTATCATGGTGTAGATGGGAGGAGAAATGGGGTAGGAGCTTTTCTGAAGGAACAGTATGTCAAGAGTGTTTTGGTGGTGAAAAGAGTGTCAGGCAGAGTAATGATTATGAAGCTGGAAAATGGAGGTGTGATGATGAATGTTGTTAGTGCATATGCCCCGTAAGTAGGTTGTGCAATGGATGAGAAAGAAGATTTTTGGAGTGAGTTGGATGAAGTGATGAACAGTGTACCCAAGGGACAGAAAGTGGTAATTGGAACGGATTTCAATGGGCATGTTGGTGAAGGGAACAGTGAAGACGAGGAGGTGATGGGTAGGTATGGTGTCAAGGAGAGGAATGAAAAAGATCAGAGGATAGTGGATTTTGCAGAAATGATGGACATGGCTGTGGTGAATACATATTTTAAGAAGAGGGTGGAACATAGGGTTACATACAAGAGTGGAGGAAGATGCACACAGGTAGATTACATCCTATGCAGAAGACTTGATCTGAAAGAGATTGAAGAATGCAAAGTGGTGGCAGGTGAAAGTGTAGTTAAGCAGCATAGGATGGTGGTCTGTAGGATGACGTTGGAGATCAAGAAGAGGAAGAGAGTGAGGGCAGAGCCAACGATCAAAAAGGAAGACTGCAAGGTTGAGTTTAGGAAGGAGGTGAGACAGGCACTGGGTGGCAGTGAAGAGTTACCAGACAGCTGTGAAACTACAGCACATGTAATAAGGGTGACAGCAAGAAGGGTGCTTGGCATGACATCTAGAAAGAGGAAGGAGGAAAAGGAAACCTGGTGGTGGAATGAGGAAATACGGGAGAGTATACAGAGGAAGAGGATGGCAAAGAAGAAGTGGGATAGTCAGAGAGATGCTGAAGTAGACAAGAGTACAAGGAGATAAGGTGCAAGGTGAAGAGAGAGGTGGCAAAGGCTAAAGAAAAGGTGTATGATGAGTTGTATGAGAGGTTGGACACTAACGAGGGAGAAAAGGACCTGTACCGACTGGCTAGACAGAGGGACCGAGCTGGGAAAGATGTGCAACAGGTTAGGGTTATATAGGATAAAGCTGGAAACGTACTCACAAGTGAGGAGTATGTTGAGCAGATGGAAAGAGTACTTTGAGAGGCTGATGAATGAAGAGAACAAGAGAGAGAAGAGGTTGGATGATGTGGAGATAGTGAATCAGGAAGTGCAACGGATTAGCAAGGAGGAAGTAAGGACAGCTATGAAGAGGATGAAAAATGGAAAGGCCGTTGGTCCAGACGACATACCTATGGAAGCATGGAGGTGTTTAGGAGAGATGGCAGTGGAGTTTTTAACCAGATTGTTTAATGGAATCTTGGAAAGTGAGAGGATGCCTGAGGAGTGGAGAAGAAGTGTACTGGTGGCAATATTTAAGAATAAGGGGGATGTGCAGGACTGCAGTAACTACAGGGGAATAAAATTGATGCGCCACAGCAGGAAGTTATGGGAAAGAATAGTGGAAGCTTGGTTAAGAAGTGAGGTGATGATTAGTGAGCAGCAGTATGGTTTCATGCCAAGAAAGAACACCACAGATGCAATGTTTGCTCTGAGGATGTTGATGGAGAAGTTTAGAGAAGGCCAGAAGGAGTTGCATTGCATCTTTGTGGACCTGGAGAAAGCATTTGACAGGGTGCCTCGAGAGGAGCTGTGGTATTGTATGAGGAAGTCAGGAATGGCAGAGATGTACGTAAGAGGTGTACAGGATATGTATGAGGGAAGTGTGACAGTGGTGAGGTCTGCGGTAGGAGTGACGGATGCAGTCAAGGTGAAGGTGGCATTACATCAGGCATCGGCTCTGAGCCCTTTCTTATTTGCAATGGTGATGGACAGGTTAACAGACGAGATTAGACAGGAGTCCCCGTGGACTATGATGTTTGCTAATGACATTGTGATCTGTAGCGATAGTAGGGAGCAGGTTGAGGAGACGCTGGAGAGGTGGAGATATGCTCTAGAGAGGAGAGGAATGAAGGTCAGTAGGAACAAGACAGAATACATATGTGTAAATGAGAGGGAGGTCAGTGGAATGGTGAGGATGCAGAGAGTAGAGTTGGCGAAGGTGGATGAGTTTAAATACTTGGGATCAACAGTACAGAGTAATGGGGATTGTGGAAGAGAGGTAAAAAAGAGAGTGCAGGCAGGGTGGAATGGGTGGAGAAGAGTGTCAGGAGTGATTTGTAACAGACGGGTATCAGCAAGAGTGAAAGGGAAGGTCTACAGGATGGTAGTGAGACCAGCTATGTTATATGGGTTGGAGACGGTGGCACTGACCAGAAAGCAGGAGACAGAGCTGGAGGTAGCAGAGTTAAAGATGCTGAGATTTGCATTGAGTGTGACGAGGATGGATAGGATTAGAAATGAGTACATTAGAGGGGCAGCTCAAGTTGTACGGTTTGGAGACAAAGTCAGAGAGGCGAGATTGCGTTGGTTTGGACATGTGCAGAGGAGAGATGCTGGGTATATTGGGAGAAGGATGCTAAGGATAGAGCTGCCAGGGAAGAGAAAAAGAAGAAGGTCTAAGAGAAGGTTTATGGATGTGGTGAGGGAGGACATGCAGGTGATGGGTATAACAGAACAAGATGCAGAGGACAGAAAGATATGGAAGAAGATGATCCGCTGTGGTGTCCTGCTGGTGGGACACAACCATACTTCCAGATTGTATGTGTACATTGCATTGAACCCACAAATCAATCAAAAACAATAATGGTATTTTTGCATAACCAACAGGTGTCTTCTTTCAATTAAGTCAAAGGTTTCCATGTTATCTGCTCTCCTTCATTATTAAAATATGTGGTTTGCACTTGTATACCCTGAGGAGAGCAGTGCATCGTAAATGAGTGAATCTCCTTGTATCAAAGATGTCACCTACTTCAAACCACATATAGTGAAAGGCTCATTAACACTGGATAGCTGAGTTTCAGTGCCTTTGTATAGTTGATTATGATTGACCATTCATATTACATGTCACAGCTGTGCATAGAAATCAGGAAATAAATGGCCTTTGTGACAGGTCATCTTTTCACATTGTTACGCATAAATCATAAGTCAGATTCTGATCACAGTTTTGACTCTATAGAGCAGCACCTTTGATAAAGGACATTATGCTACACTTGATTTGTAAGTACTGCTTTTAGTATAACTTTGAAGTGTTGAGGCATGCAGTTTTACAGTTCATGCATTATGGATCCAAATACCATACCAATGCACTGTCTGCTGCACGTTCTCCCTAGGTTGCTTTACTCTTTCAGTTTCAGCTTAGAGTAGAGGCAAAGTTTCTTAATGTATGTGTGAATACTGTTATGCTCTACTCTCAAAGTTTCATGTAAGGACCCCCCATTTATTGGAAAGTCACTGTATCGTAGCGTTCATGTAATTGCGCCATGAGCACATGAGGGACAAAAAAGGCATTTTCAGCTAGACACTAAAAAGCAGCCATTACCACCTTAATTGATGCATAATTATAGAAACATTTTATAAATACATCTACTAATATTAAAATTACATTTGTCACGTGTATGTTTTTTTGTAACAATCATAGTGCTAGACTCAAACCATGGGATCAGCTGTAACCTGTAATATTTTTTATTTCATTTTATAATCGCTCTTACTACCGAATTTGCCCGCCATCGGAAGTCAGAAATGCGTGTGATTACAAACGGAAAATAAAATCAAACTGCAGCCTTAGGGAGGGTTCAGGTGGGATTATGAAGCAAGTGCTTGGTGAAACAGGCACAATTACAGGCACAATTACAAACGGGATAAAAAAATGTCACAACACTCTGTCAATCGTTATGGTGGTGGCAGTGAAATCAAAATAAAATATATGCAAAGTAGATGGAGTGAAGTGTCTTTTTTGATAAATGGACACAATCAACAATAACATTTTGCCAAGATAGTGAATTTTACGACATTCTGTTATGTCCAAATTTTCCATGAAATTAAAAAACACTGAAATTCAAGTAAGGGTGACTCAGTGGTTTGAGTCCCAGGTCCTCCCTGCGTGGAGATAGTATGTTCTCCCCACGTCTGCGTGAGTTTCCTCCCTCAGTCCAAAGACATGTTTTGTGTTTGGATTGGCAATACTAAATATACAATATGTCACACACGTGCAAGTAGGAGTCAACTAAAGGGCCTGAATAATGGCAATTCCACGTCCGACCAGGGGGTGGCGGGGTGTACTAACTATCCCTCTCAATCCCTTGCAGACCATTCTCGGAAAATCCCACGGAGTTCTGGCATCTCTGATGACGCCACTTCCTGTTCAGGTGCCTCCGATGATGTCACTTCCTGTCCAGGTGCCTCTGACAGTGTCACTTCAGGCCCCACGTCTGATGACGTCACTTCCCCTTCCAGCCCTGATGACATAATTTCCTACCCTTTCCTTTAAAGCTGCCCTCTTGACTTCATATAATCAGTTTTGGACTCTGTCTTGTGAATACCTCTTGAAAAATACCTTTTTGCAGCCAGGATATATTATACAGGTGGCTGCCCCAAACCTTTATAATGTCTTTTTTTGTCTCTTTAATGACAGCCCCCAGCCTTGACTCTCTAAGAAGAGAAGGAAAAACTCCCCAAAAAAAAAACCTTTGTAGGGAAAAAAAAATGGAGGGAATCATGGGAAAGGCAGCTGGGCCTGGGCGTGCACTGGGTGTCAAAAGAAAGGAGGTAAATACAATACAATTCACAGGACAGAACACAAGTAATAGTGCAAAATGCAAAAATAATAGTGCAATAGAAATATTACAAGTACAGAGCAGAATTCAACTGTAGATGATATCACATATTGGGATTTGTTCAAAGTCCTGGAGACCTCGGCCATGTGAATTTCCCCTTGGGATTAATAAAGTATCTATCTGATAGATACTATCTATCTATACTGATGCTCTGTGCAAGAAAGGACAGAGCTGACTATACTTCCTTAGAAGGCTGGCGTCCTTCAACATCTGCAATAAGATGCTGCAGATGTTCTATCAGACATTTGTGGCGTTCGCCCTCTTCTACGCGGTGGTGTGCTGGGGAGGCAGCATTAAGAAGAAAGATGCCTCACGCCTGGACAAACTGGTGAGGAAGGCAGGCTCTATTGTTGGCATGGAGCTGGACAGTTTAACATCTGTGGCAGAGCGAAGGGCGCTCAGCAGGCTCCTATCAATTATGGAGAATCCACTGCATCCACTAAATAGTATCATCTCCAGACAGAGGAGCAGCTTCAGCGACAGACTGCTGTCACTGTCCTGCTCCACTGACAGATTGAGGAGATCGTTCCTCCCCCAAACTATGCGACTCTTCAATTCCACCCGGGGGGGGTAAACGTTAACATTTAACATTATACAAAATTATTGTCTGTTTTTCACCTGCATTATTATCAATCTTTAATTTAATATTATTTATTGTATCAGTATGCTGCTGCTGGAGAATGTGAATTTCCCATTGGGATTAATAAAGTATCTATCTATCTATCTATCTATCTATCTATCTATCTATCTATCTATCTATCTATCTATCTATCTATCTATCTATCTATCTATCTGCCTTATTGACCAGTCTACAGCTGAGTCAGCATAAATCTGCCCTTGTGTGTGTTTGTGTGTTCACCCTGCGATGGACTGGCACCCTGTTGTTTTTTTTTTCCTGCCTTGTGCCCTGTGCTAGCTGGATTGGCTCCAGCACCCACCCATCCTTGGTCAGGACTAAGAAGGTTAAAGAATGACTAACTAACTGAAATAAAAGTAGCCACTAATTTATGTCTAGGATTATAATGTAACAAATCCTGTCCTATGAAGTGCGTCTTCTCCTCTTTGCCGTCAAGTGTTGTCCATTTCAACTCCACATTAAAGGGCAAATAGTGCTAAGGTAATTTTATTTTGCATACTGCAAAAGATAGTTGAATAGGGAGTGATATGCTAATGATGAATGGCCTGTGCTCGCCAACATTGTTCTTAGTTTCTTAACATTGTGTGATTTCATTCAGGGGCCACAACTCTCATACTTTTGATGATGCTTCTATCGACTACCCTTCCAAGACAGTCAGCACACATACAAGGCACTCTACCCCCTGTCAGCCAAAATATCCCTTTTTTGGCACCTGGAAACCCCCCCTCTCAACAATGTGGGAAACCTCTCACAGTATATTAAGACAAATAGCGTATTTTTATTATAAACCACCCAAACATACACATGTATAAATGTTTATTCTTTAAACACTTTAAAAACACTACAGCATGTTTTTGAACAAACAAAGAAATAGTAGAAAAAGAAAAAAAAAAAGCTTTGATTTTTTTTCTCCTTTCAAGGGAATTTTAACTACATGATTGATTTTCATTCTTCTCATTTAATGTTTGTCATGAATTTGCCAAAAGTCCACCTCCACTGTGCAGCTGGCCAATGCCATCCCCTAGGACATTCATTTCTCTATACAGGAGAGAAATGAAATGAATATAATAAAAATAAATATATGCATTGTATAATGAGGCCACACAGGAACTCCATTATCATGTACAGTGTTATAAATAAGTCATTGTCTGCTTAGTATTACTGAATCAAAGGCCAATTGAGCAACAAAGGGTCTATCAGCTTGCCCTTCATGGAAAAGAAATCTGCATGGAGTCTCCAAGGTCCAGCCACAGCACCCTGCAAGCAGCACTACGGACATAGCTAAACTCTGCCGTTTCTTACTAAACTGTCATCAAGAGGGCATTCCAAATACTTTTGTTATTTGGCATAAAGCCTTCTTGGAGAAGTTTTCTTAATGTGGTTGGCACAGCATGTCACATTTGAATGGAGCTTCTGGCGTTGTTTTCTAACAGTTCCACTTCAAATCATTCCTCCTTGACATTGCTGAGAGTTAAACACTTTCAGAGAATGCCAAATGCTGGGGCTGATTGGGCCACTGGCTGACAATAAATGTCAATGAAGAGAGCCATTTCCAAATACACTACTCTACATTTTATTTCTTGCGCTCCAAATTATGGGTGGCCCCTTTTAACTTAGCAATAGAATTAATGAAATACTGCAGAAGAAATAGTTAAGTCACATCAACAATGGAAAAGAAAATTATCCCATGATAGTGCAGCTTTGATAAAATTAATTTATTACAACATAACATCCAAAACTGAAACATCTATAGTGAAAATTCAAGAAAATGTTGTTAGTGCTCATCCTTTATGTTCGAAAGGCCCAATTTCTACTTTAATTTCCTGCTTAAGTATAGCACTTCTATAGGCTTAAAGGACAGTTTATATGTATTGTAATAAATAAGAAATCACACTGATAAAGGTTTGGGGTTTTAGCCCCGTATACTGTAAACAAAAAACAGTCAGTAGTTTTCATAAAACTCAAAAGACATTGAAGGGTAGGAAAACAGACAGTTTATAGGGAAGGACCGGAAATTAGAATGTGGGATGCTGGCAAAATCGTTGTGGTGGATGGGAGTCTGACTTCATCAATGGGGAGCAGAGGGAAGAAAGGAACCCGGAAGTGGTGTAGCTCTTTCAGTCGTCCGGGCGGTCTTACGGTGGCGGTGTCTCAGTCTTTCTGAAGAAACAAATAAACAGAGGTTAGTACGCTTCCATTGTCCCCCGGCAGGACTAGTTGCGGTGCAAATCGGGTCCTTAAGCTGCTCCCCAAGCACTCGTGCATGACATGACCCCCCCTCAGCCCAGACCCGATGGGTCAGGCAGCCCGAACTGAGAGGTCGTGAACCCAAGACAGCGCATCAGCGTTGGCTTGCAGGTTACCCCAGCGATAAATGTCAGTGAACTTATACGGCTGCAGGTCCAAAAACCCCCTAGTAACCCAAGGATTCGAGTCCCTGTGAAGGGCCATCCACTGGAGGGCTGCATGATCCGTCACAAGGGTGAACTCCCGGCCCAGCAGGTAGTACCGCAGGTGAGTTACTGCCCACTTGATGGCCAAGGCTTCCCGCTCCACCACGGTATACCTTGTCTCCCGGTCCAACAGTTTTCGACTCAGGTACATATATCACGGGGTGCTCAACATGTTCAAGGCTCTAGCTCAGCACGGCACCAAGACCTGTGTCCGAAGCATCGGTCTGGAGGACAAAAGGAAGTGAAAAGTTAGGAGTCCTTAATACAGGTGCCGTTGTGAGGGCCATTTTCAAGTCACTGAATGCCTGTTCCGTCTCTTCATTCCACACCACATGTAAAGGGGCCCGTTTCTTTGTCAAGTCTGTCAAGGGGGCGGCCCTCTCAGAAAACTGAGGTACAAACCGGCGGTAGTAGCTCGCTAATCCTAAGAAGGCTTGCACCTGTTTCTTGACCATCGGATGGGGCCATTCCAGGATGTCTTTAACTTTAGAACACTGTGGCTTCACCAGACCTCCTCCCCCTAGGTAGCCCAAATATTTGGCTTCGTTCATCCCAAAGTAACACTTTGCTGATACGCAGCCCGGCTTTCATTAGCGTCAGGAGGACTACGTAGACCTGCACTACATGTTCCTCCCAGGTGCCGGAAAAGATGACCACGTCATCAAGGTAGGTGGCACAATAGGACTGATGGGGCCTTAGCACTCTGTCTACCAGATGCTGGAAAGTTGCTGGTGCCCCGTGCAGCCCAAATGGGAGTACCTTGTACTGCCAGTGTCCGCTAGGGGTGCTAAATACAGTTTTCTCTCTTGCGGATGCCGTTAAGGGAATTTGCCAATACCCCTTCGTCATGTCAAGGGTAGTCAAGTAACGGGCCATCCCCAGTCCCTCCAGGAGCTCATCCACTCGGGGCATGGGATAGGCGTCAAACTTGGAGACCTGGTTAAGGTGTCTAAAGTCATTGCAGAATCTCCACGACCCGTCTGGCTTGGACACGAGGACGATAGGACTGGAGCAGGGTCTATGGCTCTCCTCAATGATGTCCATGTCCAACATTCGTTGAACCTCTAGCTCCACCTCAGCATGTTTCGCCTCAGGGAGGCGATAGGGTCTTTCCCTGACAACCACCCCCGGGTCTGTCACTATGTCGTGCTGAATCAGTGAGGTCCGGCCCAGTGCACCACTGACCACTTCCGGGACAGACAGGATCGCTCTTTCGAGCTCCTGCCGCTGGTGGGACAACAAATTAGTACTGAGGTTAAGTGTGTTTTTTTCTGAGAAAAGGGAGAGAGTAGGCCCAGGAGGAGGGCACTCTTCCCTGTCCTTCCACGGCTTCAATAAATTAATATGGTAGACCCTCTTGCTCGGTCGACGGTTTGGTTGACTCACCAAGTAGTCAACGAGCCCTTTTCTCTCTTTAACCTCGTACGGCCCTTGCCAATGGGTCAACAATTTGGAGTGGGAAGTTGGCACAAGCACCATTACGCGATCCCCCGGCTGGAATTTGTGTAGGGGGGAAGTTCCGGTTGTAATTCCGGACCTGCGCTGCTTGAGCTCTGGACATGTGTTCTTTAAGCAGAGGTTGAATTTTATCCAAACTATCGCGTAACTGCGCGATATATTCTAAGAGGTTGGTGGAGGGAATCACCTCCCCTTCCCAGCCTTCTTTTAGTACATCCAATATGCCCCGGGGCTGGTGTCCATATAGAAGCTCAAAAGGGGAAAACCCCGTGGAGGCTTGGGGCACCTCCCAGGTGGCGAAAAGCACCAGGGGTAAAAGTTGGTCCCAGTTCCTACTGTCCACACTGATTACCTTGCGGAGCATCTGTTTGAGTGTCTGATTGAATCTTCTACGAGGCCATCCATCTATGGATGATAGACGGATGTCCTAAAATGCTTAATCCAGAGCAACTTGGCAACCTCCCTGAACTTATCTGAAGTAAAGGGCGTAACCTGGTCTATCAGGACTTCTTTGGGTATGCCCACTCGGGAAAAAAGCCCTACTAGTTCCCGTGCGATGTTCTTTGTATTAGCAGCTCTTAGGGGAACCGCTTCCAGGTATCGAGTTGCATAGTCAACCATGACTAAAATGTACTTATGACCACGTACCAAAGGTTCTAGGGGTCCGACTAGATTGACACCGATCCTCTCATAGGGAATATCTATAAGGGGAATCGGGATCAGAGGAGCACGGTCCCTCCGGGATATCTGACGCAGCTGACAGCCTGGGCAGGACTGACAGAAACGCCGGACGTCCTCATTGACCCTGGGTCAATAAAACTGGAGCTTTATTCTCTCCAGGGTTTTTTCGGCCCCAAGATGGTAGGTCCGTGGAACCAACAGCAACTTCCGCACCTCACCTTCGTGCTCCGCAACTCGATATAGCAGCTCATTATCCAAAGCAAAGTAGGGTCCGCGTGGTGTGTAATCTATTGACGATATGTCATCCACGGACACGATAGCATTCCGGGCAAACTTCAGGGAATCATTGTTCTACTGCTCTCGTTTAAATGATGTCGGCATAGACCAGTACTGAAAGTCCGTAGGAGTACCCGTCTTCCCCGGATCCTCATCCAGTTGCACTTCCGGGTCGAGGTCCGATGCCAAAGAGAGCTCCCCCGGGCCGCCTACATCATCATTAGTTGCAGAGGAGCACGGCGTGGGAGCAGCTAGGAAGGCCCCTTGATCCTCCATAGTCAGACCCAACCTAGGAATAGGAGTGGTGATAGCTCTACCGCATTCACTTTCCGACCCAAAATCACTGGAAAGGGGGGCTCCGGCATTACGGCAACCAACAGTCGTTTAGAAGTCCCTTCCCAGGTTGCTTAACACTTCGCGGACTAATATGATCTGGTCTCCCTGTGTAAACATTTTACGCTCGTTCATTGACATCATGGCGAGCAACAATGGTAATGTTACTCCCAGAATCAAATAACGCCACCACCAAGTGCCCATTTAATAACACCACTCCCGTATTTGTGACCGCCAGGGGGTTCAACAGAACACAACACCTCTACACTTGAAAGAGTGCGGCGGCGTGGGTATCTGGTCTCTCGGTCTGGCCAGAGCCTCCACAACGTGGCAGGTGCATTCAGGGGTGGTGACACGTCCCTGCCAGGTCCCACGAGCCGGCTTCTCAGACCCACTGAGTTGGGCGACCGCCAGTTGTCACTCCGGGACCTCCAGAAGGCCGTTCATGTCATGTCCTCAGACCTGCTGGACGAGATAATCTGGCATTGCATGGATCAACCCCTCACAAACCACTTGTTCAACTACCTGGCAAGCCTGGTGTATATCTGGCCGTAGCCAGCATCCGAGCTTGCCCCAATATTCAAAAGCCTGGGCCCTAGCCAGGAGTTCAGGGTCGAATTTCCAGTGTCGCCATACCCTCGCCTGCTGGCCAGAGGTTACTCCGTAGCACTTGTAGATCTCGGCCCTCAGGAGGTCGTATTGGGCGGCCTCCTCCTTGGGGAGGTCATAATAGGCCCGCTGCGCATGCCCCTTTAGGTACGGAACCAAGATGGACGTCCACTCCGCCCGTGGCCATTGGTTCCGTGTGGCCGTCCTCTCAAATACAGAGAGGTATGACTCTATGTCATCTGCCTCCGTAATAGGAATGAACTGAGGTGGAGGAGGCCTCATGGGCTCCGGCCTTACCGTTTCTGCCGCTGCCTCTTAGTGTCGGCAAGCTCCGCCTTAGTAGCCGCTTATTCCAGCTTGATGGCTTGGAGCTCTTTCGCCAAGGTATTAAGGACCGTCTTCAGGTCTTGTCCTTCAGTCATATTTCGAACATCTATCCTGCTGACTACGCCACTGTAATAAATGAAAAATCACACTCATAAAGGTTTGGGGTTTTAGCCCCGTATACTATAAACAAAAAACGGTGAATACTTTTCATATAACTCAAAAGACGTTGAAGTGTAGGAAGACGGACAGTTTATAGGGAAGGACCGGAAATTAGAATGTGGGATGCTGGGAAAATCGTGGTGGTGGATGGGAGTCTGACGTCATCAATGGGGAGCAGAGGGAAGAAAGGAACCCGAAAGTGGTGTAGCTCTTTCAGTCGTCCGGGCGGTCTTACGGCGGTGCCGTCTCAGTCTTTCTGAAGAAACAAAGAAAGAGAGGTTAGTACGCTGCCATTGTCCCCCGGCAGGACTAGTCGAGGTGCAAATCGGGTCCTTAAGCTGCTCCCCAAGCACTCGTGCGTGACAGTATCTTTATATGTACTAATTCTGTAATTAGTATAATCTATACTTGTGTTTTACCTGGGAATTTGTCCACAGTACTCTGCGCCTACACTCTGGCATACAAAAATAAGATGCAGTGTATTATATTGCAATGTAGTTACAAATGCTGCACCTTGGTATGTTTAATTTATTTTGAACGTTCTAAATATATACATTTTTACAGTCTGATGCAGACTGAACAGAAATTCACAAAAGAACAAATTTATTATATAAGAAACATAGCCAAAAAAAAAAATCACGCACACGTGTTTTTTTTCTCAGCAGTCTTCTTTATTTATCTTACGTCAACATGTCTTTTTAATATGTCAAACTGTAAGAGCCAATCTTAGAAAGTTAATGCCTTAAGTTAAACTCATATTAGTTCTTGCTTAATTAGAATAGAATATTCTTTTTTCATAGCTATAGATTATGGTATAGTCTTTACCCCCTGTAGTTAAATGAAATAGAACCTTTTTGGCTATATCAGTAATGCAGTGTATTAATTGAGTCAGGGTTTGAAATTAGTCTCATTCCAAGCATGGACTGACAGACCCATTTGCAGTTTGGAAATGGGTAGGAATACAGGTTTCTGACCATTTTGAAATGGTTCAACTGTCAATGGAAGCTCTGATCTGGGCTCTCGAGAGATTGAGCATGGCATATTATATTTGGAGTTCTAACATTTTATTAGGTAGACATTACAAATAAAATTTCAATAATATTATGAACGGGATAAGCTACAGTACCCTGATGCTGCCATGTATAGTGTCTGCATGAGTTAACGTCTGGATACTTTTCTTGTTTAAAGTCATCAGGCCATCCAACCTTTAGGCCCAGCTGTTTCTGACAGTAAAAACAGAGTAAGAGAGGCAGAAGTGATTTATAATTTGAACAACATAAACCAAAAATATAGATAGCTTTGGAATAGACTCTGAAGATACCCAAATGCATACCAAAACAGAGGTCTATAATCTGTGACAGCTACAATTCTTTGGAAAGATGAACCACCTGAAAAATGCAGAATGAGAAAAGAACAACATTACTGCTATATTTATTTTATTCTTGATTTATATGGTACCCCTGGGTAAAAATTTTACCACAGCACAATGTGTCCTTTCGTTGCTTTGACTGATGACACAAAAATCCTTTTCCAGGCCTCTCCAAAAAGCCATCTAGTATTATCCCAAACCACCAAATGCTTGGATGATACTCAGTACTGGATAAGAAAAAAACTATTTGCAACTAAACAGTGGCAAAGCAGAAGCCATTGTTATGGGAACTCTACGACGAATAAAAATTTCTGGTTATCAAATACACTGAAATTAATTGCATATCGTTTACAAATGTAATTCACTTCATTGTAATCATTCTGTAACAATATAAACTAAACTATTCTAACTGCCATGGGTGCTTTAGCATTGTTATAAGACATCACAAATCAAAGAATTAGAAGAGAAGAGAGCGCATCCTCTTTTAGCTGGGCGCTAAACTGGCGCTGGCTTTACAAAGGTAGATTTTTGAAGAATTGTGCTCTACCTGCTCTTCTGCAAGTTCTGTCCACTTTCGGGTTTTTAGCCACAGGAGCTTTTCAATGTGAACTTGCTAAATGACTGGGTATTTCTCAGTCATCGCTGAGATGTGCCATGCCAGCTGTACATGATGGTATTATTTGCTTGTCATCCAGATATACAGAATTTCCTTACAATGCGGTTGAACTAGAAAACATGAAAGTGCAATTCACAGTAACGTCCCGTTTTCCAAATGTAAATGGAACGGTCAACTCCACAGACATTGCTATTTCAACGGTGCTGGACAAGTTACATCAGCCAGGGATGAATCACCAAAAGAATGAGCTGGCATTATATCATCTATAGCAGGAGAGCCTATAAAAACGGCACCTCCACCTAGTTGCAAGTGCTTTATCCAACTAGTGTGGCAAAAGGCAGGCAGTCCTTTTAAGGATAGTGAGTCACCTCAAAGTAAAGAACAGAGAATCAGTCCGTTGTGGCACTCAGTGCTATCACTACACTATAAAGTCACCTTCAGAGAATGAATTTGCTTATGTAAATAAAAAGGATTTCCAGTCTATTAATGTTCTGCTCTATAGTGCACAGAAAGTATGTCACAGTGTGCAAGCATGTACCTGAAGAGATGCGCTATGATGAATCTGACCCTGACCCACCAAATGATCAGCCAGATCAGACAGCGTTACAACTTTGTGTGAATGTAGTTAGAAGAATGTAAAAACAGGTAATCAGATGCAGCATTTATTTTTTAACCAATTCATTTAATTTGTTGTCAATATCACATAGTACAGTCCTTATATTCCATAGTTCATTGGCCACGTCTCTTACAGCATCCACTATTGTATTATGTGACTCCTGAACAGTCCATTAGCACACAGCCAGATGGACTCCCAGCGGGTTCCAAGGCAGAGGTGTGTGCGCAGCCAGCGCCCAAAAATGTACTTGGCACAGCAGCTCATCACCGCCTGAGCATCACACGGGGGTCAGCTTTTGTAGTTTTGTCTGCAACAGAATAAACAGACAGAGGGCTGTGACTCACCTTTTCACATCAACTGTGATATCTGACCACTTCTTTTTTCTTTTGAGCACTGTGCGACTTTCTGAACTTGAACTTTCGAGTGTCTCCGCCACGCTTTTGTTTCTTATACCACTGTGTAAGCCAACAAGTAGTACATTTTTCCCTGACTCCACTTCACATTAGCTAAAATCTTTCATTTTCACATTCTTTTTCCATGCCACATTTCCACTTTTGTCCATACGCCATGTTGTAGTGTGTATTCTACGCACGACGTTATATATGAGGCCCCAGATGATGACACTATCCTCTTTAGTTAGAAACAAAGATATCTGACCCCAGTCTTACTTTCAATGGCCATATTGTCCCTGTGTCTAAGACATCTTTCTAGCATCTCAGAGATATATCCAAACTTGGATTATTTCTGTCGACGCAAGATGCTAAGAAGCTGGTCCATAATTTGATATCATCCCATTCGGACTATTGCAGTTCTCTGTTAGTCTACAGCAAAAGACCAACCAGAAGTTACAGTTCATCCAATATACTGCTTCCATAGTGCTGCCTATAGACAAAAGTATTCCCATATAACCCCTATGTTAAGGAGCAGATCAAATATAAGATTCTACTCCTCATCTACAATTGTCTTACTGCTATTGCACCCACATATCTTCAGGACCTACTGTGCCATCAGAAAGTATTCATAGCTTTCACCTTTTACTCATTGTGTTATGTTCCAGTCTTATTGCTAAAATCATTTATTTATTTTTTTCTCATCAAGCAACACTCATTACTCCAGAATGACAACGCAGAAACAAGATTTTAAAAGTTTTTCAAATTAAATAAAAATACAAAAAAAAACTGAAATATCCATCCATTATCCAACCCACTATATCCTAACTACAGGGTCACAGAGGTCTGCTGGAGCCAATCCCAGCCAACATAGGGTGCAAGGCAGGTAACAAACACCGGGCAGGGGGCCAGCCCACCACAGGGCGCACACACACACACCCACAGCACACACTAGGGACAATTTAGAATCACCAATACACCTAACCTGCATGTCTTTGGACTATGGGAGGAAACTGGAGTACCAGGAGGAAACCCACGCTGACACAGGGAGAACATGCAAACTCCATGCAGGGAGGACCCGGGAAGCGAACCCGGGTCTCCTAACTGTGAGGCAGCAGCGCTAACACTGTGCCACCATCAGACCACAGAATCTTGTGTCTAATAGTCTTACAGTTTTAGAGTCCTTTAGGTGCCTTTTTTCAATCTCCAAGCAGGATTTCATGTAGTCACCCTGGTCACTCTTTACCATAAACCCCAGCTTGGTGGAGTGTTGCAGTGGTGGTCCATCTCCATACAGGTTCTCAGGAGCTCAGCCAGAGTGACTATGGGTTCTTTGTAACCTCTCTTATCATGGCCTTTATCCCCAGACTGGACAGTTTGGCCTTGTGGCAATCTCTAGGCAAAGTCATGGTTGTTACAAATGTATTCCATTTAACAAGTATGGAGGCCATTGTTGTCTTGGGGACTTTCAGTGCTGCAGACAATTTTGTAGCCTTCCCCAGATCTGTGTCTCAATATGATCCTGTCTCTAAGCTCTGCAGTTAATTCCTTTAAACTCATGGCATGGTGTTTGCTCTGATACACATTTTCAACCATGTAAACCTTATATAGATAGGTGTGTGCCTTTCCTAATCATTAATTGAATTGACCACAGGTGGACTCCAAACAATGTGCAGAAACATCTCAACGATGAACAATAGAATGGGTTGCATCTCACCCAGATTGTGTCATAGCAATGGGACTGGATGCTCATGTCAATGTGAGAGTTCAGCATTTTTTTTTATTCCTAAAATCTTGTTTTCACTTTATCATTCTGGGATATTGAGTGTTGTTTGATGAGTGGAAAAATTAATGTACATAATTTAGTATAAGGCTACAACTTAACAAAATCTTAAAAAGTGTTGAGGTCTGAATACTATCTGAAGGCACTTTACTTACTCCATCTCCTTCTTCTTTCTCTCTCTGGTCTGCATCCTCTACCTTTCCTGGATGTTCCATGGACAAAGCTGTCTACAATGGGTGATCAAGTCTGTATGTCCGTGTGTGTGTGTTTGCCCTGTGATGGACTGGCACACTGTCCAGGGTTTGTACCTGCCTTGCACCCTATGCTAGCTGAGATAAACTCCAGTACCACACCGCAACTCTGTTCATGAAGAAGCAGTTTAGAAACATATATGGATACAGATAAGTTAAATACATGAAAAACAAAGTAGAAACTCATAAACATAAATGTAAAACAACAAAATCTGTGCATCGGTTAATCTTAGAACCATTATTGTTATTATTATTAATGCTGGGTGTTATTTGAGGAACATTATAATTCATGCTCAAAAGAAACATTTTAACAGCAAGTTAAATGAAAACACATTTGAAATAGCTTAAAAATAAAGACATTTTAAAAATCAGATCTAGAGGAACACCAAGAACTTCAATTAGATATCAAAAAGGCATCTCAAATTTTGAAACAGAAACTGAAAAATGAATAGCAATGCAAACATGTTTCTAGTACTACTACAGTGGAAAAAAACAGTGAGACTATTTGAAAAGTTTGTTATTATGTAGCTCAAAAACAGTTATTTCTGTTAGTTTTCTTTGGCTGTATTCCTTTTCTTGTTATCAGTAAAAATTTGATCACAAAAAAAAAGTTTGAAAGATGTTGAAGAAAATAAGAAAACACCGTACTGAGTAATTTCAATTTGATTAAAATAAACATTTGCCTTCATGTTTCATATTAAATATTTAGCCTAGCCATTTGTGAATGTTGGATTCACTTCCTTTTTGCCTATTTTCATTCTTTTTTTTTATTAACAGAGCATCCTCACCAGCTGCTCTGGTTTGAATTAGCAGTACACCTTACTTGCATAGTGTCACATCACTAGGTATATTTTATAAAGGAAAAAAGAAAATAAATAAATGGTCTAAATCATAAAAGGAAAATACTCATTTTTTTCTTATAATTGAAATGCTTATAAACACATTAATAATAATGATGAAGTACTGATCACTTCTAATAGACTTAGTATTAATGTGCAAATACATAGAAGAAACACAGGAACATATTACTCTGAGATTCTTCAGGTAAGAAAGGCAGAAGTTTCTAAGCTAGTTAGCTCTACTTGCTAATCATGGTGCCAGACAGTGTCAATGAATACATGCTTAAGAACATAAAAAATCACAAATGAGACCATTCAGTCTATCAAGCTCATTTGTTTAGCTAATATCTAAGTTGTCCCAATATCTCATCCATATATTCCTTAAAGGTTGTACAGGTTTCTGCTTCAACTGCATGACTCAGTAGTTTGTTCCAGATTCCCAAAATTCTGACTAAAGAAGAACTTCCTGGCTTCAGTCCTAAATACACTTTCCCTTAATTTCCACTAGTGTCATCAAGTACGTGATTCATCATTTAGTCGAAAGAATTCAGCTAGGTCTACTTTATCAATTTCCTTTGAGGATTTTGAAAACCCGGATTGGGTTCATATGCCGTCTCCTCTATTCGAGAATAAACGGGTTTAATTCTCTGTCAGAGTACAACACGTCCTAAAGTCATGAGATGCTCTCCTTTGCACCGCTGTGAGTGCTGCAATGACTTCCTTGTAGTGTGGTGACCAGTCTCACTAGTGTAGTATATATTCTGAGTATGATGTCCTGTGATTTATATTCAACATGTTTTATGCAAGTAAGGACATCACTATACCCTGCAAATTTGACAATACTAACCCTAGAAATGTCACCGACATTTAACCTACTAACTAATGACAATATATATTATACACTAGCCATCACCTGCGGTGCCACCCGCTTAGTAGTGAAACAGTACAAACTTTAAAAATCAATAAACAAACAGATATCATTAGCTAAGTGGAGGCAAGATCTACTCCAAAACGTGGCCAGAGGTAGAGCGAGGATGTGAGGATGGCCCCACCCGGCTCCCCACTCCTGACATCACTCTTCCCCCTCCCCTTGGCCCAAAGCCTCTGTCTCGGATTAACACAAATAAATTTCTCCTGCAAGCGAACTATGATACTTAACGCGATGAGAGAAGTCGCAAAATCAACTGGAATCTTCAGGCAAATTATAGAAAAAAACCCGACCTAAATCCATTAAGTAATTCTCTCATGAAAAACGGACAGACATACAGACGTTGGATTTTATATATATATATAGAGATGAGATATGGCTAACTATCAAAAGATGAGAGAAAAACAAAAACTCCAGTCAGCAATACCAGTAATCCTGGGGAATTAAAACCACTTGCAGTCAATGGTTGCTTTTACCAGACAAAGTCACCGTCAAAGTTAACCAAAGTCACTCTTCTGATGTCTTAGACCAAATATATGCCCCTTGGCTCCAGAACATTCTTAAATATACAGTATAATAGGCATGTGTTCTGAACAGTCTAAAAAAGAGTAAATAATTTGATTCTAGGATTATAAAGCTCCAAATATCTCCACTTCCCATAGGCAGGAGAAGCTGTTTGGTAATATAACAGTGGCATCAAGTACCACAGCAGGATACTGAGAAGAAATTTCTAATGATTGTCACACTTATATTTTTGTGCAATTGAGTAACAAACAGAGATGCAATATGAAGAGCTAATCAGCAGATCTAATCAGGGTATTCCAGCCTAAAGTGGTGAGTCTTCAGCCTGGATTAAAATCCTGAGACTGATGGGGCATCTCTTATATAAGCAGGGGGATCATTCCACAGATTTACTCCCTGCAGCTAATACCTTGTCCAAACAGAGTTGTTTGATTAATCCTTGAAATCTACAGTAGACTGGCATCTTCACCACTAGTGTTTTTGGCATTTTGGTATGCTGAATGAACATGGGAGAGAAATGTTGTCAGATGGAGTAGAGAAATCCTGAGAACTCATTCAGAGTGTCTGTGTGTGTGTGTATGCATTTCTGAGAGAGAAAGAAAGAGATAATCAAGCACTTGAAAAGCAGAATTTACAAGACTTGTTACTTTGCTTAAAATGTATTGTCCTGTGGCTGAGAAGGATCCTAGCTTGGATGGGCACATGGAATCGAAAGGAAGTGAGTGAAGATGGCGTTGCCTCTGACCCCAAATGAGGGGTGTGGGGTGAAGTCGGCCACATGAATGAGCATTGGAGCTACATGGAAGGAACTGTGGTGTTGGAAGGCAGCAGAGGAGGGACACAACCTTTTGTAAATCTCATGTGAAGAAGCAAGTGACAGACATTGATTTTCACAAAGTATTAGGCTACCAGCCCAAGTGATGAAAAAAATCACACAATATAAAGATCTATCAACACATCATCATATAGTGTAACTGCCAAAATACAGAATCAAAGCATATCAACTTCAAAAACTCAATAGCAGAAGAAGAAAAGCAAATGCATATTCATGCATTTCTAGTTCTTATTTAATTGACAAAGTTTGTATTATAGATTACTAACTGACATGATTTATGATCATGAAGATGAATGATCATTGCTTTCGCTTTGGCATATAAAATTATAGAGGATTAATATTTTGAACATTGTAATATTAAACTGAGTTAACTACCTGCTTCCCTAGTTTGCATATACTCTACTGCTGGAGACTTAGTGCATTAGTCAGGCTAGCGGGATAGGATGACGCTCCAATAGAATTAAACAGAATACAGTAGCATGACATAGAATTAAATGCAGGCTTTGTACCCAAGTGTTGTTAAAGGTCAAAGTTAAAGAGAAAACATTACACTGTGGGTACATATTGAAAAAATCTGAACGGGGAAGAAAAGGTATACGTTTTGAGGAGAGGTGTGACTCAAAGTCTTTCTGTGATAACACAGATGTCAATGATTAAAGAGTTTCCGACTTATTGAAGCTCCTAAATCAACAAATAGCTTGTAAGAACTAAAATCTTCATCTCAACATTCCTGCAAATGAGACCACTTCCCTGGTAGTGTTACTTGATGGACAAACAGAAACTGATTGAAGGCAGAAACCTTCTTGGGGGAGACATCACTGCAATCCACTTACTCAAGCACACAAAGAAGAACATACTTCACACCACTTCACAGCATCTCTTTGAACTGTGTACTCCACATAGAAGTAACCCCAGTCAAAATGCTTTGACACAACAAAAAATATCTACGGAGTGTCCATGTCAGCCAATAAATCAGAGCACCCTTAAAAACTAAGAAGTGGGACACGGAGGTGAACTGGTGAAGGACCTCATTATATGGATAATTATAAAATATAAAAGCTTGAAACATTTCATGCCTGAGATGGAATAAATGTCTGAGATTCTCCATGATGACAGCCTTAATGTTAATTAGGTCAGAAAGAAAGTTATTGAGACAACAAATCTAACCATAGACAAAAAATTATTTTGGTCAAATTGTAAAATATTATTTTATGTCCAGAGTCATCTGGGAGTGAACTGTATTGTTACAGTCAAGCATGATGTTGACTAAAATAATTTATTATAATTTTGATTAATAGGGACTGGGATGGTTCTGAAAAAAATGGAATCAGTAAAATATAAATAAGTCTTTTACAACAAAGTAAAACTGGGTCAATCATAACCATAGCCTTCAAGAAGGACAGTGAAATAAGGCCAATGTTACTCTAGGATATCTCGCAAAGATACCAGAAGGTGCAAGCAACTTTGACTGGAGACTTTGCAGATTATAAAAACATGAATAATTTATTATCATTACATTTCAGATCTCAAGATTGCAAGATGCAGAATATAAAACATAATATTAAAACATAATTAATATTTATAATGCATATCAATATGATTTGATTTAAATGTCACACGGATATGGAAATTTATTTTCCTTAAATTTGTATTTTATATTGTATAACCTTACCTTAAACACAATCGTGGTTTTGAATGTATGCCTTTTGCTTCTTTTTTTGTATATTTGTGTTCTATGTGTCAGGACACCTTTGTTTGAATAACATTTGTAAGAGCAGTGGGAGTTTCATCTACATGAGTGTTATTTACAGTACATTGGCTGATTCCTAATACAATTTAATTAGCAGCTTCAAAGAGTTCTGGTTTTCAGTCCATGAAGGGCTGCTAATCCATCACATGGCACTCTTACACTCACCCACACTTAACACAAAGTCACTTTAGAGCCACACATTTGCCTAATCTTGGATGGCTTATGGATGTAGGAGTTCCTCAGATTTGTGAGTTAGCAGCATGAATCTCTATGCCATAATGCCACCAAATCAAATAATAATAAACATATATTGAAAAAAATGACAAATTCTTTTTACAGCTAACATGCTGTACATGCCACACGGGCTGGACGGACATCTCGGCCAGGAAAGAATGCGGACCCGGAAGGAAGAGATGGACGGACATCTCCTATAAAAGTAAAAATGTTACTAGGGAATTGTTAGTTCCCCAGCACGCTAGATAGCAGCAGTCCCGGATATCCACACCCAGTGGGAAACCAGCAGGGCGTGCTGGGAAATGTAGTCTGGCAGGGCAGCCCTGCTGGGTTCATGGGGTGCCACAAGAGGGCGTTGAAGAGAAACAAGCTCCCTACTCGAATAATGGACTTCCTTGTGACCCGGAAGTACTTCCATCGGACAATCGCCCTGGCACTGGAAGTACTCCTTTATTCAGGCGAGTCAGAGCTGGGTGGTAGAGAGGCGACACTTGACTGGAGGACTTGAGGACTGATTGAGGTCATTTATGTTAAGTAGAATGCCTAGCGGGGGCTGGGTGGTCTCGTGGCCTGGAACCCCTGCAGATTTTTTTTTCTCCACCTGTTTGGAATTTATTATTGTTTTTTCTGTCCTCCCTGGTCATCGGACCTTACTTTTATTCTATGTTAATGAGTGTTCCCTAATTTTAATTCTTATTTATTTTGTCTTTTTTCTCTGTCTTCATCATGTAAAGCACTTTGAGCTACATCATTTGTATGAAAATGTGCTATAGAAATAAATGTTGTTATTGTTGTTGGAGGAGGAGGGCAGTGCAGTGGTGAGATAGTATATTGTGGAGAGTGAAAGAGAGACCAGTGCTTTGTGCTTTTTTGTAATACTTCTGGAGGTATTTAAAATAAAACCTTCATTTATTTGTATCTGGGACTGTGCTTCTGTGTTCGTGTCGGGGTTTGGGCAGGCCGACACCACCATTTTGTTTGTCACAGACCTAAAAGGCTACATGATAGTGACGAGGAAAACAGGGAAGTGTGAATTCATCTACAGCTTCACAAAACTGACAGTAAAATTAATCTTGTTTTGTAGTTTTCAGTTTCACTAAACTCAATAAAAAGAGTTTTTGGGGAGTTTTAAAGGTTTTAGGGAGTAAAACCAAGAAATATTGCTCCCTAAAGACTTCTTCACACTTTTCTGTTTACCTGTGTTTGTTCTACAACTGAGCAATGAAGGTAATCGCCTGCACACCTGTCAAATCAATCCTATTTATGCTTTTTGTTCTGATCATTCACAGAAGAACATGCTGCATATTTTCCACATGAAGACACACTAAAACACAGCATTGTGAAAAGTCTTTACATGGAAAGCCACTCACTATACACAAAGCCACTTGCTATATAGAAAGCCCCCACCCCTGCCATTACATATCAACTGCCATTTCCTGTCTCTTGATTCCTGCAGATGAAAGTTTGCACACTTCATGCCTCATGGAGGTTCAAGTTTCATTTCTGTCTCCAATACATTTTTAAGATTGTAATCGGCAAGATTGTCATCATAATCGGCAAAGTGGGCATCCTCTTACCAGTACCCACACAACACCCCTCTTATGGCGCAACAAAATGTCTCCATATATGAAATGAGTCCAGCAATTATTTACTAAACTGCATTTTGACACATGCAGAATTGATAAATGGAAAAGCTTCCAGATAGGAAATAACGTTTCTGCTTGTGTCAATAGCAAGACTTTCACAAGAAACACTTGTTTCATGATTTCTTTTGTAAAGTGAAAAAGTGAGTGTGGCTGAAAATTTTGCACTAATCATTTTGCTCAATAAGATCATTATGTATATGTTAGCTGCTTGCATTATATAGATTCTAAACTTCAATATACTTAAAGAACAGCTAGAGAAGAATTGAGCCTTAGCAAAAAATAATGAGGGAAATGATTTTGGTTACAACTAGTTTTGTTTTGACAGTGAATGTGTTTTTGCCCTTTGAACTTTGGTTACATACTAAAGTTTTCACCAAGGAAACTAACCAGTTCTTTTGGAAAGCCCTTTAAATAAAGACCTCAATCAGTCACTCATAAAGAATATTTGTCCAATGGGATTCAATATTTGTCCTATTCGAACATTATAGCTACCCACAATATACACACTGGAATAAAAAAGAAGCGCATATTTGGACAATGGTTTCTTCTGTACACAAATTTGAACAAATTTGTCCATCACGTTTGAAAAAGCTTAGTTTTGATCACTGTCCTCTCGGATAATTCTAGGCTTATGAATAATATTAGCTTTATGGTGTCTTGTGCTTCTAGTTATAGTCTTATAGTCTGTATGAGAGCATATTTAAAAAAAACATGTTCCTGTATTTTGGTTTGACCATTTTCTGGATTTAGATTCTCTGACTTTGACCCCTTTTTCTCAACTTCAAGAACTGATTCTGTTATTTAATTATTGAATTTAATTGCTTTTAGATTAATCTGTGTGGCAGGTTTATTTTGTTGCCTTTTTTTTCTATATCCTTTAAACAAAAGTATTCATTTAAAGGAAATTGTTTTTGGGCCACAGTTTTTTTTTTATGTTTTCCTTCTCCCTCTTTTGTAGATATTTTGAATTTAAACTCCTCTTGTGTCAAAACCTGCCTCTTGAATATGGGGTCAGGCTGCCTGAGGTTGGTGAAGCCTTCTTCTTTGACACAGAACTGTACTAAGAAAAGTTCTGGTATTTGCTTGTTACACAATGTTTTGAGCTTGTGAGCTGGCAGGATTATAATACTGACCACTAACACTTTAGTATTTGAGACATAATTGAAAAGGTGTTGGCCAGTTGAGGTTAAGGCTGAGTCAGGAGCTGGAGAGATCCAGATACTGTGCACCAAGTAGCTGACTCAGTTTTACAAAGAAGCCTGTCCCCCTTGCTTCTAATGAACTATTTTGACTGAAGCGGGAAGCTGATGTTCAGTGTGCAAATATTTCAGCTCTACTCTGTAGCTGATATGAAAATCTCAAGTATAATGCCAAAGAAAAAGTACACAGTGTCATGTTGCCCTTCAAAGTGTTTAGTCACTGTTCTTCATGTTGATTCTTGTTACATTTTAAAACATAGTAAGTACTCATCTGGTGCCAAACATCTTGTGATCACAAAAAAGTTACATCTATGAGAACCCAATCAACACCCAGGTATTAATAAACAATACAGATGTGATATATTTTGAACAAGTTAATTCTCTTTGAATATGCACAGTCTAAGACTTCATGCTGCAGCCTTCTTTAAAAAAGAGAAACTACTTAAGTTAAAATAACCTCAAAATACAAACTATGAAAGAACTAGCTCCATGAAAGAAGAAACAGATTTCAGCCTTAATTACATCATAAAATCAGAATACTGAATATTCAGATGTAGCAGTAATGGCCCCCAAATGCATGTTGAAATACAAATATTTTTAAGTGGGCCTTGAAGGGTTCATTTAATGGTACATTGTAAAATCATAAAATGGGAAAAGAGAACTCCCAGAGTAAAAAGTATATTCTATCCGTCAGCTGCATTCTTTATAAAAAATATTGATTGTCTGTCAAAATAGAGTGACATTATAAAGGTTTTATGGCAAGCCTTATTCAGATTGGCTATATGTTACATCCAACATATTACAACTTATTATGCCTGTTTTTGATAAAAGTAACTATATTTTTAGAATGTGAATAAGTAATAAAAGGGGATTCTGCCACCCAAAAACTGATAGTGATCCCAAAAGATTCAAAAGGAAGCCATTATACACTATAAAGGGTTGATAGAAGGAACACCTCTTTTTTAAGTAAATGCTTTCAAAAATAGATACAATGGTGGTCCTCCTTCTGGTTACTGGTGTTAGCGAACAAGCCACATTAATGTCCCCATGTGCCCTTCTGCAAAAGAAAGCTGAACAGTCTTTCCCTGAGTTATTATCTACTCCAGTGTAGGCCTAGCTTCACACCTAAATTCTAAAATATTTTAAAAGAACAACAGATGATGATGCAGATACAGAATTAGTTCTCTGCTCCAACGTGAAAAGGAAAACATTCAACACAATGTTAACACGTTATAATGTGGTCTACTGAGATGTCACTATTATTCACTTAATGCTGTGTAACAAGTTTTAACAAAAATAATTGTATATTTTATGCTCTGTCCAGGCCCATTGACCAACTCTACTGAACTGTCCTGCCACCCCCAGGGTTTTGGGCAAAAGGATTTTTGAACACTTTCACCAACTTCACTAGCATACTTTTTGTTCTATTTCAATGATCAAATAACTGCATTAACTATTAGCCCCCCAAAAAAGAATACCACAGCAGAATTAGTGCTCCTTCTTCCTAACCCTAACCCTAACTGCACATTAACGTTCTGTATTTAAGCAGAACAGATATGAATTAAAATAGCAGCTGTAGTTTTTGAACAATATTACGTACTAATAATAATGCTAGTACTAGTTTTGGTATTTCAATAATGATTTTAATGTAATTACAACAATAATAATAACTATTATTATTATTATTATTAAAAGCTCTAAGTTATTTGCTTAATGTAGGATACTTAAAATCAAAGAAAACTTGAGAGTGTATATATAGATTGACAGTGCCTTATACCCCTGTGCAGGTGTTCATTTCATGAAGTGGTAATGCTTTATTATGCGTCAGTAATTTGAGTGTCCTCGCACGTTAAACAGCATGTGCAGCCCTATTAAATGCATAAATGTACGTGACGTACACCCAGTTCATTTTCAGCTATACTGTGATCCTCTGCTGCTGATTTAATTTAGAAGCATATTAATAAGATTGACCTGAAATGCAGCCATAATTACAAATGTAAATTCTACCACTTAAGACCAAAATATATTAGAGAAACAATATGCATGCTTGATTAGTTGATTACCATATTCCAAAACAAAGCCAGCTTACATGCATATATTTTCCTTTTTATAACTGAAAAAAACAACAACTTGGTAACATCATTTGGCAATGGGACAAGAAAAAGTAGTGTATTTTAAAATTAATCCCAGACCATGGTTTCTAAATTCCATTTATAAAACTTTTTCTTATTTATGTATTATATATTTTCCTTTAAATTATACATCTGTTGATACTGTTTTTGAATAAGTCAAGCATGTTTCTCCAGTTTTCACCCACCAGGTTTGAGTAAGTGTCACTGTGTGTGTGTGTGTGTGTGTGTGTGGTGAAATGACCCATCTAATGTTGGCCCCAGTCTTACACTGAGCGCTACAAAAATTATAACATGGATTAAGCATGTTCTGAAAAATGAATGCATACATGAAAATCAACTCGTGTTTAAACAGTTGTGATTTTTGAATTTTTTTTTATTGGGCATTGATTTGATGAACTAGGCAAGGAGGCACGACATGTCCCCTCCAAGGACTCTTCTGATACATTATCCTCAGAGAAGGTGCAAACTGTTTGGCCAATCATGAAAAAAGTGATAGCCAATCAAACTTGGCCGTCATTCTCATTAATCGCTACAGTACTTTGAAAAGAAGAGTGCCCTGGAATTATTACTAGTTCTCCATTAGGAACCCTACTGTTTTATTTTGTCTTTATTACTTTCTGGCTCAAGTAATATTGCAGTCCTTACAGAACAAGTAAAAGACCAAACTTAATAGGGAAAGGAAAAAAATTGACTTGATTAAGGCAATAACTCTTGCAGCTGCTAATTACAAGTGGCTATAAAATAAGAAAAGCAGGCCTTCATAATGACCACACAAGAGACTCATTGTTGAAACCTGTAATATATAGGCACACTTTTTTCTATTAACTTCTAAATGTAGAAATGCAAGAATCTAATATTCAATTTTAAAAAACAATATGGAAGGCTATTTTTTTTATCTTTATCCAGAATTTCTTATTGATTTCAAACGAGATTTTATTTAAAGAGAGTGGGCAATTGTTTCCTATACACGGTGATCGTGATTCAGTCATAATCATTAGATTATTGATCACTTAAATCTGAATTTGAATAACACCTCACATCTTAAACAATGGCTTCTCTGACAGGACAGATATTTTGTGACTGGTCAGCTCATAATTATATTTTATTAAACTTAATTAGTAGCATTTTAAAAATAACATATAATTCTGAATGCCAATACAAAACACAGATATTTATCATCTTATTTTATCACTGGAAGCTCACCTTTGACGGGTAAGTTGAACTTTACTGTCACTAATTTTAGTACATACAGTAAAGTGAGCATCATCTAGCCATATACTAATGTACCTAATGTAGTACAGAGTCATAGGAAGTTGGATTTGCACTGGGCACAGGACAAGGATCACCAGTGAATATTATTTGTCTCAAATGCAGTGCACCTCAGAATCTGGAGACAGAGGGAAAAGAAACCAGAAAAAAAGAAAGGAAGTTTGTTGCAGCAGTGCTGTGATGTACAAGTGGGAATGCTGCCCCATAGATAGACACAGGTTCAACACCAAAGCCTAAAGAGATAGCACTTTTTCGATTCCTTTATTTTATACTTTGACCTTTTTCTTTTTGTGAATTACTCCATGTAGTTAATTTTGTTCATAAAGAGACATATTTGTATGCTTCATCTTCTATCGCACTGGTTTAAAGCTACATTTTCAACCACAAATACACTTTAGAATTTGCAGTATAATACTGGAAAAATTGAAAGTTTCTGTAAAGTGTTGAATCTTGTCACAAAGTTATCATCATAAGCTGCAGTTCCTGTAGGCAGCAGGGCTGGAGGTCTTTAATTGTGGCTTTTCAAACATTCCTATCCCTAGCATCCATCTCTTTTGTTTTCTGTAAAATCTATCTATCTATCTATCTATCTATCTATCTATCTATCTATCTATCTATCTATCTATCTATCTATCTATCTATCTATCTATCTATCTATCTATCTATCTATCTGATTACTTCACACCATTTTAATTGTATTATATCTCTCATTCTCCATTTTGTCTGTGTAAGACAGAAGACAGATTTTGTTTTATTTTTAGAGTGACCATGAGACAAAATGTAATTGAGAGCAGAGCTTAGTTCACATACCAAAAAATCCATCCTACCTTTCATCCAAACACAAATCTTATTCCAGAAATAGTTGCAATAACTTTTGCAAAAGTTCAAAATAAACTGAATTTACTATGAAGCACACACCAAATGAATTCTGAATCTTCAATCTAATCATGGATATCCTTAAAATCCTCAGCGCTGACCTCACTGATGTAAATGGCTGAGCTATAGCTGAGTTATTATACTCACTGGTACAACAAATGGCAATATCCATAAAATAAGTAAACAGTGATGAGAAAGACATGAAGAATATTTACAGAGCAGATATGAATTCAGCACATTTCAAAACTGTGATATTACAGTAAAAGGAATAAAGAAGAATGCAGAAATAACTGAAAAAAATACTCTGCAGCATTTTCTTGCCTACTGCATTTAAACTAAACATATTCTGTACTTCCTCACGTGAACAATACAAAAGGTTGATTGTTGACCTTAGGAAGGCCCATATGCATCAAGGGCACCTGGCAGCTGACCTATATGGTCAATTAACACTACCTCCATAGCTAAGAAGGCACAGCAGTGTCCGCACTTCTTTTGGCAACTGAGGGAGGCAAGCCTACCTCCACCCATTCTCACCATATTTTACAGGAGCACCATCAAGAGCATTCTGAGCAGCTGCGTCACTGGTTTGGGAACTGCAGTGTCTCTGACTGCAAGATCCTACAATGGATTGTACACCCAGCAGAAATAAATCATTTAGACCTCTCTACTCTTCATTAAAGCACGTCTTTATTAAGCATTGCATCCACAAATCCTATATCATTGTGAAGGACCACTTCCATCCCTCTCATGGCCTCTTCATCCAACTTCTTTTTTATCTGGCAGAAGGTACTGAACTAGTTCTTTCAGCTTCTGCAACAGCCTCTACCACTGGGCTGTGCGGACTATAAACTCTGTGCTACCTCTTCTCCTCACATCTGCTTCTAGTATGTAGTACATTTATTACTGCTGTTGACTTTATGATTAGTTATTACACTGCACAACAAAGTTTTTGCTTCTTGAACACTGTTGGTGTTTCTTATAGATTTTTGGGTGCTGATCACGAATATCACATCAAAATTTACCCATCACGTACCGTTTCAGAGAAATCTTCAGTTTTGTCATGATTTTTTCTTATATTTGTATCCAAACATTTTCGTTCCCATAAGGGCATGTCCAGGCATGGAATCAGGCCAGGTTGGAAGCTGTTCTGTGGAAGTTGACATCCTGGGCAGGTTTGAACGAGCTTGACGCTGTCTCAGTATGCTATTAAGGTGGCTTGCATACACCGATCCTGCTCATTTGGTTAATATAGATAGTCAGTGTGTATGTATAGTATTATTATAGTAAAGTATAGTATCTGTAGCAATATAACAGAAAGTAAGCTTGATGCTATAGACATTTTGGTGTCGGGCAATATTTCTTGTCAATGTCGTAACAGCCGTGATACATTCTGCTATATCTGTGGCGAATATACACTTGCATCTCAGAGATGTTGGATGACTGCTCTTGTGAAGAAAGCTTATCATCTGTATTTCGGCTGCAAACTTGGTGATCAAGACAAGGAATGGGCGCCTCACATTTGCTATGCGACATGTGCTGTCAGTCTGACAGCCTGGCTCAGAGGCACTTGAAAGACGATGCCTTTTGCTGTTCCGATGGTATGGTGAGAACAGAAAGACCATGTGACGGACTGTTACTTCTGTTTGACTAATGTGTCTGGTTTCTCTGCCAAAAACAAGAAGTCAATTGAATATCCTAATCTGCCTTCAGCAATGAGACCCGTGCTGCATGACGACAGTCTTCCAATTCTGAAACCACCAGAGGATTGGACCTTAGATGAACCAGATGAAGAAGCTGCAATGCAGGGTACTGACAGTGACATTGACCCGGATTTTGAACCGTCCGCTTCAATCCACATCTGATAACACAGTCCGAATTGAACGATTTGGGTCTGTCAAAAGCAAAAGCTGAGCTGCTGGGTTAGAGACTGCAGGAATGGTGTTTGCTGTCACCAGGTACAAAAAGTTCTGTGTTTCGAGGCCGACATCATGATATAACCAAATTTTTTGCACAAGTCGACAGTCTGTTTCTGTTGTGACATTGAAGGTTTGTTCTCGGCCTTAGGTTGTGATCACAACCTGGAAGAGTGGCGTCTCTTCATTGATTCGTCAATGTTAAGCCTGAAAGCTGTTCTGCTACAGAATGGCAGCGTTTATCCTTCAGTACCTGTTGGCTATGCAGCACACATGAAAGAAACGTATGAGAATATGGAACTGCTGCTGAACCATGTCCAGTATAGCAGGTACAACTGGAATATCTCTGGAGATCTTAAAGTTCTTGCTCTGTTACTAGGACTACAGCTCGGCTATACAAAGTACTGTTGTTTCATCTGTGAATGGGACAGCCGTGCCAAAGAGTCGCACTATTCTCGACAGAATTGGCCACTCCGTAAAAAGGTAGTTCCAGGACAGAAAAATGTGACACATGAATCGCTTGTCGACCGTCAAAGATATTTTTGCCTCCTCTTCACATAAAGCTGGGACTCATGAATAATTTCGTGAAAGCACTGAACACGGAAGGCGAAGGTTTTCGTTGTTTTTCTTGTTCCCAAGAATAACTGACGTCAAGATCAAAGAGGGCATTTTCGTTGGCCCCCATATCAGACATGTTATGAGTGACAAGCGGTTTGAAGATCTGTCAGTTGGGCCAGAAAAAATTGCCTGGAAAGCCTTCAAAGACGTTGTTGACAATTTTCTGGGCAATTACAGAGCCCCAAACTACATTCAGCTGGTAGACAAACTTCTCAAAGCATACAAGACAATGAAGTGCAACAAGTCACTCAAGATTCATTTCCTCCATTCACACTTGGACTTCTACCCGCAAATCTCATGTGCTGTCAGTGACGAACACGGTGAAAGGTTTCACCAGGACATTGCTACGATGGAGAAACGATACCAAGGCAACTGGAATCAGTCAATGCTTGCTGACTACTGTTGGACACTGCAATGTGATGCACCAGACATTGAATACAAAAGGAAATCAGGAACAAAACACTTTTAATTCTGTTGAATTTAATAGCTTATGCGAAACATAAACGTGACTAAATACGTTATTGTCAGTAAACATATAAATGTCTATTTCTCAGAGTTCCTACGTGATGCAGTAAAACCAAAACTATATTTGTGCATACCCAGTAGGTACCTGTTCCAAGCAGCAAAATCTTTTCAGGAAGCAAGAAGTTTAAAAAAAATTGTTGTGCAGTGTTATTACTATCTGTTCATTACCTATTACACATATTTATTGATCTATTATCTAATATAGTATAGTACAGTATAGTATAATTCTTTAAAAAAGGACAAGTGCAAGACAAGTAATGTAGAAATTGTACCCTGGTCCTGCAAAATGTTACTTTGTACCACTATAGCCTGCAAAACTGTGTATGCGTGGTATGACAATAAAGACATTTGATTAGATTTGTCATCCATTCTCAATATATGTTGAAATCACCTTAGCCTTCATTCTCTACACTTATTTGTAGTACGTTGCCCGTCCACGTACTTACATATCTCCTCATTGCTCCCAATCTTCCAGCAACCCTTCAGTGATAATTCTTAGCATTTTTGTTTCTGTGGTTTCAAGTCCACTCTCTTCTTTTCTTTCAAAGAGATTGTTTCTGTGCTTTATACAGTAGCTATATGGGTCTAATGACTGTGGGGTACACTTTAGCTTTTAACGTGAGTGGCACCCTCTTGGCATTAATTCCACTACACACACTTCTTAATTTTGGTCATACTGCTTTTATTTGTTCTTTGACAGCTCTTTTGCACTCTCCACCATCACTCATTATAGAACCTAAGTACTTAAAGTTAGGTAATTGATTAGGCTGCTATACAGTTGTGTCTTTAATCATTTTAATTTCCAATTTCATTACTTCTATTTTCTTGGTCCTTTCTTTTCTAAACAGTTTTGCCACTTAAGTACCTTCTGCTCATATTCTTCTATTGTCTTTACCATTATGATCAAATAATTTGCAAAAAGAAGGATTAAAAATACTAACATCCCATTCCTGTCCTTCCTTTTCTTTCTCCAAGTAACCAATCGCCATGCGATCAGCTCTGTAATAGATGCCAAGCCATCTGTAACCTTAGAACGGCGATTCTTCAAAACTTTTATGAAACATTGAAATATCCACAAAGATAATGTCCTCCACTGTTTTGATGTGAACAAGATGGAGGCATAATTAGAATTGATATTATCTGTGTGTTATGGATTACATGCATTATGCAGCTGCAGAAAACATCCATCCATCCATCAATTATCCAACTCGCTATATCCTAACACAGGGTCACGGGGTCTGCTGGAGCCAATCATAGCCAACACAGTTGTGCAAGGTGGGAACAAATCCTGGGCAGGGCGCCAGCCCACCACAGGGATACACACACACACACACACACACACACACACACACTAGGGACAATTTAGGATCGCCAATGCACCTAACCTGCATTTCTTTGGACTGTGGGAGGAAACCGGAGCACCCAGATGAAGCCTACGCAGACACAGGAAGAACATGCAAACTCCACGCAGGGAGGACCTGGGAAGCGAACCCAGGTCTCTTAACTGCAAGGCAGCTGCAGAAAACAACACAGGTAAAAACAAAAGTATGAAGAAGGCTTTAAGAAGCAATATTCCTCATTATCCACCCCCAAAAAACATTAAAAACCCCCAAATATACTTTTTAGTGAGTTTCATATTTCAATTTCATTCCCATGGCATTTCTATGGCTTGAGGTTTGGTGGTGATCACAAAATCATTACAGGTAATGGAACTAACAATGCCATTCTATGAATTACTTTAGAAAAAACAAACATATATTGTGTCATGTGTGCAAGGCTTTGTCCGGGTATGTAATAACTCACTTGGGCAAGAAGGGCCCTACCAGTAACATTGTCGTCTCTTTCTCTGACCAAAGTACCAAGAAACTGACTCCAACCCTTCAGGTTCAGCCTCTAAAGCCTCGGTTTCCCGGAAGGATGCATCATTTTAGGAAGAGCTACCCGCTAGACAGCGCTCCCTATCAAACTGAACAAAATTGCGGCTAACAACACTACATTTTTTTGTTTCATTTTCAGCCCAGAACTCCATAGGGCAAATATGCTAAAGATCATTTGAATTGTCGGACATTAAACTTGAAGAGCCAGTTGGCACTCTAAATTTTTCCTTCTGTGACCTCTCATTCCTTCACCCAGCCAAGTAAGAAGATAGATAGCTGTACATGCAAATGCAACTAAATGGATTTTGCAGAACACAAACTAAGTAGACAGATTGTTATTAAAAGAAACATTTTAATAGTTGTAATTAAACCTTTTATTGCTTAAATAACTGCAAATCGGTAAGCAAAATAAATGAGAAAAGTCTGTGCAATCAAAGTTATATCAATTTTGGGACTGTTCTAAGTTAGTAATTTGTATTTTAAATTCTAAGAAAATAAAATTTCAACTAATTACCTTTAAATAGGCCCCTCATAAATAAATGTCGGTGAAGTACGCTGTGATGGACTGGCATGCTGTCCATAGCTGAATCCTGCCTTATGCCTGATAGTGTTCAAATAGGCTCTGGCTGAGGCACTGAATGAATAAATGGGTAAGTGATAGCAGCAGATCATCTGCAAATTTGCATTCCAAGTTTACTTAAGTGCTATATTAATGTAATGAATTATTATTATTATTATTACTACTTATATAAATCAGTATATCATTTCTGAACAAATCTGAATTTAGGCAGCACATGTAAGACAACAATTTCTATTAATAAAGTCTGTTGATAATAATTAGGGAGATATCAAGATATTCACATTCTCTGCTAATAACTGTTCTCTTCCCTAACTTGTAAACAGAAGAATACATTTTTTTTTTACCATACTGGATCTAATATAGTCCATGCCCACTCATAGGTTATGGAATGTCTTTGAATGAAGTATCCAAATTGCACTTCTCCTGCGGTTTAGTGCTACACAAAGCCTTACATTCAAATCTTTGTTCTTCTTTGCATCCTTTTATGCTGCTAGGGGCTCCCTGTACAGGAATTGCTTCCACAAATTTGCAATGTATGTCCCTGTTATTTATAAATCTCTTTTTAGCTTTGTACCATTGCTATTGCCAAACATTTCCTTGCCATTTGTTTTAGTAGATAGCATTTTTCACCCATTCAACACTTTCATCAATACATTTCCCTTAACTATATCATCGATATAGCACTATTCAGCGATATGCCACTTTATATCTATACATCATTTTCCACTTAGCCACCTTAATGGTAATGAAACACCTACAAAGGAGAAAAAAAATGGCTCTGCATTCATAACTTATAAAATGCTACACAATGTGACAGGTAAACATCTGGGAGCAGTATGGCAATTGCCTATCGTGAGTACTTTAACTGCTTTATTAGCATAATGCAACTAGAGGCAATTAAAGAGTTGCACAATCCTGGAGGATAGAAATGTACAATTACAGCAAAGCAATGATGTAAGCTATTAATGCACCAGTTCTTCTGCTTATTTTATGCCGACACATGCATATGTTTGTGCTACCATCATTGCTGGTTGTAGGCCGAAGTGATAATGCAGCAAACTGCTGATGACAGAAGAAAGTGAAGTATTTCTTTGAATGCTCACCACTTAACAAAGTTGTGTACTAAAGCATCAATCGCTCCTCATAGTGAGCACAATTCCAAACTACTTTAAGTAGCAATCGAAGAAACTGCAATCATCTTTCTTCTTATTTCTGCACCATTTGTTCTGGTGATAAACATGTCGATTAAAGAATGAGCAGGGTAGACCAGGTTTCAATTAACTGATCAACAGCTTTCAGCTACAGAAAGGAATATCCCACGATAGCCAAAAGATATACAGTAAGCAGGTCAATGAGTCCTGAGTCTAGCCTGCTTTTCCTCCCAGTGGGTCCTGACTGATACATTTGCCATGAGATGCACTAAGAAGGTCATTCACTGCCATTGGCTCTTCTTCCCCAGTAGCTCCATGTGGTGTAGCGGGTCCACAGCTCAAGTCAAAAGGCCACTTTTTAAATAAGTAGTCGCCGCACTTAGAGAGGGGGCGTGGTAGTGTGGCGGGAGCAGTTCCCGGGTGAATTTGTGACGCAGGCAGTCCTTGCTTAAGTGCACAGGTGAGGAGTCGTCCGCATCCGTAATTGATGCCGGGAACTGCTAATTGCCACACCTGATCCACGTCCCCGTGATAAATAATAGAAGTGCGAGGCGGCTAGGGGAGAACAGAAAAGTAACAGAGAAGGAAAAATGACGAACGGAGGTTAATGGAGAAGGTAGCAGGAAGGAGAAAGCCGGTGCAGGAGAGCAAGCGAGTGCAGGCTCGCGCTGATTGCAGGCAGCGGGGAGAGGTGAGCGTGAGTGGGGTGTTTGGCCGGCACCCGAGGGCTGACGGTAGTGGTCGCCTCTGCTGAGTGCTTGTTTGGAGCAGGAGTGACCGGGAGAAGGTTGGCTCGCCGCAGCAAAGGCAGCAGGAGTCGGGGACTTGGGAAGTGGAAGCCCCAGTGTGAGCGTCCTGGTCGCTGGGGAGCCCAAGTCTCGGTCTGGGTGAGCAGAACCAGAGCCAGGGATCGGAAAGGCCACCAGACCAGTACAGAGAAGAAGGTCAGCTGCAGGTAGGGTGGCTTCCCTGGCGCATAGCCTGGATGGGAGAAGCAGGGGAGTCACCAGTAAAAGAAGGCACCGCGCTTTGTTTTAAAAGACTGCTTCCAGCCATTGTTTTAACCTCATTGTTTTTAATGGATTTTTTTTCTATTGGATTTTAACCTCCACCAGTTCACTCGTTTTATGGGATTATTTATTTATGGAACTTTGATGCACTGCACTTTAGTTGGACACTATTTTGTTTTGTTGATTTTTAAAATAAAAGCACTTTTTGCACCATCCCCTTGCTTCATTGTTGTGCCTCACTGTCCAGCTCATTGGTGACATTACCGACGGTGTTGGGTTCAAGGGCTCTCGGAAGGAAGATGGGAGCCTGGAGTGGAACCCGCATCGTCACACTCCAGCTCAGTTTCAAGTTCCTCATGGATTTCTTAGGTTCTTACTCTTACAGAGAATGACTACTGCAACCATCCACAGGAAAGCAATTTCTGCCCCACAATATGGTTCTGTAGATTGTTATCATACTGTGAGGTTTTATTTTGACTTTCTTACCATTCTTTTTGTCCTACATTTTTTAATTTGTTTTTGCCTTGGTTTGTGATGTCATCATTGTGATCTAATTTCACTTAAACTTCTTAACTTTTACATGCATTGTTATTTTGCATTTTACATTTGCATTTACGGACTCTGTATACAGCAGGTAAGCAATCAGTTTTTCCTAGCCTTTGAAACATTTTACTGTATTCAGGTCATTTTTCTTCAATGATTAATAATCTTTACTTCTGGGATAATTTCCTTTTTTTGCTTTTCTGTCAGTTTTTTTGGTTTTCTTATATACAATGTCTTTCCCTTTTTGTACTTAGTTATCTTTTATTTCCTACTAGCCATGTTACCTGTCGAACAGGTAATAGAAATGTAAGAGCCATTTTCCTAGTTATATAAGATTCATAAATATTTTACTAGATGACAATGCATAATCTATGGGAGATTCCTATAACCCCCATAAGTAGAATTGAATTGGTATATTCCTGCCATTTCTAACAGCTTTGAGTAAACGATAGATAGATAGATAGATAGATAGATAGATAGATAGATAGATAGATAGATAGATAGATAGATAGATAGATAGATAGATAGATAGATAGATAGATAGATAGATAGATAGATAGATAGATAGATACTTTATTAATCCCAAGGGGAAATTCATATACTCCAGCAGCAGCATACTGATAAAGAACAATATTAAATCAAAGAGTGATAACAATGCAGGTATACAGACAGACAATAACTTTGTATAATTTTAACGTTTACCATTGAAGAGTCACATAGTTTGGGGGAGAACTACCTCCTCAGTCTGTCAGTGGAGTAGGACATTGACAGCAGTCTGTCGCTGAAGCTGCTCCTCTGTCTGGAGATGATACTGTTTAGTGGATGCAGTGGATTCTCTATGATTGACAGGAGCCTGCTCAGTGCCTGTCGCTCTGCCACAGATGTCAAACTGTTCAGCTCCATGCCTACAATAGAGCCTGCCTTCCTCACCAGTTTGTCCAGGTGTGAGGCATCCTTCTTCTTTATGCTGCCTCCCCAGCACACCACTGCGTAGAAGAGGGCGCTCGCCACAACCGTCTGATAGAACATCTGCAGCATCTTATTGCAGATGTTGAAGGACGCCAGCCTTCTAAGGAATTATAGTCGGCTCTGTCCTTTCTTACACAGAGCATCAGTATTGGCAGTCCAGTCCAATATATCATCCAGCTGCACTCCCAGGTATTTATAGGTCTGCACCATCTGCACACAGGAAATAGAAAAAGAATAATGCATACATTATTCTTCAGTTAGTGACAGCCTTGCCATGTGTAAGGCATAGAGGGCATACGGTTTTAAACTGTGCTTGCGCCCATGCCTATGGGCTCTTTGAGTGTGTGAAGTAACATGTAAGGATAACATGCTTATAAAAGCACAAAGCCGTGCGCTTAAATTGTACAAAAGAAGAACTTTTAAGTATAGGAATAACTAAAATTCCTCAAGAAAAGCTAAGTTTAGACAAGATACATTTTTCTTTTTTTTGCCTTTTATTCTACATGTGTAACTATTTTTCCTTTATTCTTGTGTGGATTATTTGCCATTAACTTTCACTAAATATTTTTAAAACGAACTTTTGGACTGAGAGATTTCTTTCAACATACGTTTTACCTGTGCTCAACTTCGCCTTATACTTCGGCGGCTACAGAATAAATGTTTTAAAATGCTTGCCCTAAATATATCTTCAGCCCCTTTGTTCTGTGTCCTTGGATGCCTGGACCTCTCTTGACTGGTACTCCCTCTGTCAAGCATGTTCTCATAAAGCCTGCTTCTCAAACTCTATCATTTTATGGTGCCTTGCTCGCTTCCTGTTTGTTTTTATACTTCTTTTCTTTAAAGGCAACTCTCAGCATGGCTCCTGCGCTTTTACACTACCTGCTCTAAAAGTGTTAGAACAACTCAGTTTTTTCAGTTTTATGGAAATGCACACAATTTAATGCCTTAGTATGTCTTGATATCAAGGCATAGAACAAATAAACAATGTTAAATAAAAAAGATAAGTCAAGGAAACTTAATAATTCCTAATAATACAAAATTTTATTCAGATTTTTGATTCATCAAAGTAGCCACCTTTTGCTGATATAACAGCCACACTGTGGTAACCCTTTTGATTCAGAATGCCAGTCACTCTGTGCAAGTCACCAGTGCTGCCTCCAGCAAAAGAACTCCAGACCATCACATTTCCTCATCCATGTTTGACAGTAGGTGTCACACACTGAGGAACCATCCCGTCACCAACTCTACGGCATACAAACACCATGCGTGAGGAATCAAAGATTTCAAATTTTGATTCATCGGTTCATAAGACTTTCTTCCAGTCTGCAGTAGTCCAAAGCCAGTATTTCAAGGCCCTATTTTGTCCTTTAAGGAATGGCTTTCTTACTGCCACTCACCCTGTCAAACCTGCAGCACAAATTCCCCTCTTCACTGTAGAAACTGAGACTCGTTTTTGTTGACCACTGTTACAACTGACACCCTACTCATTTTCACATGAAAGGCCTACACTTCTAAGGGTAATAATGCTGTCTCTCATTTCATTTGTTAATTGCCATTTTCTTGCCATTACCACTGGAATGTTCATCTCTGCTTTAAGACACACAGAGGGTTTTTAAGTACTCAACAGAGGTTGGGACACCTGTACAAATTGTTTGCTTTAGTTTGCAAAGCTTAATTTACTTTATTTGCTGCAGAACATCTGTATGTGGTAACCTATTAGTTGTCCCCTGAAGAGGGCCCATTTGTAATATCCTAAAATTTCCTTTTTTTAGCTTTTTGCAGTTAACTGCTTAACTTTTCACCATTTTACGTCATGCATTGCATTTCAACTGATTAAATTTGAAGAAAAACTTGAAAAACTGACCAGTAGTGTACTACTCCTCCTCATGTGTCTCACACTTGCACTTCCTCTGTTGATCATCAAAGACAAACTGATTAGTCATACCAAAGTCAAACTGTCCATTCAGATTGCTCTGAGGGACAGGACACACACACAGACATTACCATTTTATTAAATAGTAGATTTTATGAGTTGAATTAAGTCCTTCACGATTACATCATGTATCACTGAGAACAGTACCTTGAACTTAACAAAATTTAGCATAGGAGATAAATCATTCTTAAAGCAGAATTATCAATTTACTTTCTCTTGTGCTCTTTAATATGTGACAAAAATGTTCTGTGACTATAGGCAAGGTTGGGTGTGCATATTTCCCAACATTTCCCAATAGTAATTAAATAACATTATGAAATTCAGTGCATTTACACGCAGAATCTTGTGGATTTCTCCTTTATGCTCAGATGTCATTAAACTATGCAAAGAAGAGTTAAACGAATGGATGAACAGTAACTTTCTCAAGTTAAATAAAGAGAAAACTGAAATCTTAGTGATTGGCAATAATGGATACAATGAGGCTATTAGAAATAAACTGGATACATTAGGATTAAAAGTGAAAACGGAGGTAAAAAGCTTAGGGGTAACTGTTGACTGTAATCTAAATTTTAAATCGCATATTAATCAGATCACTAGGACAGCATTTTTTCACTTAAGAAACATAGCAAAAGTTAGACCTCTTATATCATTAAAAGATGCTGAGAAATTAGTTCACGCGTTTATTTTCAGTCGACTAGATTACTGTAACGCACTACTCTCAGGACTACCCAAAAAAGACAAATCGTTTGCAACTAGTGCAGAATGCAGCTGCTAGAATCCTAACCAGGAAAAGAAAATCCGAGCACATCTCTCCAGTTTTGATGTCACTACACTGGTTACCTGTGTCATTCAGGATTGACTTTAAAATTCTGCTTATGGTTTATAAAGCCTTAAATAATCTCACTCCATCTTATATATCGGAATGTCTGTCATCTTATATTCCAAATCGTAATCTCAGATCCTCAAATGAGTGTCTCCTTAGAATTCCGAGAGCAAAACTTAAAAGAAGTGGTGAGGCGGCCTTCTGCTGTTATGCACCTAAAATCTGGAATAGCCTGCCAGTAGGAATTTGCCAGGCTAATACAGTGGAGCACTTTAAAAAACTGCTGAAAACACATTGCTTTAACATGGCCTTCTCATAACTTCACTGTAAATTAAATCCTGATACTCTGTATATCCAATTCATTATAATAACTATTCATTCAAAATCTGTACTAACCCCTACTCTCTCTTCTGTTTCCTTTTCCGGTGTCCTGTTGGTGGTGGCGTGTGCCACTACCATCTACCCAAAGCACCATGATGTTCCAACAATGATGAATGGATTAAAAGCCAGAAGTCTGTATGACCATCAGCATCAAGTGACTCCGTGAAAAACCCGAACTACAAAGAGGACTATTTCATTTATGTTAGGTAGAATGCCCAGAGGGGACTGGGCGGTCTCGCGGCCTGGAACCCCTACAGATTTTATTTTTTTCTCCAGCCTTCTGGAGTTTTTTTTTGTTTTTTCTGTCCACCCTGGCCATTGGACCTTACTCTTTTTCTATGTTAACTAATGTTGTCTTATTTTAATTTCTTATTTTGTCTATTATTTTTCTTTTCTTCATTATGTAAAGCACTTTGAGCTACTTTTTGTATGAAAATGTGCTATATAAATAAATGTTGTTGTTGTTGTATCATCAGTCACTGTGAATCCAAAAATAAGCATGATACCTTCAATGATTTTCTTGTGTTGTACAAATATATTTAGTGAAATCAATGATTTATTTATAGGTTTCTGTTACTGGATTGCATGCAGCGCACTCTTTTCTGCTTGGTTGTATGATTGAGGCCTGCAAAGTGTCAGGTCTTGTGCTTATTGCCTAATAACAGCACAGGTGTTCTTACTTCAGTAAGAGTTATGTATTGCATTACGTTACTCATTACTTTAAAAGTAACTTTTAATGAGTTACCTTAATTACCTTAGTTCTAGACTGGATTGCATGGTTGGCAGGGGGTGGTGGGCAGTAAAATGTAATGTATCTTGCCTTCAATTAGTCTGATTAAGATAAGTAAACAATACACAAGCAATTCTATTTTTGTGATTATTTTAATGAAATCAAAAGTATAAAGAGGAAGTAAACTGAGTTTACAGTAGTTCAGCAGTAAAGGAGACAGGCTGCTAAGTTTCTAAATGAGATATACAGCAGAAAGACCACATTTTAAATATAAAGTTCTAACTTAAAGGATTTAGAATTGGGATGAGGTTTAGTTATCCAAAATTATTCAAAATATGATTTAATGCAAATGGTAGTATAGGCAGATGAAAAGAGAATAAGGAAAGAATCCTATTTTGGATTGTCTGAGGCAAAATACCTTGGTTACATTGTGGGTTGTGGGTCAGGTAGAGTAAAGCTGCATTATCCAAGAAAGAAATCATTACCTGTAAACAGAGCCAACTGCAAGCTTTCCTTGTATTAGTGGGTACACTGCAATGGTTATCTGACAGAGCTACACGTCTTACTCATATGAAAGAATGCTTTCAATTGAGTGTTGTGGACTACTATATTTCTTGACCTTAAGGCACCCCTGCCAATGGCTCCTGTTCTAATGATGCCTAATTTATTTTCTATTCCTATCCTCCAGAACAGGGGTAGGCAACGTCGGTCCTGGAGTGCCACAGTATGTGCAGGTTTTTGTTCCAACCCAGTTCCTTAACGAGAACTCAATTATTGCTGATGAAGCACATATTGCTTAAGTGACATTTTAATGCTTCATTTTAGTGGTCTCACTTGTTAAGGTTCTCCAACCTTAATTGCTTATTTCAATCTTAAACTGCTGCATTCAGTGTTTTAATTGCTCCTTATTAGCAATAAGATGTAAAACAGGGGTAGGCAATGTCGGTCCTGGTGAGCCGCAGTGGCTACAGGTTTTCATTCCAACCCAATTGCTTAATTAGAAACCAATGATTGCCAATCTCAGACCTTATTTAATTTTATGGCTTGTTAGTCTGTGCAATGTAAGGCTTTTATATCGTAGATTTTTTTCCTTTCCAAGGATATCATCCAAATGATTTGAAGCCTAAAACAGATCATTTTCAGTCTGTCACATTTTTCTATTAAGTGTTTTATTAAATCAAACCGTGCACGATGAACACACACAGATGTAATTGGAAAAAAGCTAGCTGGAGAACTGCTGGCTGCTTTGTCTTTAACATCTTATTGCTAATAAGGAGCAATTAAAACACTGAATAAGATTGAAATAAGCAATTAAGGTTGGAGAACCTTAACAAGCGAGGCCACTAAAATGAAGCATTAAAATGTCACTTAAGCAATATGTGCTTCATCAGCAATAATTGAGTTCTCGTTAAGGAACTGGGTTGGAACAAAAACCTGCACATACTGTGGCACTCCAGGACCGACGTTGCCTACCCCTGCTCCAGAACATCAAAGGAGCAGAACACTTTGTTATGTACTTAAGCTGGAGACTGTTGAAACAATACACAACAAAAGCTGTCAGAAAGGGAGATACTCTGTCCATAAAAAAGACCATCAGGCAAATTATGGTACTATATATTCAAGAAAACATTCAGCTAGGTGATAGACTGTATGTGAAGCCAAAAGGAAACTAATGCCAGTGTCACAAGATGGTTCCTGGAACTCCAACCTTACCAGTTGCAGGTGGTACACCAGAATAGGAGTCTTCACAGAAATGCTGATTCTCTTCCTTAAAGTTAAGTCTGCTCTGATAGTTAGCTGAGAGCCGAGGGGGTTGAGGGGGCGGTTGTGCCATGACAATTCACAGACCTTACTGCGACCAGTGGTGATGATGGTGATGAGATGTGGTAGCACTGCAACTTACTTCTTGCACTCTTCCTCTCTAGCAAGGAAAATAATTGCCCAGAAGAGCAGCACTAATTCCACCATATATATAGGCTTCAAGAATCTGCAATTTGCATAAATACCAAAACAGAACAGAATTAGATCAGTTTAATCTTTAAACCTTTATTAAATCCCAAGGGTCAAATTTTGAAACATAAAGCAGCAGAAATATAAAAAACAAAGATACAGATTCACAAAACAAATAATACAATCAATCAATGAATAAATAATGTATATTGTGCAGACATTGTAAAATAAACCTGAAAAGTATAAGTATTTAGTTTAGACGTCAGGAAGAACCCCAGAGGCTTTTCTCAGTTCACTGCTCTGGAGTGAGCTTGTGACTAAAAGTGCTCCAAATGAGTGCCTCCTGCAGGGGATAGAGGATATTTTCCATGATGACATCCAATTTTGGCACCACAGCTTTTTTCCACAACAGCTTCCAGTGTGTCCAGGGTTGGCCCTGTGATGGCGCAGGCTTTCCTGAGAAGTTTGTTCTCACATTGTGCTCAAGTTGCTTCCCCAGGAGACTGCAGCATAGAATACCACACTGGCTATTATGGACTGGTTGAACATTTCCAGCAGCTTGCTGCATACATCAAAATACCAGAGTCTCTTTAGGAAGTACAGTCTGCTCTGGTCATTCTTGCACAATGCCACTGTGTTTTTCAGACCAGTCTCCAGTTTTCTGTTTATGTGAACCTCCAGGTACTTTTAGCTCTGCACCGCATCCTTGGCATGCCAGTGGTACCACCACCAGTTCTTTTGTTCTTTTTCCACCACTCCTGGAATTGACATCCCCATCATTAAAGAACTTGGACTTCTTCGCCGTCCTCATTACATTCATAGAGGCTCTGGTCGAAAGTTCATTTTCCATAATCAGCAAAAGTGCTCTGCTTCCAACATTCCATCTTTTTGGTCACTTGTCGCGCGTTTGATGCGTCATCAGAGCACCGTTGTTTCAACTACTATCAACACTAGAAGTATTGTGAGATCTCTGCACTATAGCATGGGAAACAACTGAGCCATTGTGAGAAATACCGCGAGATCCTTACATCCCCGGCTGGATTTATTTTGTGGAGTGGATTCTAAGCTGCGTGGAGTGGATTTTAATGTTTTGAGACCTGTACAGAGATTTACTCCACAATCACTGGTCAAATTTGAACTGTTTAATTCTCAGTCCATCGGCAACAAATCCACACTGATTGAAGAACACATCAGGGAGAAAGGACTTGACTTCATGTGTCTGACAGAAACCTGGCACCAGTCAGAGGCTTACTCTGCCTTAAATGAAGCGTGCCCATCTGGCTACAGTTATTTGGAGGCAGCTCGCAGCACTGGGCGTGGTGGTGATCTAGCCATCATCTATCGTCAGGTCCTGGGAGTGTCCCCTATTTCGTTACCTGTAACATCTTCCTGCGAGTGTCTTGCATTTAAATGCAAGCCCCCTTTTCCCATGACTGTTCTTCTTATCTACCGACCTCCAAAACCCAACTCTGCCTTTATTCCGGAAATGACTGATCTTCTCACAACACCTTGTGCCACCTCTGCTAACATCATAATCCTGGGAGATATAAATATTCATGTTGATAATCCTAAAGGTTATCTCACTGTTGATTTTCTTGAGCTGTTAGATTCTCTCAACTTACAACAATATGTTGATGTCCCCACACTTGACTCGGTTATTTCAAACTCTGCTTTAATTAGTAATTTACAGGTTTATGATCTTGGTATTTCAGACCACAAAGTAGTGTTAATGGAGCTGCCCTTTTTCTCCCCTTGTACCAAACCAAAACGACAGATTCATTTTAGAAATTTGAAGAACATCAATGTGGATGCCTTGGCCCTGGACCTTAAACTTCTTTCTTCTGACCTTACCAGTTCCAGCTCTGTTGCTGACCTCGTGGATCTCTACAACCAGTCTCTGAGCAGTTTCCTGGACTTTCACGCCTCTTTAACATCTATGTCCATCTCATTTTCATGCTCAGCACCTTGGTACACCTGCGAGCTACGAAAAATGAAGGTGGCTGGGTGTGTCCTTGAGCAGCGGCTCAAGGCTTCTGGGTTGACTGTTCACAAACAGGCCTATAGGGAACATCAGAGGGCATATGCAGAAGCTTTGAAGGTTGCACGGCCCAGGTCCTATTCTACCATTATTAGAAATAGCTCCAGGGATCCTAAAAAACTTTTTTCAACTATAAATCATCTTCTTAAGCCTCCTTCATGTGCTCATTCCGAGGCCACTGATGAGAGGTGTAATTTGCATATTACTTTTTTCAAACAAAAAAGTTTTATAACATCCACTTACACCTCTCTACCATGGATATTCTGTTCCCCCCAACTGTCGACCCGCTGCCTGAGACTGTCCAGCCCCTTTGCTCCTTCTCTGTTGCCACACGGGAAGAGGTGGAGGACGTCATCAGGAAAATGAAACCGTCTACCAGTTCTCTGGACCCTTTTCCCTCAGCCTTGCTGAAGGCCAACATTTCTGCTGTTTTTCCACTTATCACCAGGATTATAAACCATTCCCTTTTGGCTGGCCATATTCCTTCTGCACTAAAAACTGCTGTCATCAGACCTCTACTGAAAAAACCCACCCTGGATCCTGAAGTTTCCTCTGACTATAGACCCATCTCTAATCTTCCATTTCTCTCTAAAGTTCTGGAAAAAATAGTTGCAGTACAACTTCATGATCATCTCAAATTGAATAACCTGTTTGAAAAGTTTCAGTCTGGTTTTCACCCTGGCCATAGCACCGAAACAACCCTGGTCAGGGTCACTAATGACCTTCTGATGTCAGCAGATACTGGTTCTCCTTCTTTACTCATTGTCCTTGACCTGACAGCTGCTTTTGATACAATTGATCATAATATTCTTCTTCACCGTCTTCAACACACCATTGGACTTTCAGGAAATGTTCATAATTGGTTTACATCTTATTTGACCGGTAGAACTGAGTATGTCGCCATTGGCAGCGCAAAATCTCACACCCATAATGTTACCTGTGGTGTTCAAGAGGGCTCTGTGTTAGGCCCCATCCTTTTCATCATTTACATGCTCTCCCTTGGAAGTGTCATTGGCAGACATGGTCTATCTTTCCATTGCTATGCCGATGACATTCAGCTTTATCTTAGGAGTACCCCCACCTCCTCTACTGCCTCTCTGCCAACATCTACACTGACTATTTGTTTGGAGGAAATAGAGGCATGGATGAGGCTCAATTTTCTTCAGCTGAACAGATCTAAAACAGAAGCCATTTTAGTTGGCACACCACACCATCTTCGTTCTTCTACCATCACCAGTATCACTTTCTCTGGTCAAAACATTCCTCTTTCTACATTTGTTACCAATTTGGGTGTTAAAATGGACTCTCAACTCACTTTTGACACCCACATTAAACATCTCTGTAAGTCATCTTTTTACCATCTCAGGAACATTGCTAAACTTCGTCCAACACTTACCCTGGCAGATGCAGAGAGGCTTGTCCATGCCTTTGTCTCGTCCAGGCTGGATTACTGTAATGCGCTCCTCATTGTGATTCCTGGCAAGAGTATCCAGAGACTCCAGTACATTCAGAACAGTGCTGCCAGGATCCTGATGAGGGTGCAAAAGCATAGCCACATCACTCCTATCTTGAAAACCCTTCACTGGCTCCCTGTACCAGTTAGAATAGAGTATAACGTTTCCCTAATTTCCCATCAGTGCATCTATGGATCTGCTCCCCTGTATTTACAGGAACTCCTTATTCCTCATACTTCCTCACACACCCTCCGTTCTGTGCATATTAACACACTTATCAGTATGGGTGATAGGGCCTTTTCTTCGGTGGCGCCGAAGCTGTGGAATTCTCTCCCTGATTACCTGAGAGCCCCACAGTCAACTGATGCTTTTAAACGAAACCTAAAAACGTATCTTTTTAGAAAGACATTTTGTTAAATTATTTTTATAGATTATCTTGTTTGTTAATTTATTCTTATTTTGCAGCACTTTGAGATTGTTAAATATAAAGCGGAATATAAATAAAATTTATTATTATTTTTATTATTATTTTTGTCTTGTTGATGTTGAGCTGCAGGTGGTTCTCCCTGTACCACATGTACTTTGACTCGTCTCAATTATTAATTCAGCCTATGATGAAGGAGTCATCTGAAAATTTCTGTAGCTGATAAGCGCTGGTATTGTGCTGGAAGTCTGTTGTGCAGAGGGTAATCAGGAAGGGAGACAGGACAGTTCCCTGAGGTGCTCCAGTATTACACACCACCATTTCTGAGATACAGTCCCTCAGCCTCACAAACTGCTGTGTGCTAGTCAGGTAGTCCATGGCACATCAAGATGCATAGCCGTAAGCTTTTTCCCCAGTTGATGAGGCAGAATGGTTTTAAAGGCACTTGAAAAATTAAAGAACATTCTCCTGACTGTGGTGCTAGTGTTGTCCAAGTGGGAGTAGGCTCTGTGGAGCATGTATATCAGAGCATCTTCAACACTTAATGTATATGTGTCTGGTGGGTAAACTGCAGAGGATCAAGATGTTCTGAAACCAGTGGATGGAGCCGTTTCAGGAATAGCCCCTCAAAGGTCTTCATGATGTATGAACTGGTCTGAAGTCCTTGGAATCACTGGAATGTTGTTTCTTTGCCACTGGGATACCACAGGATGATTTCCACATCTGGGGAATCTTATGCAGACCCTGGGAAAGGAAGAATAGGTGCCAAAAGGACCCCACAGACCTGACTAACATATGTTTTCAGAACCCTGGAGTTGATTCCGTTTGACCTTGCAGCATTGTTCAAGCAGAGTTTTTCCAGCTCTCTCCTTACTTGATCAGCACAGACAGACATTCCACAAAGTGGAAAGAGATGTAATATCATTGTAGGGGAAGGCCTTGCCGGGTAGAGATGGCAGATGGGATTCTGGAACCTTTTTGTTATACTCACAGAGGCTAGAAATGGTGGGGGGAGGGCTGGACTGACATGAATGAGTCAAACCTGTTGAACAACAGGGTCAGTTTATTAGCTCTGTTCTTGATCCTTTCTCCTGTGTGTTATACAGCTTGCTTGTAGCCAGTGACAGTCCTCATCAACATTTCTTTCATGTTGTTCTGCCCTAACTTTACTAAAGTTTGTCTCTGTAGTGTTCTTTCTCCTATCACAGCGGTTCCCTCAGTTCTAACTGCACCCACTTGATTTCCTCCTTATCTCCAGACCTGAAGGCTCTCTTATTCTTATTATTCAGTAGGGTGCTCAGGTTTTTTGAAATCCATATTGTTTATTGGGAATACTGCACACTGTCTTTGTGGGAACTATGTTATACGTACAAAACTTCATGTAGCCTGTGAAAAAGTAGCTGAATGTTGTTGCGTTTGAACACCTGAAGATATGCACATGTGAATGAAGGCTTCCATTTAATATTATTCTTGAATAAATGAGGAGTCCTTTGGATCATTACCTTTTTTGTCATTTCTCTGTTTTTGATTTACACATAGCTATTTGAGGTAAAAATATTTATGAACCTAAAAATGAAAGCAGAACAGAGACAATGAGAAGCAATATATTTAAATGTAAAGATTTATTAATTATCTCTCACAATCACATTGGAAGGAAAAGATTCAAATGAGATATTAGCTCAGTAAAGGGCACTTAAAGACACTCACACCAGGACAAAAAGACTTAAAACAGTGAAAAAAGGGTGTTTTTAGAAACTGGAAAAAATGTTACCATCCTACAGGCCAACTAGGATGACCAGAGGATTGCTGAATGCTGAAATAAAAATTTCTATGAGGCACAACATAAAGGAAAATAATAAAGAGTGTATGGCATGTATTAACTGATCTCAGCCTTTTTACATCATAATAAGCCATAATAAATGTGGGAAATTACATTTTCTACAGAAAGCTGATTGCATTGAATAAATATGCACATTTTGTTACAGATATATTACTAATTGTCATCCCAGCTCATTGGCATGCAAAACTCCCCCACCCACAGGCTCAAATCAAACTCAGACTATGCTACAAAATAATCCTGTTAATGATGGGACATGCAATGGGCAGGTTCACAACTAATGGAGGGGGTATACTTTTATTTCTGAATTTCTATTTTTCTCATTCAGTCTAACTGAACTGTGAAATGTGTCCATTTACTGAAAGCTCCATCAAAACGTAATTGAAAATGGCTAGTTCTTCCTATTACAAAAGCTATCACACAAAGAAAAAGATTTGTACAGCTGCTTCCAAAAAAAAAGGCCACATTTGTTTCTGTCAATGTGCAAAAGATTTTCATTTTAAGATTGATAATCATCTGGCCTCCACCTACATTTTAAAGCTCTTGACTGGTTTTAATTAGGGTTGGGAAAACTTCACACACCCACCAGCTGCAGAAAGACACGGTCCCATAATCCGATGCCAAGAACAAGAAGGGGTTTTCTCTGACAGCTCACTTCCACAGATTACTCAGGCACATCGGATTTTCTCAGTGTCTCATTCTATATGGCAGTCCACCGCAGTGAGACTCCTTCACAAAGTTTCTTTATAGGTGATGCACATCTTTGTACTCACCTCTAGCAAAACTATTCTGCTTTGAATCTGTGACACAGGGGAAGCAAATTAATTAGCTTTTGACAAATTTTAACCAGAAATCAGTAATGTGGTGTGCCCTATGAGATTTTTAACTGATTGGAAAAACTTGTGCTCTAAAATCTTTGTTGATCAAACTCTTGTTCAGAATATTTTGATGATAAAAACCAAATTTTTTTAAATGATGTATTTTCATATAATTAGATTATAAAACTGTTGTAGTCAGCTGTAACATATTTAATTTTGTTTATTGTTTCATTGTATGGTTCCCTACAAACAGACTTAGAGTACTTGCAGTAATTTAAAAATACAGCCGTAATGTACATAACGATACAAGTTAAGTCAAGTTGGGGAGCATGCACTGGTACAGTGCGTTGCCACACCCACTACACAACGAAACAACTCAGGATCCCAGTTGGCAACCCCCCAGGCAGACATGTGGTCCAGTCCCATCCTCAGGAAATAACCCTCTATCTGCCACAGCCAGGTGTTACGTGGGCTACCCCTTGGCGTGGTGCATCCACTCAGGTCCCCAACAATGTGGATCTTATGAGCTGGATCACCCTCGGGGAAACGCACCACATGGCCGTAGTACTGTAACTGACGCTCCCTCACAATGCAAGTAATGTGCCTCATTCGGGACTCCATGAGCAACCGCAGTCAAACCAATGGTGCCCAAGGATTTTCCGGAGAGACACAGTACAAGAAGTCCAGTTTTTGTCTCACGTCACTGGACAGCGTCCATGTCTCGCAACCATATAGCAAGACAGGTAGCACTAGGACTCTAAAGACTTGGACCTTCGTCCTTTTGCATAGATATCAGGAGCGCCACACACCCCTTTCCAGTGACCTCATGACCCCCTATGCTCTTACAATCCATCCACTGACTTCATAGGAAGAATCACCAGAGACATGAATGTCACTGCCAAGATTAGTAAATCTCTCGACAATGTCAACACACTGCTGATGGCTATGCCCAATAGGTCATTAAAGGCCTGGCTGGATCTTGGTTTTTATCCAGGACACTCACAAGCCCAGACACTCAGATTCTTCTCTCAGTCTCTCAAGTACCCCGATCAGAGCCTCCATTGACTCCACGAAGATCACAGCATCATCAGCAAAGTCAAGATCAGTGAATCTTTCTTCACCAACAGATGCCTCACAGCCACTGAACCCCACAACTTTGCCCAACATCCAGTCCATACAAGCACTGAACAGAGTAGGAGCAAGAACACACCCCTGACAAACCCCAGAATCAACTGGGAAAAACGCAGAGGTTATGCCTCCACTCTGCACAGCACTCACAGGACCAGTGTACAGGCCGGCCATGATATCCAGCAACTTCGAGGGGATCCCGCAAACCCACAGGATGTTCCACAGGGCAGCGCGATCAACGCATTATGAAAATCGACAAAGGCTGCAAAGAAACTCTGCCGATATTCAGGTTTGCACTCCATGAGAACCCTCAGTGCTAGGATGCGGTCGATGGTAGACTTCTTAGGCGTAAAGCCAGACTGTTCTGGTCGCTGGTAGGTGAGCAAGTGATCATGGATCCTATTGAGGACGACCCTAGCAAGGACCTCACCCAGCACCGAGAGCAGTGTTATCCCCTGTAGTTGCTGCAATCCAGGTGATCACCCTTCCCTTTCCAGATAGGGACAACAAGTCCCGTTTTCCAGTCAGTTGGGATGATGCCAGTCTCCCAAATGGAAGCAAAGATTGCTTGCAATGCCAGGAGGACAGCCTTTCCACCTGCCTGGAGAAGTTCACCAATAACGATATATTTACATATATAACTGTACATATCTAGTTAAATATCCAATAACAAAAATGCCAATGGCATTAGCTAAAATGCAGTAAAAGTCGTACTAATATAAGTTATAACTAAAGAGTATAGGTAGTTGACAGAGGAGAAGAGAATGCTAAAGCCATACAGAAGCTGATCCTTGGAGATCCTTTAGAACAAGCATATTTACAGTTCTGCTGACCAAGGCCAAGATGTTCTTCAACATCAGATGTCGTAACTGTAATGTGATATGATGATTCAGTGTTGTACTCATAACTGATGATGAACAAGGTTTTCAATCACATTTTCACTTCTTTTCACAAAGAAAGCTGTTTGATCCCAATCAAAGTGTTAGCAAGTTCCACAGCATGACACCAAAAAGAAAAAAAAGTCTGAATTAGCTTAACACATTGACTGTTATACCATTTATTACCAGGGCACTGGAGTGTAGGTTTATGCATATAAGATAAATAAAGAACTTGATCAAATATCATTAAACATGTAAAGAAATGCATTACAAAGCAACGGTTTTATTATAAAAAATGTAAAGAAACTGCTAATTACTTTATTTATTGCTAGAAACATAACTAAAAGTGTGCATTTCCATGAGAGTCCTAGAAGCATTGTAGAGTGCAAGCTTAGAAGAATTTGTGCTCCAAACATAACGTTTCTTTGCACTGTCCACACTTGTTGCACACAATATATTTGATAGTTGGTGACTGTTTGCACTCAGGAGGCGGTAGACTATCCATTTAGTGCTGATGAAAAAACAACTTTGGGGTACCTATCTACATCAGTACCAGAGCCCACAGGTTCTAAGTCATCCAATTGATTGTCACTATCCTGATCACTGTCATTATTATCAAAATATTCATCCTGCAATAAATTTAGTTGTTTCAAAATATCAGCAGCTTTATACCTTTTTCGCGACAACATAACTACAGACTCTATTTATAGCATTGTTTTCCACAAGCTGTTTCCACCCAAAAAAAAAAAATCCATGGTTATTCACTAGATGGCAGCACTATAGCAGCAAAGCTCTCCAGCGAGATGGCTGCATCTAGAGCGGCTCTATACTGAGATTCAAGTTCTCTCATATGTTGTATTTTGACGGGTGCAATGAGATTAAACTTAACTCATACCTTGGGTTCAAACTTCTAAGTTGACTAATTATGGGTGTTCATAAGAAATGTAATGATTTACTTCAAGAGGCATAAGTACATAATTAACAAGAATAGACACGTCAAATATTTGAAATATTAAATGTTTACTTCAATTTAGACGTTTAAACTGTAAATATTCTCAACTGTAATAGACATTTTTCATTTTGCACCTTCTGATAGAAGTTCATTGGGGGTCAGATCTCTAGTAAAGGATCAAAAATAATATCATAACATCATTTATAATCAATGACCTTGAAATTATCCCACAAATGATCTCACATTCTTATGTTTGATATTTTTCCTTTTTATTAACCTTCTGGGAGTGGCTGCTAGAGCAGGGGTGGGCAGATTCAGTCCTGGAGGGCCGCAGTGGCTGCAGGTTTTTGCTCCAACCCAATTGCTTAATAAGAAGCCCTTCTTGCTCAAGTAACACTTCAGCTTCACTTTAGTTGTCTCGCTCGTTAAGATTTTGAACCCTTATTGCTTATTTTAGTCTTAAACAGCTGTGTACTTGGTTTTTAATTGCTCCTAATGAGCAATACCATGCAAATGACAAAAGAGACCAGCATTTCTCCATTTAGCTTGTTTTCATTTACACCTGTGTGTATTTATCATGCACTATTTGGTTTAATTAAATACTTGGAAGGAAAGTGAAGAGAAAAAAGTGAATCACTGAGAATTACTCATCTGTTTTAGACTTCAAATCATTTGGATGATATCCTTAGAAAGGAAAATAAATCTAGGATATGAGAATGACCTGGCATGGCAGAGTTAAAGCACTAGCAAGCCATGAAATTAAATAATTGACAAGGATTGTTTTTTAATTAAGCAACTGGGTTGGAACAAAAACCTGCAACCACTGCGGCCCTCCAGTACTGAATCTGCCCACCCCTGTGCTAGAGGGCTAGGACCACTGGTAAAGAATTTAATGTCCAAAATATTATCAGAATTATGTTCAGCAATCTCAAAATAACATAAAACGACACCCCACATGCCTATATTACCAGTCTCCATTTTATTGAAGTTTTGTGAAAAGGACTAACTTTGACCCCTCATATCCCATTAGACTGTGAACCTTCTGATGATCCTTCTGATCATTTTTGCTGACGACACCTATTGGTTTACTGTTAATCATAAGAGTGTAATTTCCTGTGCAAAATATGGTCCAGAAATGGCCAAAAAATAGGATTTTTTAGGTCTAAAAGGCCAAAAATAGACAGAACCCCAGAAAACTCAACGTCTTGCATAACTAGAATTAAGATGAGTAGAACGATATATAATATATTTTTTTTTGTACCAGAGAGTTATGTATCTGACTGAAGTGATTTTGAAGCTTTCATAAGTAATTCTTAAGAACACAATAAGAATGAAGAAGGCTCAGTAATGGTAGTTATTCATTCCCAAATTTTTACATAAATAGCTAGCAAACATAGTTGCATTATGAATAGACAGATCAAATAGAGATCCCTAGCCCGATTTTAAATACTGAGGCCGGTGAGCAACTCTTACACTACTCATCCATCCATTAACCAACCCGCTATATAGCTTCTTTTTTTACATTTTGCGAATGGTCTCCCATATGTGTGGTGATATACTGTACAAGATTAGGATACATTACAGTTGTTTAAATATTTATGTTTTTCCCAATGGATCATACACAGATTATTGCTGTTCATCTGTTTATTCATTGCTGTGTATGTTTTCCTTTGGGGTTTGTGCTTATTTAAAGCTCTCTACTGGGGTTTTCTTCTCCCTAGATTTTGATTCTGGCATCATAATTTTGATTTATTGTGTTATTCTAATTATGAATATTTATTTTGAAATGTCTTCAGTGCCAAGTTGTTTATAACAGGAGTTGTTGTTTTTGTCCACCTGTTGCTGGGTAGCTTTCATGGTTATTAGAGGCGGAGTCACAGAGGTCACGGCCCTGTCATTAATCAAACAGTTTGAAAGGTCAGCTATCAGAGCACTTCCTCTTCTGTGTTTGTGGATAGAACGCTACCTTTTCCCTGCTTTCTCCTCTTTTGTATTTTCTGATTATGATCTTGCTCTAAGATTTTTGATTCATGTCTTGGTTCTTTCACCGTGTCTTATTTATGACTGTTCTCACAATATGTCTCATAAAATCTTCCTGAGCTTCTCACAGCACAATACACATTAAGTGGTTTGCTCAAGGTTACACATCAAATCTTGTATCATAATCAGAATTAAAGACAGCATAAGAAAAAACTAAAACAAAACCTTAATCATAATAATGAGGGCTTCAGAAATGAAAGGAAGCTTTTTCTGCCAGAAGGAGCTTTGTGGATAGGGCCTCATAGCATTCAGAAATCCAAAAATGTGATGGATTGTCCAGGAATTAACCAAGGAATGGGATTTAAGGGCTGTGCCATTGCAGTGAATCTTTTAAGTCTAAAGTCAGTAAATGATCTGGGGCGAGGGCTCTCTGGCAGGAGGAAGAGATGCTAGATTTAAGAGAGGGCAAAACAAAGGGATACTCCAGCTAGTAAATGGGAAATAATATATGTCAAGAAGGGACCAGACAGACTACAGGATTATTATTTTCATTCTGTTTATATTGATGCTTTTGTGCACTTTTGAAATTTTCTATGCTGTAATAAAAGTCATAAAACACACTATTTTTGTACCTCTTGGCAATCTGGCCATTACTTTATTTGTGAACATTCACTAGAAAAGCATCCACTTCTATTATATGTTTATTTACTAAGTGGTCAGTACAGTGGCAAAAAATGTTCAATAGCATTCTTCAGTTCAATTGGATTATATACAGTAGTCCTTTTCAGTCCTTTGATACCTGCAAAGAGGTAATTTTGAACTAAGTGGGCATTAAGGGACCTAGGGCTAAGGAAACACTGATCATATACTTGTAATTTCTAGAGAAAATTATTCTCTTAACTACAATTGTGGTTTATTAAATAACTTAAGGCCTTTATCCAAAATGCCATACTATACTGCCATTATGACTCATTAGTATATGCTGCAAGGTAGAATTACATTTCATGTTAATCTGAAATAAAATGTGCGATCATTTGAAATTTGTATAAAAAGGTAATACTGCACTAGGGCCTCTGAAGCATCTTAGTATCTCATATTCACTTCAAATGTGTTTTTATAGCCATGTTTTTTTTCCCTTTATTGCATTATAGTTGTATAGTTTTACAAAGTACAGAGTGCTAAAGCCACATCTTGCTGGGTTTTTGGCAGCTTCCAAAACATTCATAGTAATATCACTTTGAAAAGGAAGAGTATTGAGACAACATAAACAGATTCTCAAACCACTTAATTCACTTCTGTGGGTATACCGCCAAGAAGGTCTAGGGGATGTTACTCGGGGTATGGAGGCCTGGTCAGCCTAGTATATTTCAGTGTATTCCTGTTATAACACGGACAGAATCACAGAATTAACAGGATTGACACATAAACATGGATTTTAGATTTAAAAATGGAAATGTGGGCAGCACGGTGGCGCAGTGGGTAGCGCTGCTGCCTCGCGGTTAGGAGACCTGGGGACCCGGGTTCGCTTCCCGGGCCCTCCCTGCGTGGAGTTTGCATGTTCTCCCCGTGTCTGCGTGGGTTTCCTCTGGGTGCTCCGGTTTCCTCCCACAGTCCAAAGACATGCAGGTTAGGTGGATTGGCGATTCTAAATTGGCCCTAGTGTGTGCTTGGTGTGTGGGTGTTTGTGTGTGTGTCCTGCGGTGGGTTGGCACCCTGCCCAGGATTGTTTCCTGCCTTGTGCCCTGTGTTGGCTGGGATTGGCTCCAGCAGACCCCCCGTGACCCTGTGTTCGGATTCAGTGGGTTGGAACATGGATGGATGAAATGGAAATGTGCGGCATTTAGAGACTGAACGATTGAACTCAATTCTGTGTTTCATGGGGCAGCAGAGGTTACAAGACAGAAAGCTGGGCATGCTTCTAGTCTATCAAATGGCCCACTGATACACATACCCAAACTCACTCACTCACTCACTCAACTTAACATGGAAAACAGGAGGAAAATATGGAAAGAATTTGCAGACTCCACATAGATAACAAACTGGCAAAGATTCAAAGTGGGTATGGTGAATGTATGAGACAGCAGTACCAAGCAATGCAGCATTCCTGTGGCTCTTTGGTAAAGAAAATGTCATGTACTTTATCTTGAGATTAAGACAAAAAGAGACAACTTCTTAAAAGTATGACAGAATGAAATAAAAGATAGGCCTGTGTTTTTTGTAGGGTGAGAATAAAAAGCGTGAGAAGAACATAAAGTAACTGACATCACAGTATGAGTTTAGACCACTCTTTTTAAGCTCAAACTCCATGATAGTGTCTCCCTGGCAGGAATGACCTATAAAATTAAATAAAAAAAAAAACTGCATAAAACGATCCCTTGATTTATAATAATTATTAAAATGCTTAATTTGCATGCCCCTATATAATGTTGAATGTTTTTACTCCTTCCTTCAAAGGCCCCTAACTTGCTCTATCCTGGGTGTGACGTTAACCTGTGCCCAGCCCTGCAAGCAGGTCCTTGAACTTACAGGGAAAACTTGGGGGTTGGTGGCAGGATTGGCACCACAGTCACTATAAAAAAAACATCACATTGTTCCTTTACATTCAAACTAGTGTGGTGATAAGGTGTTGCACCAGCTGCGGTTGGGTCTGAATTTAGGATCCTGAGGTGGTTCGTCACATGGTGGATGTTGGAACGTGCTGTATCAGTGCATGCTCTCAACCTCTCTTTCTTCTCTCTCTCTATCTTCAAAGCTGGATGAACTGCCGTATTACAGTAACGCCCCCCTCCCCAGGCATTCTTAAATGTCTCAATTCAATTGTGTTCATTTTGACTGACAGGCTATTATTACCTACTAAAAAGACTTTTTAGATTCAAATGACATTCCATTTAACTTTCTATGTCATGTTGATCACCGGATGGGTCTATCTGAATGTCAATAGTAGAGTGACCTCCTTCATTTGTCATCTATTGGATCGCTCGTTTGTAAATCTAAGTGACAGGCAGGTTATTCACCAATCAGCTTTCTGAATTCTTAAGGTTCTGCCCTTTCACACAAGGCAGAGTTTGCCTTTCTACTGCCTAAACATTGCAAGATATTAATAAATAAGACACAAGTCCTCATTATTTTTAGAATGGCAAAGACAGAGACTCAGAGAAAAATATCTTTAGCAATTTGCTTCAACACAGTAAACAGAGACGTGTTAATTGTAGATATTTTACGACTATTTTTTTTAGTTGCTCCTGACATGTTCAGTGATACTTTTAAGGTGTTCGGAAGCTTATTCAGAAACTTATGGTAATTAGAATAACATTCAAAGTGCATGAATTTTACAACTTGTTCTACTGTAATATAAGTGTACAACATAACTAACTCTCCAGCTGTAAAAATTCTGAAAGATGCCTTTTATTTTGATGGTTAAAACTTGAATATTAAGTTAAGTATGACGAAGGTATAGCCTGTTAAATCAAAGTAGCAGATATAAATGGACAAACATAAGACGGAGTTTAAAGTTATTAAGCTCAAATCATATTTTCAACATCCGAAATATTGCTGGTACAAAAAAATGATGTCAATCCGACATCAATTCAGGTGACTGCCTCTTCCAGAACTGTCTAAATGTTTGTGGCAGTCTTGACTGTGCATGTCAAAGAAACAACAAACACACACACACGCACACACACACCCCAAAACAGAAATGCGTAGGTGCAAATTGTAATACCAATGCACAATAAACCATATTAAGGAACAAACATCTGCTTTGTATGAACGGTTTACATTCCCACTTCTTGTCACTTTCTATCCACCAAAGAACATGGGAGGAGATAATCATGATAAAGAATAAATGATTACTTAGTTTACAAAAGAAATTCATAATTGTATTTACAGTAATCCCTCGCTACTTCGCGGTTCACTTATCGCGGATTCACGACTTCGCGGGTTTTTAAATATAGTACATGTAGTAGTATTTCCTAGTCTAAGAACAACAAAACAAGTTCGGTGACTACGTGCGTTGTAGCACGGGCTGTGATTGTCACATGGGAGGGAGACGACAAATCACAGCTTTCCGCTTTCTAATCGGGCCTGGGATTGGTGCTTTGACTGATGCCTAGATCCCACAGTATCCCACAGTATCTCCCCTTGTCATTCGCTTCAAGCTTTCTCGCTGAGCGGTTTACTTTACAGTGTGCTGTGTGTGATTTTTTTGTGGATTATGTTGAACTTCGCTTCAATTTTCACCCCCTGCAATGGCTCCCAAACATGCTCCTTCTTCCAAGGCTGGTGCTGAGCCTAAGCGACAACGAAGAATGATGACGATCGCTGAGAAGGTGAAACTTCTGGATATGTTGAAGGAAGGGAGAACGTACGCGGCTGTGGCCCGCCAATATGGCGTGAACGAATCCACCATTCCCTACATCAAGAAGGAAGAGGCGAACATTAGGAAGACCGCTACCATCACCTTTCAAAAGTCGGCGAAGAGAGTGGTTACGGCTCGTAATAAAACAATCGTCCGTATGGAATCTGCTTTGGCCGTATGGATAGCCAACTGCCGAAAGAAGAACATAACATTGGATTCGAACATTATCCAAACAAAGGCTAAGAGCCTGTACGAGACCTTTGCCGCTAAGGAACCAGAAGACGACAGTGGCGACCGCGAAGAAGATGAAGAAGAGGTAGAAGATCCGCAACCAGGGACCTCCAGTGATTCACCACGTAAGAAACGGCAATTTTCTGCTAGCAAAGGGTGGTTTGCAAAGTTTCAGAAACGCTACAGCTTAAAAAGCGTTTCCCTGCAAGGCGAGGCTGCTTCGGCTGTCACGATTGCTGCTGAAACTTACGTGAATGAAACGTTCAAGAAGATTACCTCCGAAGGTGGATATCGGCCCGAACAAGTTTTTAATATGGATGAGACGGGCTTGTTTTGGAAAAGAGTGCCGTCGCGAACTTTCCTGTTCAAAGAGGAAGCAAAAGCCTCTGGCTTTAAAGCATAGAAGGATCGTGTGACCCTCGTGATTTGTGGCAATGCTGCGGGATTTTTGTTAAAGCCAGGGTTTATTTACAAGTCAAAAAACCCAAGGATTTTAAAAAACAAAAACAAGAATCTGCTTCCCGTACATTGGATGCACAATGCAAAAGCCTGGATGACGAAGATGCTGACCTCCGACTGGTTCCACCAGTGTTTTATCCTGCAAGTGAAGCCGTATCTAGCAGAGAAGAGCATGCCGTTCAAAGTCCTTCTCATTATGGATAACGCTGGTGGTCACGCTACTGATCTGTCGTATTCGGGGGTACAGATTGAGTTCCTGCCGCCCAATACGACGTCACTAATTCAGCCTATGGATCAGGGGGTTATCAGGGCATTCAAGATCCTATACGCGAGGAATGCCTTAGCAAACCTGGTTTCTTCCGTGTATGCCGCCCAAGAAGACGACGATTTCAACTTGAAGGAATACTGGTGGCAGTACACAATTGCTACATGCCTCCAAAATATCCAGAAGGCATTACAAGAGATGAAGCCTGCCACCGTTAGTGCCAGCTGGAAGAAGTTGTGGCCCAAGGTTGTTTACGACGACAAAGGATTTACACTTGCCGAAGTCCAACACTCGGCAGTCCAGAAAGCTGTGCAGTTGGCTGCGATCATTGGAGGCGAGGGCTTTGCAGACATGACTGCAGATGACGTCAACAAGCTACTAGACTGCCACTCCCAGCCGCTAACCGAAGAAGACCTCGAAGAGTTGATGAAGTCTGCGAGTGAAGAAGAAGAAGAGCAGCAAGAAACAGAAGAAGTTGTCTCCCCAACTGGCTTGACTTTGGAACGGCTTGCCGAGATCTGCAGACTGGCTAAGGATCTGCAAGAGCGGTCACAGGAATGGGACGACGATATGGTTCGATCGGTCCAATTTTGCAACAAGATCGACGACGTCATGACCGGCTACAAGCTGCTCTTCAACCAGAAAAAGAAGCAGCGGCAGCAACTGCCGATCACAATGTTTTTTCAGCCTCGCAAAAAAAAGCCAGTTCCTACAACTACGGATACACCTTTGGAAACCATGGAGGAGGTGCCCCAGGAAATGGCACCGCCGTCTGAAGAGACGTAAAATACAGTCATCGGCTGCGCAGTAAAAGTCATCATCATCCTTCATCGTCATCATTTTGACTGCGCAGCATATTCATCACCATCATCACGCGGTAAGTGTAAACTTATCTACCGATTTCATATTGCTATTATATTATTGCTATTGCTATCATATTATCTACCGATTTCATATTGCTTAGCAGTTGTCCCTGTTATTAATAGAGTAAAGGGTGGGTTGTAAACAATACATGGAGGGTTTAAAAACGTCCAAATACACGTTAAATAATTAAATAAATATGGTGTCCCTACTTCGCGGAAATTCAGTTATCACGGTCGGCCTTGGAACCTATCTCCCGCGATAAGTGAGGGATTACTGTATTACACTTCAGTATATTCTCAAGTTTGAAATTCATTTAGTCATTTCATGAATTACAAGGATCAGCTCAGAATTTTGTTGCCCTGGTTTTAACTAACTCTACCAAAGCTTTACACTTCTCAACAGGAACAGTGGTGGCTCTGAGGCTAAGGATCTGCACTGGTATCCAGAAGGCTGCCGGTTCGAATCCCTGTCACTGCCAAAAAGTGATCCTACTCTGCTGGGCCCTTGAGCAAGACCTTTAACCTAACCTGTAATTGCTCCAGGGGTGCTGTACAATGGCTGACCCTGCGCTCTGACCCCAAGGGGTATGCGAAAGCTAACAAATTCCTAATACAAGAAATTGTATAAGGCAAAATAAAGAACAAACAAACATTTAAAGGTACTTTAAAAAGGATGTAAAATAAAGCTAGGAAATAGTAGATATTGCCTCTGCTTTTGGTCTTGGCTTGTGACATGCTTGGTGGTTGGTAGGGGTCATCTTATTAATGGAGCAATGTCTACAAGAATGATAATTTGTGTCCACCTCTTAAATAAAGTAAATTATTGAAAAATGTATGTTTTGATAAATTTCAATAGGTTCCAAAGAATATTTTGTCAATAGCCTGATTGGTTAATCTACATGAAAATGTTCATCGGATCTAACAAAGTACATTGTTCTAACAAAATGTCCACTAGACAAACATCTTCCTTTATCAATACATTACTTTGATGAAGCTACTGAGGACGTAAGAGGTTTACTTGGTAGGCATCAAGTACATCAGCATATACACCCTTATGTTCTCAGCCCACCAGCTGTCTGCCTGCCTCCAATATCATGTAATGTTCATAATAATGTACTTTAATGGAAAGCAACAAGGCCAGTGATATTTGCATTTGTTTTCCATAATCACTATACAGGCCATATAATGTTTTACACCTTTTCTTCAGTATATTACAATTTGAAACTTTTTTTTTTTCACATAGAGAATTATAGAGTTAAGTTACAAAGTATTGTGGCAGGAAGTATTACTATGGAAATCTTCACACCTTATTTACAAGGCTTAGGTGAACAGAGATTGGCAAGCTAAATTGGCCTGAATGGTGCATTCTCATCATAATTGTTCTCATCTTCAAATGTTCTAATGTAACCTGCAAAAATGTATAGTATCTAGCAAGCCTAATTCAGAAATGAAAATTGTCTCACATAAGGACCACACCAGTCCTAATTCATGATTTTTTATATGTATTCCAATACAGTATAGTAATTGTATTAGATCTGAGGGGGATCCTCTGAAGAAATGTAAATTGTATCTTATTCACACATTTGAAAAAATAATTGACCATTCCCATATTCTCAAAGGCATGCTGGTTAAGTTAACTGGTGATTCCTAATTGGAACTGTGTTTGGGGCTGAATGTGATAAGTGCATTAATGGGGCCTGCCATGGACTACGACACCCTGTCCAAGGCTGTTTCCTGCCATGTTCGTGATGCTGCCAGGAGAACATTCTGCAGCCCACTTGATCCAACTCCAAATTGAATTAAGTGAGTTTATTAATGTTATTTTACAAATTCTTTCATTTAACTATCATTTCTTTGCAAAAGTGCTTAGTCTTTTTGTTGAAGACATTTTGACTGTCATTTACTTTATTAAGCTTTTCCTACACTTTGCAAGTGTTGTCTTCATTGTCTGGCTACTTTAGTCTCCCATATACATTTTTCAATTAATGACATCAATAGATCTTTTTGGTTCTTTACCAGTTACGCAAGATCTAAATGATCCTGAATTGCTATACTCTCAAAGGGAAGTTAGGGGTGCAGTGCACAACAAGGTCACACTCGCCTGATCAAGTTTCCTAAAATTATTTCATTCACTCAGTTAAACAGGAAATTACAGTTTATATAAAAAGAAAGCACTGCATTTCAAGTTCTAGTTTAAAATACAGGATAAATTAGTCCATCATTACACCATTTCTTGCAAATGACATAACGCAGTTTGATTTGCTTGTTTTGAACTCTGCATTCTTGAAATTGTTTATTACCTGCTTGCCTTATAGGCTTTTTTCATAGAACAAGACTTGATAAATGTTCTTCCATTGAATCTTTAATTTGATGTTCTTCTGTTTTGTGTTTGTGTTTTTGACAACGTTATGTAAAGGTTAGGGATATTTTGTTTCACATATTTGCCTACTTTTCCCCCGTTCAATATTTTAATCCTGCATTTCGTCTAGGTTTGACAGGACAGACTCCAGCTAATATTGGAATGATAAAGTTAAGAAAATGGAGGAATGGATCATCAAAATCTCAGTTTGTAATGTAGCCTGTGTCAGGCACACATGCATAGGAGTCATTTTTCCAGGCTCTACAGAATTAAGAACAGAGATTCCAAAATGAGCGGCTATGTAGTTGCTAAGATCTTCTTCATTTTAGCCTACAGAAGTGAAGATGGACAGCCAGAAGACAACGGATGTTGCTTCTTCTCTGAACACAAGTCCCATGTCTTTCACGTCCACAGATATTTAAGACCACATAGGACTGGAGGTCAGCATTCAGTCATGAACCCAATTCTAAGAGGGACAGAGCTCCTCAGCAGAAGCAACTTTTTGGAACTGCTACTTTTGCTTCAACACTGTGACAATCTCCATCTATTATTTTGCTTTTTTCGTAATCTTTCTTTTGCCCGCATTACACGGTGTTTACTGTGGAGTTATACTAACCCTTCATCTTGTCTTTCAATCTTTATTTCACCTAATATTTCAATTACATGAGATAGAATTCAAAGCAGAAAAAAAACTCTATAAGTAAAACATATTTCAGACTGGAACAGTAATGGAAACAGTAGAGGCCCTAATAAATATAACAAATCTTCAGTACCGTAGTGAGGATACCTACAAGCTATAATACACCACAGAAAAAGGTTTCAAAATACACTATTTTAATGAATAAGTCAGATATTCCAGTAAAAAGAAGATATCTGAATGGGAGGACATTTCCAATGTGATTTTGATCAAAGGAAAACAATAATTCACTACAGTACTAAAAATAACCTGCTACCTCTAAAACATGCAATTTATGAAAGTACTACTGTTAAAAATCAGATTTCTTAGATTGTCTGTCTGGTTTTCTCAGAAAAGATCATATAATAGAAACTAAAGAGTTAAAACGTTAACTTTATCTCAAGAAGGTTCCAAACGATTTATGTGCAGAAGTACAAAAAATGAAATGAAAATATTCAGATTTGTGGCAAACAGGGTTTGGATTCAGATCTGTAATTTAAAAGGCAGCAAATCCAAGATCTTTTCAATTATTATTTTTTTTCACTCTGCTTTGCATTTAAATGGAACAAGATCTCAGTGGAAATAGTTAGAGTTTTAATGAACAGTCTCTGTTCATTAAAACTCAAGCTCTTTTTCCCAGTTACCCCAGATGATTCAAATGCAGAATCCCAATGCTTTTTCAATTATTTTCTTTTAATACTTGACTTTGTCTTTTTAATTTTTTTATTTTTTTGAACTTGACTTAATAACCTGTCTGCTATAAATGAAAAATACCTTGAAATAAACAAGAAAGGAAACACAGTGACCGAGATCAATCAAGATTACAGGTTTTCCTGTACCGAGATTAGTCAAATAAATATCACCCATTACTAAAAACTACTAAATTGATCATCCCAAAAGTTTTTAAATAATATTATACATCTTTAACACAGGACAAACATGTTTGTGTATTCTATCACTTTATTGTATTAGTAAATGCATGTAGTGCTTTTTGCCTGTGCTCAGTGAAGAGCACAATATGTGAAAGAAATGAATTGAACTGAATTTTATAAATACAATGTACAGTAATCCAATCTCATAGAATCGCAATTGGGTTTTTCAGGACAATTCAGTATTACAATGGATCCAGATGTATGTGACAATACTGCATTAAAATGCAATTATTCACAAGACCACGACTAAGAAAGTAACTTCACTGTGTCATGGCTTTTTTCAGTATAACTGATATCCCACATTCACCCATCCTGTAATCTGATTTTCTTTTTGCTGTTAACGGGTTGTTATTTAATGAAAACATCTTCCATACACACCTTGTCCAAACAGTGGTATAAGGCTCAATATTGTGTTCTGCACCCTGTCATTTCCTGGGGCACATACCAGCTTGGTCACTGTTTATGTGAAGATTACATGTTCTCCTCATGTTTGTTTAAGACTTCACTGGTCCTCAGATCATTACACACATCATATCATGTTGTTTTTGGCCAAATATAGATAGATGTGTGTGCTGCAATAGGTCCAGTGTCATACACTTCAGTTCCAGTCACTATTCATTCTTGCCTCATAGCCCTGAATTTGGAAAAAGAACCTTCTCAAATTGATTCAACTAATTAAGAATCTGTAATGATGTATTTCATTTTTATTTCTTTATAGTATACAGTTACTGTTAGACATGCACATGTTGTTTTTCAAATTATGTATGCACAGGTAATAAAGGGATCCAAATTTAACATTGCTTTATATGTGTTCTATTAACTGTATGTGAACACCACCCTTGTCTTTACTCAATCCTGGCCCCATCCAATTGCACTGTTGTTCAAAATTAATAATAAGTCTCTCTGAAAATGTAATTTACATGAAAAGTTTATAGCCAACTTAACTTTGTCTTCCAATTTTCTAATACATTATGTAATTCCATAGATTGAGAAATATTACCATTTACAATGCAAAATTCTCTTTGCTGCTAGTCTGCTTGTGTTTGGTTTGGTACTGCTGCCATGCTGTTTTCTAGGCATAGCCTTGTGTGCCACCCATGTGTGTGCAAGCAGAATTTTTTTCTCCCTGGAATAACAGTATAGTTTGGCACATGTATTTCTGGATCATCCATGATTAAGAATAACAATAGTGCTAGTATGTAAATCTTTAGGGTGAAATTTCCCCAGGTTTAGGTGTTAGGAATTTTGTTTTTTGGTTAATTGACAATAGACAGGTTTTACTTTTTTGATAATCATCTTGGCTCAATTTCAACTGCATCTCATCTCGTGATTCTTTCAATTACAGTCTTTACTATCTACCGCTACAAAAATCCAAAGGTATTTTTCTATTACAGTTTGGAAAATAAACCAACAAAGAATAATTTGTACCTGGAAAATAGGCATGTGTATGAGGCCGTTACTTCATATATGCACAGAGCCCTGGTGTGGCAATAGCACCTACTGCATATAGTGAAAGATTAATGGTTTTCCAGTCTCACGTTTTCCAACAAACACCTAGCTGCATGGTGGTTTATCTCCAGTGTCCTGCATTCAAATTGTGCAATGTGTGTAATAGTGTTATTGTGTGTTGTACTTCCTCACCTGAAAACCATTCAGTTCTAAACTAATGTGCTACTGTTTCAAATTAGGCAGTTCAAACCAATATATGTCAGGGGAATTTGTGACTAAGGTTACCTCAATATCGCTACATTTTCACATAAATACAGTGTTTTAAAATCAAAATGATCTCCATTCACAATAGTATTTTCATTTACAAAAATGTTTTCATCCATACTAAAATGACCAAAACTGCATATAACATAATTGTCTGCCTACACTGGGCATGTGCATCTTAAACTGGACATGCTCTGTACACATACTCTGGCACGATTTAATCCCAATTTTCAGTTGCTAATTGATTTTCTGAGTCAGCCCACATTTCAGCTTCATTGCCCATCCTTTCATGAGAGAATAGTTATGCCCAATTGCCTCTCACAATCGGGCTGTCGCACGACTGGAAGAATTTATCTCATGTTAGAAATTTCAGTTGGTTGTCTCACAAGATAATTTTCTTTTGTTGACAAATTCCCTGAAATTCATTGCTGCGATTGCAGTGAGTGTGTGTTGCACATGTATAATCTGAGCACCTAAGTCATGGCGTGTCAATCATACTGAACATCCAATATGAGCACATACATGACCAGTGACTCTGTTGTACAGTGCGAGTAGTCTCTTGACCACCATTTCTAAAAATTGCACAAAACACAATTCAGATGCAAACAGGTAAGCAACACAACAAGCACCATGTAAAGCAACTCTTCTACAGTATGACTTCTGTTTTGGAATATGTTTTTCTTCCATGAAGGGTGACCATTCAGGAATCGGGACATTTTAATGAGCAGGATCCAATCACAGGAGAGCCATGTAATAAGCAGAGTCTGCACATTTTCAGAAATCTTCTGTCCACACTGAAATGCTATGTCTGCATTTAAAAAAAAAAAAAAAAATCTCTGGATCTGGAGAGTGTTTTTAAAAGTGTTGGTTTTTTGTAGGTTGAAAATTTTGGGGTAGTGGAGATGAAAGGCAAAAACAAAGACAAATGCTGGTTTTTAAATGAAAACATAATAGTATGGACAGGGACTAAGAGGCTCTCAATTTACATAATTTTTAAATCTACAGTTATTTGCTTTGTGAGATAACAATCCCAGATGGAATTGCACTGATGTGCTAGCAATTGAGACAGACCAGGCACTAATACTCCTTCTCTTTGATTACTTTTTTTGTGGCAAGGAGCGTTCATGAACTTGGAAGTCTCACTAGTCGATAGCAACACAGGGACAGCTATGGTTAGTTTGGTAAGCAAATATTAATATACAATAAGTTATCATACATGAAGTACTGCTGTGCCACCTTCTTCAAAAAATAAACTTAATTGGTAAGTTTTATTGTTCAATTTCTCATGGATTACATATCAGCAAGTGTGAATACGGATTTGCACTTTTGATGTCGTTATATTGACACTGATTTTGACATTGACACCTGCTTTAAAACTGTACTTTAGTTGTACTGTAAGTTTGACAAGATATTTTGCTAAGTCTTCATTGTTTATGTGATATTTGATGGCATTATAATTTAGGTGAAATTTTATAATTCCAGTGAAGGGAGCCTAATTTATCATTAATGGATAAACACATGACCCAAAACGTTAGTGCCAACTACACCACCTAGTGATAATACACTAGGACTCTAAAAATTTTTTTTTTTTTGTGTTTATTTTGAAACGAGGTTGTTTTTCAGGTTCCACACAATGAAATTATGGATTCCCATATACAATCTTAAAAAAAAATCTATATAAAAATGAAAAAATAAAACTGGCAAGAATATCCAGGCCAAATCTGCTACAGTAGCTCCCGCTTCTTCGACATGGGCACCAGGTCCACGAATCTATGAAGAGGAACTGGAAAGAGCCCACCATACCAAAGGAACCCTCCACCACAATCCACGGTCAGGTTCCTACATCAGAAGACACTTAGTTTAAGGTAGAAACTGCCAGCCAGGTTTCACTTCAGTTTTCTCCACCACCTTTCTCCTTAGTGTAGTACAAAGATTTCCAAGCCTCTTAAATTTCTGATACACGAGGATCCACCCCTTGTAGTTCACATTACCAGCCCCAAGATTATCTAGTTTTCAACATGAACAAAGAAAATCCCCAAAAAAAAAAAAAACTAGAAACAATAGTACAATAAAATCTCAAACACCCCAGCAGCTTTTTCCCCCATCCCCCCCTTTGTGTAGGCTTTCCTCCTCACACAGCCTCATCTTCTGGTCCCGTCCCTCCTGCTCAGCTGTTATTTATTGCCCTAAACTAACTTCATCTGTGGGAAATCAAGAATTAACCCATCAATGATCCAATTAAATGAAAATACCACTTAAAGAAGAAAACATGCAATACAATTAACTCAATGTATAAACGAAAAAATCTAATTTAAAACAAATAAAACAAATGTGAGCAATCAAATAACAAAGTGAATAATTCAAACAATAAATAAACGTGATTTATTCTCAATTTAACACAAATATCAAAAGTTATTCAAACCAGAGACAAAGACAGCATCTCTCCCTTATTGTCTCACACAATTTTTATTGGTTGTGTGACTGCAAAATATTAAAGTTTGTTGTGGAAAAAAATGACTGACCCAAAGCACTGCAGCCAAATATAGAGGCAACAATCAGAGTTGTAGAAGTGATGAAGGAGGTGACAAAGAAGGACGATGGAAATTTTTAGGTGAACATAATTGCACTTTTCTATCAACCATCTATTTTTATTTCACATGAGTGCATTTCAAACTTAGATTTTTCACATATTTAAATGTGTATTATAAAACACACCAGACAGACATTTTGAATCCCTATACCTCACCTTTAACTATCTTCAGAGTCAGATATGTGCTCTCTACAAAAAGGACAAATTCTTTGTAACAAGTTGTGCTCTCCAAATGAAATTACTCCCCTGGATTCCCCTGGAATTTGTCTATGTCTAACAGTCTCTCCTTTTCATCTGATACATTTGGTGTAGATGAGCTTGAAGGATCCTTTCAAATGATTAGACAGTCAGCCATGGGAAGCAACAACAAAATCAAAGAATAATAAGTAATCCAGGAAGAAGTTGCAGTTGCTAAAATTACAACAAATCGTTCACAAAAAAATAACTACAATAAGTGAAAACTTGGCTCTTTTTTTCCAAAAAACATTGTTTTCTGAAACACAATGGCTTCACACAGAAATCAAGATAAAACATCTGTTGCTGCATGCTGTTGCTGCCAGTTTGCCAAGAATGTGCGGCAGGCAGGCTGCCAGGCTGTGTTCACGTGGCTGCATGGGGCAGCAGCAGTGGTCACGATCGCAGTGCATTGCAATCTGGTTTCTACCTCTTATCAATGTTAAGTGGCAGTCCTCCTTGGTGAACAGTGCCATAGGCTGTATCAGCTACACGAACCTGTTCAGCACCACGATTAGCTGCAAAACCTTTTATTCGTTTTGGATTGCTTGTATCAAAATCAGAGTCCGACAAGTCTTAGTCCAATTTAGAGAGAACAGGCAAAACATCGTCCACAGAGTATTTTGGTTTATGCATTCGCTTTGATCTCTCACCAGATGTCAGTGCCATTTTTGCCATTGTCTGTGCCTTGTTACCCACGTGAGTGCAGGAAATCTCGGTCAAAACCAATGAAGCTAACTTTCCTTCTACCAATGAGAGTCAAACTAAAACGTAACGATTGGTTTTGTCACAGTTTACAGTTGATTACCGATTATCGTCAACTCATCCTTTTGACAAAGGTCAACATCAGCCCTGAAAGAGTTAAATAATTGGATTTCAGAGATCTTCTTCTTATGTTCAGGAATGTCATTCAAAAGCCATGTCTTTACTTTTCTGCTATTCCAGGAACGGATATGTGAAAATGGTGTATTATTGTAAAAAATTATTTTCGTTTTGCAATAACCCAAACTTTGGGTTCTTCATTATGTGGGAGCTACTGCAAATTGTAGTATTATATAACATCTTTACTTCACAGGTCGATTAGCAGTTCAGGCCAACTGTTCATTTACTGAATATAATGTAAATAACTAATAATAACAACAACATTTATTTATATAGTATGTTTTCAAACAAATGATGTAGCTCAAAGTGCTTTACAAAGAAAAAAGAAAACATATAAAAACAAAATTAGGCAATACTAATTAACAATGAATAAATTAAAGTCCAAAGGCCAGGAGGACAGAAAAAAACAAACAAAAAAAAAAAACTCCAGAGGGCTGGAGAATAAAACAAAATCTGCAGCACCCACTGGGCAACACCAACATAAATGATCTAAATCAGTCCTCATGGTTTTCAGGCTTCATGTGGAAGAATTAGATGATGATGATGGTAATGTGGGCATCTGCCCTTCAATCCATCAATGTAGAGACAGCATGGTGCTTTAATTAGGTGGTGGTGGTGCAGATCGCCTCCACATAAAACTGGAATAAGAAAAGAAGAGAAAGTAGGGGTTAGTACGGATTTCGGAGCCATGAAAAAAATGGTAATTAAATGCATATACAGAATATCAGGGTTACACTAAATGAAGCTATGAGAAAGCCATGTTAAAATAATGAGTTTTTAGCAGTTTTTTAAAGTGCTCCACTGTATTAGCCTGGCGGATTTCTATCAGTAAGCTGTTCCAGATTTTAGGTGTATAACAGCAGAAGGCCACCTCACCACTTCTTTTACGTTTACCTCTTGGGATTATAAGCAGACACTCATTTGAAGACCTCAGGCTACAATTTGGAGTGTAAGGTGAAAGGCATTCAGAAATATAGGATGGAGCGAGATTATTTAAGGCTTTGTAAACCGTAAGCAGTATTTTAAAGTAAATTCTGAATGACACAGGTAACCAATGTAGTGATATCAAAACTGGGGTGATGTGCTCGGATTTTCTTTTCCTAGTTAAGATTATAGCAGCTGCATTCTGTACTAGTTGCAATCGACTGATGTCTTTTTTGGGTAGTTCTGGGAGGCGTGCATTACAATAAATCTAGTCGACTAAAAACAAAAGCGTGAACTAATTTTTCAGAATCTTGCAAAGTTATAAGGGATCTAACTTTTGCTATATTTCTTAAGTGAAAAAAGGCTGTCCTAGCAAACTAATTAATATGTGATTTAAAATTTAGGTCAGAGTCAATAATTATCCCTAAATGCTTTACCTCTGCCTCTGCCTAATACCATAATAAGCACAGGCAGAAGCACAATGAAATATACAACATGGACTTTTATAGCTGCAGCAGCTGTAAGATGGTCTTTCCCTTCAGGTGGCACAATTCTTCTTTACAGAGTCTCATAGCAGCTTCTGTTTTTCTCGGGTGTGAAGAAAGACCTTCTAACTACGTTATTTTGTCTGGTTTATATCTCTATTAGGTGCGGCCGCCCAGTGAGTGCTGAGCCGTGCCTTCTCATTATCCTTTAAAAGCACTCAGTAAATAATAATGGGAGTTAAGAGAGTGTACCAATCGAATGGTTTTCTCATTGAGCCTTTTGTTAAATAAAAAGCAATCAATACCCTAACCAAACCAAATAGGAATGCTAAAACAAAGACAAAATGTTAAACCTCAAACAAGTCAAGCTATTCCAGTAATGTCATTTCAGCATTTCAGTCTGTGAGTTCAGCATTTCAATCACTATAATACCGGCCATGTAATGTTTTTTCCTGTGGGCGCACCTCCATCCTCAGAATGGCACAATACAGTTGCAAATTATGAAAACTTGCAATATTTTCATCAACATATAAGATGGCAAGCCCAAAAAAAAATCATAGGGCAGAACAAAAAAAAAAATCAGAATTAGAGATTGTGAGGATAATCCTTGAAGTATTTAAACACCAAAGACTAAGCTCATTCAGATGTTAGTATATTTTAACAAGTTTTACATTTAATTTCAAAAATGGAGATTGTTGCATATTTATTTTATAAATTGAAGGTTTAGATTTAAATTTTGTACCAAGGTTGAATTTCCCAAAAGCATCATAAGGGTTACGTTGTCATTTTGATCTTACATTAATCATTAATTTATGAGGGTTTCCCAAATCCCATTTTACTTAAAGTAGCACTTTAAATCCTTTATAATCTAAATGCTCCTCAACCCACTCGATAATCACCAAGTGCTTCACAACTTCACAACATCCCGGGGAATTGATGGGAAGCCAACCAGGTAACACCGTTTAATTCATGTGCTCAAATAAAGTGCATGATGGCAGAGTATAAAAATGCTAAACAAAAAATGTTGTTTCTGGTTTCAAGTTAACACCTTTTAAAGCAATCTCTTTAATGCGGTTTGTCTAACAGCAGGTCCGTAAATGGGAGTTCTGTCCTCATAGGCTTGGGTATAAGAAATGACACCTTTTAGTGGTCGATTGATTTTTATAACGCTGGGACCGATAGAGGCAGTCAGCATCTTCTCAGAACTGCTGGAGGGACAGAAAAGTTAACAACACTGTCCAAAAGTGGCATTACTTGCTTCATCTGAGCCCTGAAGATGATCCTCAAGCACCCATGTGTAACAACTGGCGTGACAGTTCTCTGATCATTTAGAACACAAAAATGTATTCTTGAGATGAAGTAATTTTAATGATGAAATGCATTAATCAATTTGTAAGATTTTATGGTAGAGATACATTAATTTCAGTTATTCATACTATTAATAGTTACATATGTATAAGCTAAAAAATATTTCTATGTTCTTTGAAAATTTTGTAGAATTTGTGTATGCAGGTTGCAGCTAACTTTGCTTTTATTGAGACAATTGTATTCAATTGGCTGTGGAGAGATGAAGAAAGAAAGAGAAGGATGGAACAGCATGGGAAAGGGTTTCATTCTGTTACACTTTAATTACAACACTCAGAATAGTTTGGTGGTAAGCATTACATAGTTTACTAAACTACAATTGAAGATCTCTGTGCACCAACAGAATGTCCTATATCCACTTAAATTCAGGCACCATTCATCATTAATGAAGACAACTCAGACCACCAAGTCCATCTTTCAATGTAAGTGTTAGCATTTTACTTTATAAATACAGTAATGTGTCATCTTTTAGTTTCGGAAGATGAGATGTTTAGCTTCATTGAGGTCTCACAGATAACAACTTAATGCGCCAAAAACTTAACTGCACCAAAAATGAAACCTACTTTAATTAATCCTTACCTAATGTTTTAAAATTTTTATCATCTTATAAATTTCCTTTATGCATGATTGAGGCCAGGGGCAGATCTACCATCAGGTTGTTTTGGATGAGCAGCAAAGGCCCCTTTCACCAGTCCTCCACCCTGATCCCCCCTCCCTAAGGCACAATGAAACGACTGAGTCTCCGTGCACCGAAATGACCAAGGGGAACACGAGGTAGTGTCCATGTGTTGAATGCAAGAGTGGGAAATAATGAACAGCATTAAACTACCAGGTACATGTGCTGCATTGTTAAAAATAGGATCAGGGGCCTATGGGGATCTCAACTCACCCACTGCAAGTATAGAAAAATACCAGGATTTAACTAAAATGGTGCAAAATAATTTGAACTGTCTAGACACATATTATTTGAACATGCCATATTTTCTGTCTTGACAACTTGTCATATGTACATAACAGAACAATATTGCTATTTGCATGTCTCCTTAGAATAGTGTCAATAAAATAATACCAAAAAAGAGACAACATATATATATACTGTATATATTTATATATATATATATATATATATATATACATACATACACTGTGTATATATATATATATATATATACAGTATATACATATACATATATTATATGCAAGAACCAATACAGTATTTCTTATTATATCATTATCCACCTTAATAAAAGGAGGCGTGTCTGTGTGTCTGTCCATTTGTCATGTCTGTAATTCTAATAGATGGCGCACCACAAACATTAACACTGCTTTGATGAATCCCATACCAAATGGCATATAACACTGACATATGCATTGTATGGTGCGCTGCAAATGTTAGTGCTGAGGTCTACATTGATTACTTAGATTTCAACCCTTCTTAGACAGATAACATGGTTAGTAGTTGTTACTATGACAAAAACATGTACAATATGTGTGAAGGATCGAAAATATGAATTCACCAGAGGTGTGTCTAAAGACATTTTGGTTTCTTTACAAATCCTTCTTTAGTAATCTTATTAATGAAAATAACTGAACTCAACTTATTCCTTTCCCTCAGTACCAGCCTCTTAACTTTGATAAAAAAATCATTTGGAGTAGTTGGACAGCTCTAATTATTTCCAAGTAGACATTGTTAGAGCCTTATTTACTTTATCGTATACATAGTACAGAGAAAGTATAGGAATCAAGATTTTGATGAATCTCGACATTTTAGATCTTCCTGAGTCTGAAAAAAACATTTTTGAAATTATGTCCGTCTGTGTGTAAACACGATAACATGAAAATACTTTGACCTAGATCAATGAGATTTTGTACTCTTGAACACATTTCAGATTTTTTCAAGTAAACTATGGCTGTAAATAATGATATATGGTTCAAATTTTGTGTGGATATTAGGAATGATGAAAAATAAGTAAAGTGGTACTTTAACTGAATACTTTTGCAATTTTTCAAGTAAACTATGGTTACAATTACAGATAGATGATTCAAATTTTGTACAGATATTTATAATGATAAAAACCAAACAGATATGAAATTTCAGAAAAATTTCTCAACTGGAAGTAGTATTTTATTTAAACAACTATCTGGATTTTTTGTATTATGGAAATATAAATGTGTACATGATATTAAAAACTATATTGTGGGTTCGCTTCCCGGTTCCTCCCTGTGTGGATAGCGCTTTGAGTATTGTGAAAAGCGCTATATAAATGTAATGAATTATTATTATTATTATTATATTATAAACTATATAACAATGCATATTCTTTCAATAACTATTACTAATTTTATTTTAATTTATATATCATCAGTTTAACAATAACGTGTAAACGTTAAACATGCCATGTAAATATAAAGATGTAATGGGAACAATAAGCTGCTATGTCCAAGTTGTTTCTCTGGTAATACATTTAATTTTATGATTTTTTATTTCTGCCATCATTATCTTAATTAAATGTAGCTGAATGCAGTTTTGCCTATAGCAATTTATTGCAACAAATATTATGAAATAGTAACACTTTTTCTATATTTTAGGTGACTATAACTCTTTTTACTTTGCATGTAATCTAGGTAATTCATATTGTGATGGACGACCGGCTACAGACTCCGGTCGCCACCCCCAGGCCGCTAGGAGGAGCCCTCCGGACAGCATGATGGTGCCCCGAGTTCCAGCAGGGCCTCATGGACTTTGTAGTTTCTATACACAGCCCTGCTGGATACCTTGGGGACTACCGGGAGTCGCTGTAGGGGGGCTAGTGGGCTCTTGTGTGCCCTATAACCCGGGAGTGCGTCATCATCACGTGACCAGAGGAAACGATGTGCTCCCGGGGTGAAGAAGAGGACTGTTTACCCTGACCCGGAAGGAAATGGACTTGTGGGTTGTGCCAGGAACCACTTCCGGGTCGGGAGATATAAAAGGACTATGGGAAAGCCCAGACACTGAGCTGAGCTGGGAGGTAGGGTGGCAAAGTGTCTGGGCGAGGAGGTATTGGTTTGTTTAGAGAGAATTGTAATGTTAATGAGTGGGGTGTGGAGAGTGCTTTGTGCACGGTATTCTTATAAAATAAAGAATATTTATATTTTCACCTGGTTATCAGAGTGGTACCTGAGGGTTCAAGAGGTGGACAAAGCCTCTATCTGTCACAGTTGGCGTAGCCGACAGGATTCTCTGGCCGTCGGGTTTGGCAGAGGACCTGAATTCAAAAAATTTTTTTACTGTGGACAGAATCCTAAGAAGGTCCCTCTTGGAAACCGCGGAGGTGAATATCCCACCCGCGACCAAGAGCGCTGCAGCTGTGAACCGTTATTTAAAGCAGACTATGGGGAAGAAATCTGGAAAGAAGAAGGGCAGTCCCGACTGGGTGAAGACCATGACGGACACCGAATTAACCTGGACTTACCTGACTGGGTGTGAGGAGGACCGAGAGCCGATAAAGGCTGAACAAGCCCGAAGGGCGCAACAGCAGGGTTGCTGTCAGCCGTCGGCCGCACCGGAATCCCTACACGGATTAGAGACACCACTACCACGGTTGGAGGTATGTACTGGGAAAATGCCCGAAGTTTCGGGTGCTTTTTACTCGTGTTTTGCAGAGGCATGCCTCCAGAAAGCAGACGGTGCGTCGGATGCCTTCCTCATACCTTGGCAAGATGGCCGCGTTACCCAGAAGGCAGGTCAGGCTAGGGGTCGTCCATCTACAAGCCCATTCGAGGACAAAGTCCACATGACCTCGCGCGACAGCGACCAGGAAGAAGGTCGCTTTGGAGCCTTCGGTGAGGTCAGTGCTTCCCCGACGAGTCGGAGCTCCCTGAAGGGGAAGGGGGCGGCGAGCAATGCAGCGCCAACCTTCAACAAAGGTAAAGAGGGGCAGGAAGTGACTGTACGGTCTGCCGACAAAGTTAAAGAGGCAGACCGCAGCCAGCCGCGGGAGGCTACCCGTTCCTCTTCGGACTCCAAGTCCCAGAAGCCTATGCGAAGCCCAGCAGAGCACGTGCCAGGAGCGGACGTGCTCATTGGCTCCCGGCCGAAGGATGAGGTAAACAAGGAAGCAACCTTGCCTCCGGCTGAGATAACTAACTTTATAAACTTACGGGAGCTCGAGAAATATCTCGAGCCCCTATATATCTTCTTCCAGGGACTAAAGGACTTGAAGGAGCGTGTAGAGGAGCTGGGAGCTACAGCCGAAGTGCCGTTGAAGGGACTACAGGAGTACCTACGCCGATTAGGCCGTGAAGCCCCGACCTTGATTAATGCGGCGGTGCAGGTGAGTGATTTCTGTACCGTATATAATAAGGGGACGCAGTGTGAGCCAGCACCGCGTTTAATAAGTAGCGGCTGCCAAAGCACTGTGAACCCGACAGTGGAGCGTGGTGTGATGACTGAGTGGTCGGGCAACGGTCCGATTGAACCGGGGCAGCGGTATCAGACACCTCTCCGGAACGATGCGGACCTCAAGACCCCGACCCGCGTGAAGAGGGAGTTGTCAATAGTTACTGGAGGGGCGGAGGAAGTGCCAATCAAACCGGGGCAGCTAGAAAGTGCTGTTACCCGGAGCGATATGGTGCTAATGACGCCGCCTCCTACATTACATAGGACAACGGGTGTGCAAACAGCAAAGAGGCTCTCTCTTTTCCACAGAGAGCCTCACACTGTGCACAAGCCCCAGAGAAAGCAGGAGATCCCCGAAATAAAACGCGGGTCTCCTGACAGGGTAAAAAAAAGGGCAGAGAGCAGCAAAGCGGCCGTTAACCCCTCCTTGGCAGAGGAGAAGTTGGAGCTGACCGAATTCCCGAGATGTTTCAGGTCTCGGGAAGAGAGGCCACCAGGAGGACGTCGGCGGTGCTACAACTGTCGGCAACCGGGCCACGTGTGGCAAAGTTGTCCCTGGAGGACAGGGGAGTGGTGGGAAAGAAGATACACCGTTCCCCCATGGTTCGCCGGGGGATCTAGACAACGTAGCCAAGGTCTGGATGGCGCGTTCTCCTGGAGGAGGACGTCCCTCTTGGGGATCGATGCTCCACCCCGGTTGTCGTCGCTAAGGGGGGGGAACTGTGATGGACGACTGGCTACAGACTCCGGTCGCCACCCCCAGGCCGCTAGGAGGAGCCCTCCGGACAGCATGATGGTGCCCCGAGTTCCAGCAGGGCCTCATGGACTTTGTAGTTTCTATACACAGCCCTGCTGGATACCTTGGGGACCACTGGGAGTCGCTGTAGGGGGGCTAGTGGGCTCTTGTGTGCCCTATAACCCGGGAGTGCGTCATCATCACGTGACCAGAGGAAACGACGTGCTCCCGGGGTAAAGAAGAGGACTGTTTACCCTGACCCGGAAGGAAATGGACTTGTGGGTTGTGCCAGGAACCACTTCCAGGTCGGGAGATATAAAAGGACTATGGGAAAGCCCAGACACTGAGCTGAGCTGGGAGGTAGGGTGGCAAAGTGTCTGGGCGAGGAGGTATTGGTTTGTTTAGAGAGAATTGTAGTGTTTATGAGTGGGGTGTGGAGAGTGCTTTGTGCACGGTATTCTTATAAAATAAAGAATATTTATATTTTCACCTGGTTATCAGAGTGGTACCTGAGGGTTCAAGAGGTGGACAAAGCCTCTATCTGTCACAATATGTAATTATGAAAAAATTCCAGCACCGTTTTTGACCTCGAAAATATCATTTTAACATAAACTTTGATTATAAATAGAGATAAATGATTGCGTACCAAAATTATCAGTTTTTTATGATAAGAAACAGATATGATATTTGAGAAATATTGTGCAACAGGAAGTGGTTCTGATGACCTTTTCCTCTATCTCAGTATCCAAGAAAGTCGAGGGGAGCACACTCCCAATTTTTTATTTAATAATCCTAGTTTAAAAATCACAACCATTATTGCTTTTATACTGGCCACATGTTTGAAATGACGGTCTTTAATGTGCTGTTAATAGTAATACAGTGTTCCTGTACCTTCTAATGCTGCTTTTGCCTGATTGATTTCAGCATTCTATAACAAATGGTTCAAAAATGAGTTGGTACCCTTCACAGGTACTTTACTTCTTGCCTATTAAATATGCACAATACATATAACAGTCTCATAAAAACAGTCTCTCACTTGTCTCTGCAGCTGGAAAGGATTCCCTTTAGGTCTCAGTGTTATGACTAATTCTATTTTATCTCAGCACTATACTGCATTTCACCCTTACCAGATGTCATTCAGTCATAATTAATTTTAATTATAATAATTAATTAATTTTCTATTATATGATGATGACACTCAGCTATGTTTGTCAATAAGTAGATAGTTCTTCTCATATTTTCATTTATGTGGTTTAATAAAGTGAAAGACTGGACGTTGCTTATCCTTCAACTAGGGGGCATAGGTAAAGAGAAATCCATCCATCCATCCATTTTCCAACCCGCTGAATCCGAACACAGGGTCACGGGGGTCTGCTGGAGCCAATCCCAGCCAACACAGGGCACAAGGCAGGAAACAATCCTGGGCAGGGTGCCAACCCACCGCAGGACACACACAAACACACCCACACACCAAGCACACACTAGGGCCAATTTAGAATCGCCAATCCACCTAACCTGCATGTCTTTGGACTGTGGGAGGAAACCGGAGCGCCCGGAGGAAACCCACGCAGACACAGGGAGAACATGCAAACTCCACGCAGGGAGGACCCGGGAAGCGAACCCAGGTCCCCAGATCACCCAACTGCGAGGCAGCAGCACTACCCACTGTGCCACCGTGCCACCCGTAAAGAGAAATGCAATTTTAAATACTTGTAAGTGAAAAGACCTGAACTGAAATTAAATTCAATCCTATGATATTCAGCTTTGGCACTTACTTGAAAACTTAAAAAAATGAATTACTCTCAATTTGGATTTTTGCAGTATTGATGAGCCTTGCTAACGTTTATGGGGCCAACAATCTAAGTAAGCAACTAAGAAACTTTTTTTCATTCTCATTGTTTATTTATGCAGAAATGTGGAGGCATCAGTAGTAGGAAGTTTCAAAATATACTTTACACAAAACAAAACAAAAACAGTAACTCAAAATTAAATAAATGAAAGGTAGAAGTCAGTCTATAACTAACCTATGTCAGATGAAATCACAGTTGAAAATGGAAGAGAATTTATAGCCAGAATGACAAACCAGTGAACATTAGATGTTTCCTTTAAATATCCACAATCTTGGACAATCAGGAAGTGTATAACTCTGAACTTTATATGTTTGACCTGATGACTATCTAGTAACAGCTTGGTATCCATGCCAAACCAAAAGTATGAAATGGTGTCACCCAAAATACAAAACAAAATAGCTCAAGAACATAAGAAATTTGACAAAACTGAGAAGAGGATTCATTGCATCAGTCTCATTTGTTTATCTAATACCTGTCACAATATCTTATCCAGATACTTCTTCAAGGTAGTCAGGGTTCCAGATTGCTACAACTCTTTGTTTAAAAAAGTGCTTCCTGGATTTAATCCTAAGTATACTTCCCCATAATTTCCACTGGCATCCTCGAGTGCATGATTCACCGTTAAGTTGAAAGCATTCTCCTGGATATATATTTTGAATATCTTTGAAAATGTATTTCATTTTTAATGTTTTTAAAAATGGTATTAAATAAAAATAATACTTGGCTTTCTTAAATCGTCAAACAACGCTTTGGTGATTTTTAAAGGTGCTAGGAATTACTTTAAAAAATAAATGTCACGTCATGGTACCACCTCTACAGACTTTCTGTTTCTTCTATTTACTTGCATTTAGTCAAATTTTTCTCCATTACATCTCAGAAAAAATAGTATAATGTATTTTCATTATCTTAAAGCATATTTTAGTGTTCCAAGAACCTTAACCTTCACAATACCCGGTTACAAATTGTCCACCAATTGTACTCAGTACCACACAAACTATTTATTAAGATGTGGTCTCCAAACGCCTTGTTAATCTTGTTCAAAGAGTTCAGTAGAAGGTTTTCTCTGAATAACGCTGTCCTCTGTGCCTTGAGTTTCTGGATTGTGTTAAGAGTTTCTACTTCTGGACATCGATGATCCCCCTCTGCATGCTTACTAGAAGTGTCTTTTCCCATAGGCTCTGTTCATCAAAAGTTCCTGATGGCCTTAAATTGAAACTCCCATATCAGGTTTGTTTTTTCAATTTCTGTATTTTTAAAGAAATGTAATGCCTCTTGAGGTCATTGCAATAACAATAAACAGAGATGCAGCCTCATCTTACTGAATTATGGGAGAAGGCATCCTACAAGATCAAGAAAAAATTGAAAAAGTTTTTCCCACTCAAACGTACAGAACTCTTTCGCCTGTGTGATGTTTAAATGGTGTCTTGTGTGCGCAGCAAATCCACCCACAGCATCTCGATGGGATTGAGGGTCAATGTCGTGTTGCAAGGACTACTTTCTGTGGTGCATTCTAGCAGAAGAGATCTCACATTATCCTCAAGGGCCCTCCGGTATAATGAAGAATTTGTAGTTCATTCTACGACTGTAAGATGCCCAGGCCCTGAAGCAGCAAATAAGCCAAACATGTCTTCTGGTATCTGGGCCAAATAACTGTTTTTGCCTCATTTGTCCGAACAACATTGTACCAGAATTGCTGGTGTTTGCCTAGGTGTTCATGGGTAAATGTTAGTCCTGCCTGCATGCTCTTTTTGAATAGCATAGGTTTCCTCCAGGCACACCTCCTATATAAATCTAATTTGTGCAGCCTCTTTCTAATGGTTGACTCGTACACTTTGGCCTTAACAGTGGCAAGAGCAACCTGAAGGTCCTGTGAAGAAATTCTGGGCTTCTTGGAGACTTCTTTCAGTATCATGGTCTGGACAAGTTAGCTGTTCCTTGTAATCTTCTCCACTTGTACTTTTCTGGACAGTAGAATGGTTGATTTCAAGTTGTCTGGAGACCTTTTTAAATCCCTTCCCAGACATTGGCTCAGGCAAGACCTTCTCTTAATGATGTTCTAATCATTTGCAACTGTTCTGCTCCTGCTGAGTTTAGATATTTAAGGTAGTGATAAATGTAGGGTGGGTTTACTTTTTCCACATGTAAAACTTGTATTTATAATTTTTTTAATTATATACTGGACTACAAAATGTGAATGTGGCATGATGTTTGTTATATAGCCTTTAACTTAAGTACTGTTTAAATGAAGATCAAATCTTGACATGTTTACATATGTTAAAAAAAAAACATTTAATTGAGTGTACTTGTTCATTTTACTAAATGTCAATATTACTATTATTTTAAATAGTTACTGTATTCACAACACCAATAAGACAATTTCTTATGATTATCGTATGATTTATTACCACCCATGAATATGTCTGGCCTTTCTCATTATGTGGTTGTAGTGTGTTGGCCGGAGTGGCTGAGGTGTAACTGGCAAGTGCTCACCCCCTACGGCTATTTTACCACATGTATTGATGCAAACCTGGGAAGTTTCCAGTTACAGCTGTGTTGGCAGTGAAAACGTGGGAAGCATGACACAAAATTTCATTCCTGCAGTACAGCTGTAATGTGAAAAACAGAATACTTCACTGATTATAATAAATATTCCTGTTGTGACTGATCTTCTTGTCATTATCAAATTACTAAGAGCTGTGTCAAAATATTGAAAAACAGGCCATTGGATACTGTTTGGAAAGGTTTGCATTTTTAAGATTTACTAATAAAATAGATGTTAGCTTTTAAGGTTTCACATCTCGCATCAAAAACAATTGAAACTCAGATGACATTATTTTATGGAATTCTTAAAAACTGTAAGTTTTCTATCTAAACAAACAATGGGTGAAATAAAACCGGCTTCCTGTTTGAACATTTAATATGGTGTATTAGTGAAAGGTCATTCGAAGGATTCAGAAAGATGAATTGCAAAGATCTTTTCAGGATGTAATAATGCTTTTTGCACATGTATAGTATGCTTATCCTGCTCTTAGGTTATGAATGAAGGAACCATCAGCCTAGTAATTTCCAATGTCAAGACCTATGTCTAGAATTCTATTTTGTTTGGATAAGTGTGACAGAAGTCATAAAATTATCATGTCATAAACAAATGGAAGAGAACTTTAGATTTTGTTACTCATTGAACTTTTATGTAACATCTAGTTTCTTCTTCTCCTTAATTCTATTGTATCCTGACGCTGTAAAATATTATATTGCTGTCCCAGTGTCACATTATCACTAGGCACAAAAGTGAAAGAGAAATACCATATATGTTGTTAAATCATTTATTTTTAAGCACTAAGAGAAGAAAACACAAAAATGGAACCCTTTGTGTATAATCTCAAAGTCGGCTAATAAGAAGATCTAATGCAGAGGCTTTATTTTTGAGGTGTCAGATGTCGTAAAACAGAGTAGATAGATGACCCGGAAATGGATTTTAATTTAACAAGATGAAACAGGCTAGGGGAGTATTTTTCGTACGTGGATTACTTGTTTAGCCGGATGTAAATGTTGACGATTTGGCCTGATCCTGGATCTGTTGGTTTTTCGAAACTCTTGCTGGAAGTGTTGTCATAGCAACACATCCTAATCCTCAAACCTGCTCGGAGCAGGTTTGTTCTACGTAAACAAGGATTAGCTCACATATGTAATCAGTGACGGTGCGTGGAAGTCATCCAGTCATGGCTTCGCCGTTCATGAATGAGTGACCAATTAATATTGGTGCGCAAATTATATGAAGAGAATTTCATGTAGAGAGGGTTTTGCATGATCGGCAAGATCCTTTATTGCTCCCGGAGGAAATTCTTTTCGAAAGATACTGCTTTAGCCGAGGGGGAATATTGTACCTCAAAAATTTATTAGCACCTTATATTCGAAGTCAAACTCGGCGAAGTCGGGCTCTCACAACCACACAGACAGTATGCATTGCTTTGAGGTTTTTTACAAGCGGCCCTTTTTTTATATAGGCCTACTGTAGGCGATGCGGAAAATCTCTCTAAAAGTGCAGTTTGCCAGGCAATTCGTAAAGTCTGTTTGGCTCTGAAATATTTCCTTCGGGTTTTCATAGTGTTTCCTGGACACCTGTGTGTGCAGACAATAAAAGAGGCGTTTCATGCAATTGTAGGTAGGTAATACACAGGCTAAAACACCCACAGTTCCATGAAGAATCTCAATCAGCCTAACATTCTCATTACCAGGATTTCCAAATGTGATTGGGGCACATGGGACTGATCAGAGTGGAGTTTGATCAAACATTTATTTGGAAAATGTACCTCCCCTCCTGATGAATAATCAGACACAGTGTCTTCATCAAATATTTGACATTCGTCAATATCTCGTTGGTCAGACACAGGTTCAAGGGATATGACATTCCCTGCAACTGACCCAACAAAAAAGAGGGCTATATGGAACATACCTATGGCACACATGGAGGACAAATATATGCAATGACCATCCTTTACCTGAAATGAAGTAACCACTGCATCCTGCCACTGGTTCTGAGGAGGAGCTTCCCCCTGGAATGCCCTCAGAAACAGGGCAATAGGCATTTTGCTGGAGAGCCAACTCTTCTGCAGGAGTTAGGTCTGAACCGCGTGGACCTCCACCTGTTTTTTGCTTGTCTGCCTTCTTATTAGCTTAAAAATTAATGTTCTTTACATTATATATGATTCTTTATGTCATCAGTTCTTTAAGTAGTTATATACCAATATTTACCAGTTTGAAGTATATTCTTGTACTTCACTTTAACCTGTTCCCGTGTTCTCTTTGTGCTCACGTTTGATCTGGAATTATGACATATTAAATAATAATTAATATGACACATAGGAAATGAAACGCTGCTTTCAGTAAGTACAATGCACATGCATTTAATTTGTCGGCCACTTTTTGCCAGCCGTCTTTTCTGGTTTGGGCTGCTTTTGCGGTGTTACCCCTTGTGCATATTAAATCTTGAAATTCTTCATGTCCTTCGAATGAAAGGTCCTGCTCCGCTTGTGTGAAAAAAAAATGCGCCCGTTCTTTCGTCATTTTGTTACAGCCTATCAAAGACTTGCTGATCATGTTTTCTAGACTCAATATATATGGGCTTTTCAATCAGCGCGGGCGCCGCATTCATCTCAGATGATTAGATCCAGCTAGACTAATCTAATACACGGCTGCGTTTGAAAAACCAACCTATCCCGGATGAGTTTCACCGGCATTAACTCATCCAAGATGAGGCATCTGATCTCGGATGATTTAAGCGACAAACAGAAAATACCTCCCTTGACACAAAACAGCAGAGCCAACATGGAAACACAGCATTCGTGATGATGCCAAAATGATGTTAGTATTCAAGTTTTAAAAACATTTTAAAAACACAAAATATAAACAGTGCAAGTTCTGATTGCAACTAAATGAGATAAAGAATCACAAAAAATCAAAATCTCAACAATTTTAGAACCTGGAAATGCTTGCTTTATTGAAGTGAGTGCCTGCCCATACAGTGTATTGCCTCTGAGTCCAAAAAAAAAAAACAATTGGTTTTTTTTTTTTTTTTGTTCTTACTTTCTTTTTTTTTTTTTACGTTTTTTACTTTTCTTCTTTTTTCTAGTTTGACTGTGAAGTCATTATTTGTACACGTTTGACTTGCTTCAAATAAAATAAATAAGATTAAAAAAACTTTTAGGGGAAAAATAAATAGAAGATTTTCCTCAATATATACCTAAAGTGCAAAATACACAAATAATCAGTATGATAGCAAAGTGAAAAAAATAGAAATGTAAGATCTGACTATTTAAATGTGTTTCTGAATCAGTTTTATAGGAAAAACTACTTCACTGTCACGATAAGGGTACAACCTGTAACACGCACAAGCACAAAAATTCCTTTGCTGATGCATTGATTGTGCTGCAATATTAAATCTTGGGGGACAAATGGGCATCATTTGAGTACTGAGAAAAGCGCTATATAAATGTAATGAATTATTATTATTATTACTATTATTATTATTATCACCAGTAACAAACTAAAACAACAACAAAACCCCTTAAAATCAGTGTAAAAGTACACTTGAATCTCTAAAACGTGTCTCCCTATAGTTATCATGCCACACTTGCAAGTGTGAATACGTAAAATCAACTATCCATCCATCCATCCATCCATCCATCCATTTACCAACCCGCTGAATCCAAACACAGGGTCACAGGGGTCTGCTGGAGCCAATCCCAGCCAACACAAGGCGCAAGGCAGGGACCAATCCTGGGCAGAATCCTGAATTAGCTGTCCCAAGAATTTCAGTGTTCTCAATGTAAAAATGTCAGTTGCTTTAAAGGTAGTGGGGCTGTAGGTCCAAATTAATTTAGTGTAACCTACCAAATTTTTGTCCTACTTCTTGTGACCAAATAGATGTATGCATGAAGTTGGTTAATCGAATAATATACACTGTTTTAATGAATGGAAGAGGTTTTTAATTTACATTCTAGGCAACATTTTAGTTAGACATAGGTAGTTGTTAGTTAACCAAATAGTAATATATTTGTTTATCAAAATTGAAAAAAATAAAAAAGTTCCTAAATAAAAAATAATTTTTCATCTTTTTCAACCATGTATGTTATCCGAAGTCTTTGCTGTAACATAACATGCAGCCATGTTCATGCTCAAGATCATATACCTATGCCTAATAATGATATGCAAGTCCCCAACAATGCTTGCAGTAGGCTGAGAAGTTGCTTAACATCATAAACATACAACACTTGAAAAAAATTATACAAAAGAAGTAATTTAAAAACTCCATGCACACTTATAAGCAGAATGTAAAAATGAAGTGGAAATAAATATGTTAGTTGTTACTATAAAATGACATTCCTGTGGCATTTGTTTGGCATTGACTTCAGGTAAACATCTATTTTGTAAGGTTTTTGCCCCATTATTTTTTAACACCTGTTCAACAAAAAGTCCGGCACCTGCTATCAGTGCTATGGCTTGAGCTGGGGTTCTGGCTAACAACAGCAACTTATATAGTACATTTTCATACAACAATGTAGCTCAAAATGCTTTGAAAGATTACAAAGAGAAAGTTACAAGAAAACCAATTAAGATCAGGCAATAATATTAAAGAATATGTAACAACAAAAAGTAAGATCAGATGCCAGGACGACTGAAATCTCCAGTTAGGCTGGGGATAAAAACAAAATCTGCAGGGGTGCCAAGGGCAGAATGAGCATTCAGCCCTCACTGGGCATTCTACCTAATATAAATGTTCCTAAATCAGACCACTTTGTTTTCATGCTTCACCTGATAGGATTTGATGAAGCTGGTCTCATGGGCAGATGAGACCTTCATTTCATCATCTCATAGGGCTGCATAGTGCCTTGATCAGGTGGTGATGGTACAGAACGCCACCACAGAAAAGACAGCAGAGAGTGGTAGAGATTAGTAAAGATTGCAGATCCCTTAGGAATGTGATAATTCTATGACCATGTAGTCTAATAGGAATACAACTAAAATGTATCTGTGAAAAAGCCATATTAAAATAATGGGATTTTAGCAAGTTTTTAAAAATGTTCCACAGTATTAGCCTGGTGAATTTCTATAGGTAAAATATTCCAGATTTTAGGTACATAACAGCAAAAGGCCTCCTCACCACTTGTTTTACGCTTGGCTTTTGGAATTTTAATCAGACCTCCAGTCAAAGATCTAAGGTTACGACTTGAAGTGTTTTGGGACAGGCATTCCAAAATATAGGACGCAGAAAGATAATTTAAGGCTTTATAAACCATTAGTAGTATTTTTAAGTCAGTTCTTAATGACACAGTAACCAATGTAACAACACTAAAACTGGTGAGATGTGCTCAGATTTTCTTTTTTTAGTTAATATTCTGACAGCTGCATTCTGCACTAATTACAAGTGATTTGCGTCTTTCTTAGGTAGTCCTGTTAGGTGTGCATTACAGTAATCTAGTCGATTAAAAACAAAAGTGTGAATTAATTTTCAGTGTCCTGTAAAGTTGTAAGAGGTTTAACGTTGGCTGTATTCCTTAGGTGAAAAAATGTATTCCTCATAATCTGGTTAATATGCGATTTAAAGTTTAGGTTAGAATCAATGAATACCTCTGAATTCTTTACCACTGTCTTAATTTTTAAAACTAAGGGATCAAGTTTATTTCTAATACCCTCACTATTTCCATGTTTGCCGATCACAAAGATTTCTATTTTTTCCTTATTTAGTTTGAGAAAGTTACTACTCATGCAATCGGGAATACTGCTAAGATATTAGATCAGAGAACCAAGAGTATCAAGGTCATCAGGCGCTATAGATAAATAAAGCTGTGTGTCATCTTCATAGCTGTGGTAACTCACCTTGTGCTTTGAGATAACCTGACCCAATGGATACATGTAGATTAAAAAGGTTAAAAGTCCCAGAATAGATCCGTGGGGTACACCATATGCAATATCATGTATCTCCGAAGTACAATCACCATAAATAACAAAAGAATTTTCTACTTGTAAAGTGAGACAGAAATCAATGTAAGATGTTGCTGGACAGGCCCACCCATTGACTAAGGTGATTTATAAGAATATTGTGATCACTGGTATCAAATGCTACAGTCAAGTCTAAGAGAAGAAGAACAGATGTACGGCCTCTGTCTGCATTAACCCGCAAATCATTTATTACTTTAACCAGCACAGTTTCTGCCCTATGGTTTGTTCTTAAACATAAATGAAACTAATCAAGATTGAAAGTACTTATTCAAGTAATCATTTAGCTGCTTAATAACTGTCTTTTCTAGAATTTTACTTAAGAAATGCAGGTAGAAATTGGTCTAAAATTGTCAAAAACAGAGGAGTTGAGATTATTTTTCTTGAGCAGGGGTTTAACAACTGCAGTCTTAAGACAGCCACGGAAGACCCCTGTATCTAATGATGAGCTCACTATGTTAAGTATGCTATCAATAAGGACATCAGGGATTACTTTTAAAAAGTTGGTACTGGGTCAAGGATGCAGGTTTTCAGGGTTTCAATTAAGTACTGAGCTCTTACTAGACACAACTAAAGGTCATATGTCTATAACAAATATATATTGAATTATAGATATTGAAATTATTGATATGCATTCTGGGATTATTGATAGTTTTTGTGTGGTTCTATTTTTTTCATATTTCCATGTATAATCCAAATTCTTTTAAACTTATTATTTTAAATGAAAACAGTGTGGTTTAAAGTTGAGTGAAAAAATATGTTACATTTGAATCATTTTCAAAAACATAAGGATAGTAACTTTAAAGTCATTTAATGTATGTCAAAAAGAGAGAAAAGTAATTCACAGATGGTTCCGAGTCAATGTAAAGGCTGAGCATGCATCATGGCTGCCTAGTTCTGCTTCTAGGTACAGCTTGTTCCCGTGTTTATTTTTTAAATAAGGAGGAATAGTAACTAACATTAGCTAAAAGCTTTCTGTTGATTAATAGCACTAAAATGAAATGATAGATGCATGCATTTTATTATTAGTAATTATTAACATTTGCCCTGTATATTCTGAACTAGTTTGCCATTCTAAAACTTCTGAAAGGAAACAAATTTAGCAAAGCTAAAAATATTGTAATATGTCCTGAAATTGTACTCTAGGTGTTCTGCATCGTGGTTCTCAGAAGTTTAAGATGGCCTTACTTTCATTTGAAGAATGTGTGTCTGTGTGTGATGCAGTTTATCTATTTAATTAAGATATAACTATCCTTACTGATAAATAACATAAAACATACAGTATAGCAGCTGATCTATTGTACAGTACATTGAACGACAATAAGATTTCATAGAGCACTAATGGAGCCCCCTGATTGCCTTTGGGTATTTGCACATTGATCTTGACCATCTGTACTTTTTGTTTGAGGTCAGAATACTTGGTACACATGAAGAACATCACCTGTCCAATTGCTGAAATGAATTACACTTATTTATTTTAGAATTTATTGTTGGCTTCTCTCTTCCACCTCCTTCCTCCAGCAATCTTTGTCTTCTCCGTCCTGACTTGGGCTCCTGTAGCACTAGCAGCTGGCTCCTTTAATTCTGTACTGAGGAGTACTTCTGTTGGCCCATTAGCATTATCCAGAAGCACATCCAGCTGAGGTGGGAGCCCGATGGAGTAGGGCTAAGAAGTCCCTGCTACAGCCCATGGCATCACCTGAGGAACCTAATAGGGTTGAGCCACCAAACTCCGACACCCAACATGTCCTGTGGGAATCCATGGTGCTGTAGCAACCCAGGAGGGTGGACACCTAGCGAACTGTGGAAGATAATACCCTTGGCATGCTTTCTCCCCAGTCCTTCCATTAAGAATGCATTATGGAAGCGCAAGGGAGCCAGCCATCTGCCACAACAGGTGTTAAAGCCTTTCCTGTCTTCCTAATGCAGGCTCACCGACAAAATAATATGAAGCAATGCCTTTCTTACTTCACATCTTTCATTCACCTACTGTCGACCCTCGGGTGCCGGCCAAACACCCCACTCGAGCTTGCCTCTCCCAGCTGCTTGCAAACAATGCGAGTCTACACTCACTCGCTCACTTTCTCTCTCTCACCGGCTTTCTCCGTCCTGCTTCCTTCTTCTCTATTAACCTCCCATTCTATTTTTTCTCTTTTCTTCTAGCCGCCTTGTGCTTCTATTATTTATCATGGGGACGTGGATCAGGTGTGGCAATTAGCAGCTCCCGGCATCAATTATGAATGCAGACGACTCCTCACCTGTGCACTTAAGCAAGGACCGCCTGCATCACAAATTCACCCGGGAACCTGCTCTGGACACACTACCACGCCTCCCCTCTAAGCCGCGAGTGTGGCGATTATTTTTTTAAAAAGTGGCCCTGTTGACTTGAGCTGTGGACCCGCTACACCACAGGTCATAAATGCCAAAGATCTGCTCATTGGCCTGCCCTCTTGCTGTCAGGTTACAACACTTTCTATCTTTTCTACACTGTTGTCTTTGCCAGCTGCCCATCTGGTTGACTCAGATACCACCCTATGGTGTTCATCTTTAGCCAACAGTCATGTTGATTTGAATCAACACTATCTTTTAGGTACTTTGCTGGGCCCTGTACCTATCCTGTGCTTTAGCAATCAGCTAGTTATTTCACTAATTATAACTAATATTGCAGTTGTCCATGAAACAAATTTAAGAAGTTTGTTTAAAAATCTACAGACAAAAGAAAATTAAGAGAGCAAAATGCTAGACTCGTATTAAGGAGTGTTATTTTACTTGGATTTCTAACATGGTGATATTTAGACACAGTGCAGTTTTCATAACATGTCTATTGAACACAATTTCTTCGTGACTACTGAAGTTCAGCAGCTAACCAAACAACCCAAACTAAATTTATCATACTATTAGATTTAATGACTTGTTTAACTTTTGTGCTCAGAAAAAATAATAAAAATTTCATTGCTCTGAATAAAAAACATGCCGTGAAGCTTTTGTATTCTGATGATCTCCCACAGAGTAACACAACTAATTACCTCCACAAAGCAGTGATTGTAGAGTGATCTTTTTTTTCCAAATTTCTCAGTTTGATACAATGTGATCAATTTTAATTGAAACCAAAAACAAACTTATTAACATGAAATTACTTTCACTAAGCCATCATTTTCATAATTTGCTTCCAATAAACCAGGGTTTATTTATTTCTTTGATAGCAAAGGTATAATTTATTTTTCAGATGGTAACTACAAATATTCCTGTGCACAGATTAGTAAACAACTTATTGTGAAGTTAACTTTTATTTTGCAATTTAACTATTCATTTATTTTGCCTACCAAAAAACTTTGAAGTACTGCATTTTACCTTCATTTATGCTACTCGAAAAAAAGCTAATGCTGTCGTTAGACCAATATTTAAAACTGAAGATAAGTTTGTCAAAAGGAGGCCAAAAAAGAATATTATTAATAAAGCAAAAACATGAGACCTAACAACGTTTGCCAGTGTCTTCATACTAACAGTAACAGTCAAGAATGAGGTGAAGAATGTTAAGAATAGCTACTGGGAAGTAACATTGTATTGATAAGGAAATAGCAAATGAAATCTGTTATTATTTTTCTGATATTTTCACTCCTGAAGAAGTACGAAATATGACAGAAACCACAGAGAAAATGACAATAATAATTTGAAGATTGTAATGAGTGAGTGTGTAATGTAACAGGCACATGTTTGGGATGTGGGTGGGAAGCTGGAATATCCAGAACAAAACCCTCACATCCATGGAGAGAATGTGCAAACACAATGCAGAAAATGCCTGGCCCAGGAGTTCAGCCAAAGACTTTGGACCTATGAGGCAGCAATGCTAGTTTGGTATGATTCATCTATATAAAATATGTTATTTCTAAAAAAATGTGTTACTTTTGATGTCATTTTTATTTTTCCAGTTTCTGTTGATTGTGTTCCACACATCAATGTGCATGGTAGTTTTTGGAGATGTGGTTGTCTTTACTGGAATTTCTGCTGGTCTGAGCTTTATCAACAGAAATGATGCTCAGTTGCTAGCAGTAAGATCAATTGAGGACTTGCAAAAACAAATTCTGTTTTTCGTCGTTTTTTATGATAATTATGGTTTTTGTCTTGCCCTTGTTCTTTCTGGCATATATCATTATATTACATAACTGCATCATACTGTGTTTTTGCCTTATTACATCAAAACATATAAAGAAAACAAAATCTTTATATGAATTAACTTACTTATTATAGACTAGCTGTTGCCACGCGGCTCCGCCTGCGTATTAGTGAAGCAGGACAGTGAGGAGGGCCCCGCCCGTCTCCCCACTCCTGACATCACGTTTCCCCTTTCCCTTGGCCCATAGCTTCGGTCTTGAATTAGCACGAATATAATTGCTCCTGCAATCAAACTATGATTCTTAGCACAATGAGGTCGCAAAATCAACTGAAATGTTCAAGCAAATTATGGGAAAAAAACCTGATTTAAATCCGTTAAGTAGTTCTCTCATTCGCTAGCTAAGGGGATGTAAGGTACACGCCCTGAGGCTGGCATGTGAGTAAGGAGGGCCCCGCTCCCTCCCCTCGGCCCGCCGTATCTCTCTCGGATTTGCGCAAATAAATCGGTAATGCAAGAGAGCTATGATACATAGAACAATGAGAGAAGTCGCAAAATCAACCAGAATGTTCAAGCAAATTATGGGAAAAAAACCTGATTTAAATCCGTTAAGTAGTTCTCTCATAAAAGCGGACAGACAAACAGATGTTGAATTTTATATTTAGAGAGATAAGCATTGTGAATTGTTAACCACAGTGCTAAAATTCAAAGATGAAAGAAAGAGAAAAACTTGATGAGAGTTCAACATGTATCAACATTGACTTGTATTCATTTCTTGATAAATTATGAAAAGAAAGTACAGTAATCCCTCACCTATCGTGGGGGTTACGTTCCAGAGCCCCCCGCGATAGGTGAAAATCCGCGAAGTAGCGACCTATATTTATTTTATTATTTATACATATTTTAAGGCTATATAAACCCTTCCCACACTCTTATAAACCTTTCTCACTCTCTTGTTAACCTTTCCCACACTCTTATAAACACTTCCTATGCTCTTAAACACTTTCTACATTCTTAAACACCTCAGACCAACACTGCACACTGCACGCAGCGATCAGACGTCAATGTGTCTGCACTCGCTTTGTGAAGGGGGGCAGCTGAACTCACGCTGAGCAGAAATGGACTTTGTGCTGCTTCTGCCAAAATGCCTGCTTGTCGCTCTGCGCGTTCGGAAGGAGGAGGAGGAGTGTTTGTGGGTGTGTGAGAGCTGAACGCACCTTCGCTCAAACCCCCCCTCCCCGGAAGCGCAGTACGCTCCTTCCACTTCGCATTGTCAAGGGGGTGGGAAGCTGAATGAATGCTAAGGAGAAGTGGACTTTGTGCTGGCTTTGTGCTGCTTGTACATTACCAATTTTCCTGTCTCACTGTCTTGTCTTGCGTGAAGTTAAAATGTTTTATAATAGTGAGATGTTACTCATATCCTTAGCCCAACATCCACATATCATATGTGTTAACAAAGTGTGTTTTATAAGTTTACATGTGTTTAAAGCATGTGGGATGGGTATTTTAAGGCTTAAACTATATAAATGTTTATTTATATGGTCTTTCTATATCGCGGATTTTCTCCTGTTGCTGATGGGTCTAGAACATAACTTCCGCGATAGGCGGGCAATCACTTGTATTTAAAAACTCGCGAAGTCGTGAATCTGCGAAAAGTGAACCGCGAAGTAGCGAGGGATTACTGTACTAAGTATAGACTTGTACAGAATTTGCTAAAATAATAAAACAGTGAATTAAAGCAGAAAAATCTATTTCTGCTTTCAATGTTAAAAATTGGTTCCTCTGGGATTGGCATTGAAGGCGCTGCTTTTGCAAGTTAATGTACACGGTTCAAATAAACAAGTAACAAAAGTTATATAAATGTGTACATGATCCCACCATATGTGGATTAATAAACATCCTAGATACAGTAAAAACCCTACTGATAGTCCTCAACTGATGAGTGCTATGAGAACTTTAACATATATTATGTCAAGTACTACATAATTATGAAAGTGCTAAACTCGGAGTATACTGTTTGCAAGAGTCTTAAAAGGCATACCAGTGATAATAGCCTGACCAGGGCAAATCTTTTGTCATACTAGCAATTTTAACCATATTTTGCAAAATATTTGGAAAAAAACATATGGTTGTTGTTTTATGTTAACAATTTCACTTACAGTTAAAAAAAAAAGAATTAAAAAATACATTTAAATCTTGCCATTGCCGTACATTTAAAGAAAACTATACCAAGAGTAAAAAAAGTGGAGGTTCAGCTATACCCAGAAATCACTTAGTCGCTGCTAGTGCTAGGAACCTTGAATGATTAAACGGTATCAAGAAAACTGAAAATTGTCAAGCCATTTTGGAGCATAGTTTGCAAATAAATGTTTTCACAATGGGTCTCCGTCAATAATGTTGAGTCCTCTAGAAGCAGTTTGGTCTAAATCATAAATGCAGTTTCTCCCAGGAATAGTTCCAGAACAAATGATGGACTGCGGTGAGTCCCGAGATGAAACACATTTTGAGGAATGTTTAGGGTTCAAATGCTATGAAGTAGAAAAAAGAGAGCAGGTGATCAAATGAGTAAGGCTTATTATTGAACAAAAAATAGAAAAACCAAATAGACTGTGGTGAGTCCTAAGGTGATTTAAATTGAAAAGCTGTGGTGAGACCTGTGAGATGAAAACATATTGTAACAATAAAGAATTAGAAAATCATGTAGTTAAAGAATAGAGCAAAAATTCAATGGAAAATATAGGAAGCTGCTAATATTAGCAGAAATCAGCTTTAAAGATGCCTCATAGGCAAAGTACCTTGGCATCTGGAGTGGTGAGGAGTGTTTGGGGTTTAACTGCTGTGAAAGAGAGAAAAAAAAGACAAGGGTCAACAATGGAATACAGTTTAATATTGAAAAAGGAAGAAATTGGCAAGCCGTCATACTTGGTGGTATGGTCTGTAGTGATGCTGCTTTACAATTCACATGTACTTCATTTATTCCCTTGTGTTAATCCTGTTCATCTGTTACTTTCTTTAATAAATGCGCTATTACTTGTACTATTTAGCTTTTTTTGACTTTTCTTGGGTATGCAGGGCCTCAAATCCCTACTTCTACAGCAAAGTGCTTATAAGATGAAGGTAATAAGTCCAATTGATGCTGCTTTATAATTGGCAATAATATTACTTATAATGATGTAGCTGCTTTTAGGCAAGCAGCTGATTGGCACAGGTAGGTACACCTTTCTTTACGTTATTTCATACCTAAATGTGGACTTATAAACATTACTCAGATTACAAAGTAAATAAATGGTGTGGCGGACAGCCAGGTCCCATGACCGGCAGGGACGCCCCTGCTGCATCTGTTCCGGGGGAGCAACCACGGGCAGCTCAATACCTCCCCAGGGACGCTTGGTGGCAGCCTCCCTGGCGGATGGTGATCCCCCAACCTGTCTCATGGCTCCATGGGAGATGGAGTCCTCCACAGCCTGGTTGGGGGCTTGGATGGCTGCTAGGGGCAGCTGCATGGAGTCAGCAGCCCGGCTGGACGAATCTGCAGCCCCACCCGGAAGTGCAATTAGGACCAGGTGGTCAAGCACCTGGAACGCTTCCGGGTGGGCTATAAAAAGGGCCAGTCACCACCACTCAAGAGCCAGAATCAGCAGGAAGAGGACGAGATTGCCTAAGAGGAGTGGTGGTGCCAGAGAAAGGGTTGTTGGTGTGTTTATTAAGTGCTTTTTGGACTGTGTTGGGCCTGTGGGACACGGGGAAGGTGTGCCCCATGGCTGAAGAGAAAATAAAAAGTCTGTTTATTTTACACGTGCCTCTGCATCAGTCTGTGTCGGGTCAGGCGCTATATAGCGCCTTTTACAATGGTAATAATGCCTAATTACAATAACATCACACACAAGTAATCTCTAATTAATTATAATGTAAGTACACTGTAGTAACAGAACTGAGTACCATTATGAACAATGCTGTAAATCCTCTCTCCGACACACTAACACTTGAGGACTTTCAGTCAACTAATTACTCAGCAGAAGTATGTCAAGGAGATCTGTGCAATTTCTCAATGTGGCCTTGTGTTTTTTCTTTGTTTTTACTTTTCATTCCTTTTAGTAATTTTATTGCGTATTTGAGTGTTTTTTTGTTTGTTATACAGTAATACTAGCCATGCCCTGTGGCTCCGCCGCATATTGGTGAAAAAGGACAATGTTGAGGGCCATGCCCAGCCCCACACTCATGATGTCACGCTTCCTCCTCCCCTTGTCCTGCATGTCTCTGTCTTGGATTAGCGCGAATATATCGCTAATGCATGCAAACTGTGAATCTTAGCACGGTGACAGAAGTTGCAAAATGAACCGGAATGTCCAAGCAAATTCTAGAAAAAAACCTGATCTAAATCCGTTAAGTAGTTCTCTCGTTCGCTTGCTAAGTGGATGTAAGATACGCCCCGACGCTGGTGCATGAGTAAGGAGGGCCCTGCCTCCCTCCCCTCAGCCCGCTGTGTCTCTCTCGGATCTGCGCAAATAAATTGGTACCACGAGTGAATTATGATACTTGCGCGATGAGAGAAGTCACAAAATCAACCGGAATGTTCAGCAAATTATGGAAAAAACCCAATTAAGTTTCTTGTGAAAAGAGGACAGACAGACAGAGAGACGTTGGATTTTATATATATATATATATATATATATAGAGAGAGAGAGAGAGAGAGAGAGAGAGAGAGAGAGAGAGAGAGAGAGAGAGAGAGAGAGAGACAGAGAGACAATCTTGCTTGTATTTTATAATTTATGGTTAGGAAGATTATTTAAGTTACAGTGTTATTTAACCTTTTTGACAAGTGGATTGCTTTTAATTATAGAATGTATTCGTTGACCAGGGTGGGTTCCCCATGGAGTTTCGAACAGTTTGATTGATTAATGCCTGATTGAAGAGCGAGGGTCCCCCATGGTGTTTTTTTAGTGTCTCGATTCATTAACAATAAATAGAAGAGTGAGTTGCTTGTGAGTTTAGAAGCGGTGGAGCTCTGCAGACCAGCAATAATTCATAGCCAGCTTTTTGCTGCCCAGTAGTTGGCAATAACAGCGTTGCTATTCTTGTCATTCCTGCCCCTTTCCAGATTGGCACAAAATGTCTACAAACTGGTGCCAGTCCATGGAAGATGCTTGCATAAAAAGTTAAGAGGAGTGAAATGCTGGTGAACTGGTTTTATTCCATTTGTGCTCAAGCTATAAGAAAGACTTCACCAAGCAGAAACAACATGCTGATGGAAACGTTTCACCATGTGCACAGCTAGACTTGCAGATGTCCGATTGAACGGCTGCCCAGCTGTCCGCACAAACAGCCAATGACAGTAAGTAACTTTCTACCCACACGCTTAGTCTGCTGGGGTTTCATTAAATTATATTGGGGATCTGTTCGGCTTAAGCAGCAGCTATCAGAGGTGAAAAAGAGGAAAATATGAAAAATATACAAGCTGTTGTCACTGCTGTCAATGTAAAATTGAAACAGTAAACTAATGTCACACAGAAGTCTTTTCTGTTTTAAGATAGACAAGCTTGTAGATTCACCAATGCTTTCCAATTGGAGATTTTGAAATTTCAAAACCATGTACAGGGCAATTTATTAGAGATATCTCAAGAAAAATAGAACCGTCTTGACAAATTTCCTTGAGAAATAAATGTGACACATTTCAAAAAAATTCACCCACTGGGGGTCGAGTTGTTTCATGCGGACAGACAGATATGGGCTATCACTATAGGAACTCTCCACATTATACAGTATGTGAACACACTTAAATATAGTGAATATGTGCAATATGGACTGTGCACTCAAAAATAAACTATAATAAGAAAATACACACACAAACACAAAGGCAATATTCCTCTTTCAAATATAGTTCTGGAAGCCCTAACAATTGCCCTAACAGCAAAAAGAAAACTATCCCAATGTTTATATATATATATATATATATATAGTGGAAATGCTCGGACCTGACATACACAGGCAGACACAGAACGTCTTAAACATGCACGTTTTAATTGCAACCCCTATTTATAAGCCCAACCCCCAGTGCAGTAATCACCCAAGCACACAGTTCTTTCAACTTTCTTCCTTTTAATTTATGACATGCCTTATGGAAACAGTAGTATTTCAGCAGTGACATTAAGTTTATTGGATTAACAAAAAATATGCAATATGCATCATAACAAAATTAGGCAGGTGCATAAATTTGGGCACCCCAAAAGAGAAATTACATCAATACTTAGTTGAGCCTCCTTTTGCAAATATAACAGCCTCTAGACACCTCCTATAGGCTTTGATGAGTGTCTGGATTCTGGATGGAGGTATTTTTGACCATTCTTACATACAAAATCTTTCTAGTTCAGTTAAATTTGATGGTTACCGAGCATGGACAGCCTGCTTCAAATCCATCCCATAGATTTTCGATGATATTCAAGTCTGGGGACTGTGACAGCCATTCCAAAAAATTGTACTTCTCCCTCTGCATGAATGCCTTTGTAGATTTCAAACTGTGTTTTGGGTCATTGTCGTGCTGGAATATCCAACCCCTGTGTAACTTCAACTTTGTTACTGATACTTGAACATTATCCTAAAGAATTTGTTGATATTGGGTTGAATTCATCTGACCCTCGACTTCAACATGGGCCCCAGTCGCTGAACTAGCCACACAGCCCCACAGCATGATTTGACAGTAGGTAGCAGGTGTTTTTCTTGGAATGTGGTGTTCTTCTTCTGTCATGCAAAGCGCTTTTTGTTCTGACCAAATAACTCAATTTTTGTCTTATCAGTCCAAAGCACTTTGTTCCAAAATGAATCTGGTTGTCTAAATGAGCATTTGCATACAACAAGCGACTCTGTTTGTGGCGTGAGTGCAGAAAGGGCTTGTTTCTCATCACCCTGCCATACAGATGTTCTTTGTGCAAATTGCACTGAATTGTAGAACGATGTACAGATATACCATCTGCAGCAAGATGCTCTTGCAGGTCTTTGGAGGTGATCTGTGGGTTGTCTGTAACCATTCTTACAATCCTGTTCATATACCGCTCCTGTATTTTTCTCGGTCTGCCAAACCTGGGTTTAACAGCCACTGTGCCTGTGGCCTTCCATTTCCTGATTCCATTCCTTACAGTTGAAACTGACAGTTTAAACCTCAGAGGTAACTTTTTGTAGCCTTCCCCTAAACCATGATACTGAACAATCTTTGCTTTCAGATCTTTTGAGAATTGCTTTGAGGATTCCATGCTGTCACTCTTCAGAGGAGAGTCAAAGGGAAGCACAACTTGCAATTGACCACCTTAAATACCTTTTCTCATGATTGGACACACCTGTCTATGAAGTTCAAGGCTTAGCGAGCTAATCCAACCAATTTGGTGTTGTAAGTAATCAGAGTGACATGCAGTGACAGGCATTCAAATCAGCAAAATTACAAGGGGACCCACATTTTTGCACAGCCAGTTTTTCACATTTGATTTAATTTCATACAACTAAATACTGCTTCAGTAAAAATCTTTGTTTGGGAAACACCCCAGTACTCAGATGTTCCTAGGAAATGAAAGATATACCACTGTTATCTTTTTTGTTGAAAGCAGAGTAAGTTATTATGCACGCTGAGAGGGGTTCCCAAACTTTTTCATGACTGTGTATGTATATATATCAACTGAGAAATAATCAGTTGGAGGATTTTACACTAGAAAAAAAATATATAAAACAAAAAATCCACTGCTCCCACAAATGGCCAGCTGTAAATGAGGCAAACCATGAAACATCTTAGGCAATTTTCTGTGTTGCCCAACCTTTGTGGTGTTACAAACCTAATTTTCACATGCCAGTGTCTTCACAGCCCATAGGGGAGCGTCCACCTCTGTGAATTCAGTATGATCTTCCAATCTGGTTGGGGCCTTTGTCCTGCACAATTACCAGAGCATTAGATGAATTGAGCATGATCAATGGAGTGGTGAGAGGGACCGGGTTTAATTCAGGGTCAGACAAATCCCACAAGTTGGGAAACACTGCTTTATTTACTTGATCATGCACATTCAGGCTCACAAGTGAACTTCCATAAGCAGCAGGTGGTCTAGCAGAGTAAATGCACTACTAAGGGCTAAACTTTCCAGTCTATGGGTAACCCTTCTTGGGATCCCCCTGTACTTAATAAAGGTAATTAATAAAGCTGGGTTTTCTTCTCTAGGTATCCTCACATATATCCAGCAGTGATGGCTGTAAGGGTGCTGGTGCACATATCTGAGTGCTATTGGAGACTGCACAGTCCTTCTTTTGTTCCGCATGGACTTGGATATGCCATACCTTGAAGCAGTTGTACACACTTACGGCAGTACTTCTACGTACTTTAAACATTTAAAAAGTGCATTTTCTTTCTTTTTTCAACCTCTTTTCCTTATAGTTACACTATGCTACATTTCTTCACAAACAGTAATGCTTGTGTGAAGATATTATCCCAATGGGCCACTACTATTACATGGCTGCCATACAGAGGACATTAACTTAATTTCATTACAATTCTCAGAAAAATTAGAATGTTAATAGTTATACTTGATTTGATGATATTGTATATATAATCATTTTATGATGAAAAACAGTAATACATTTTAGGGTTACATTATATAGATAAATTGTTAAGTATATTTAAATAATTTTGACTCTTAATAATTGCAAATTTGTTGTTAATAATATTAAGTACTAATGTGCTTTAAAAATTTTGAAGAACCTTATTTGCTGGTAGCTTTACTTTGACAGATACATTTTCTGTATTGCAACTGGTTATGGAAAGAAACTGGGAGAAAGAAATCAAAAGACAAGACTTGAGTGTTGGTCTCTTTGCAGAGAGAGTATGGCTATACTTTATAAAAGCTACTCAGGTGACTAATCATTAAATTCTATGTCTCTGACCGCCAGAAAGGGACCTGGGGACCTGGGTTCGCTTCCCAGGTCCTCCCTGCGTGGAGTTTGCCTGTTCTCCCCGTGTCTGCGTGGGTTTCCTCCAGGCGCTCCGGTTTCCTCCCACAGTCCAAAGACATGCAGGTTAGGTGGACTGGCGATTCTAAATTGGCCCTAGTGTGTGCTTGGTGTGTGGGTGTGTGTCCTGCGGTGGGTTGGCATCCTGCCCTGGATTGGTTTCTGCCTTGTGCCCTGTGGTGGCTGGGATTGGCTCCAGCAGACCCCCGTGACCCTGTGTTCAGATTCAGCGGGTTGGAAAATGGATGGATGGATGGATGACCGCCAGAAAGAACCCAGACCTTAAATGTTATTTAAATTAAACCATTGGGTTATAGCAGATAGACCTACATATTTGTAATATTCAAGGACTTTTTACGGAAACCTTGGCAATGTGGTGTGGAAATAAACACAATGCCTTCATCTGGGTCAATTTGGCAGTGTACAAGAAGTTAGGAAATGGTGAGTTTGTACTATATGATTTATAATTCTAGTTACACTTGTAATTGACCTCAAGACAGTAACTGCAGAACATCAGAAAACCTATCACATGCTGGAACACAATATATTTAGAGGAATAACTAGATTTCACATCTCTTCATATGTCATCAGTTGACATCATATTTTACACTGTGATGGTTGTATGTGCAATGCTGCAGCACATTGCTGTTAGTGCAGGCATACCCTTACCTACATCCCCCATGTACCGCCTCCACCTCCAAACTGCTTATGAGATTCAGTGTAATTCAGACGTTGAATTTTTGTGCTGAACATTGGCTATTACCAAAGTGCAAATCTGGAAACCGAGATTGATTGTGATGTGTGCAAGTCCATAACAAAGCAAGTAGCCAATTATGAAGGGTTATGGGAAACTCTCAAAAAAGTAGCTTGTACATTACGTATGAGCATCATAAAGTTGTTTGTTAATCTCTAAGATTTATTGTTTTTGGAAATGCAACCTAAGTTAGTCATTCAATAAAGCTTCCTTTAATAGACTATTGTTTGCAATGTTAAAATAGCTTTTAGAATATTATCCGTTTATTGATTTACAGAACTCTCCAGCTGTGCAGAGTTGAAGCCTAACCTGCTGACACAACAAGAAGGAACTACCACTTGAAGGGATGATAGTTCTTTTTTCAAAAGGAGATTTCTTACACTGGATTGTTCTGAAGTGCCCAGACAAAACTTACACAAACAAGAAGAGAATATGGATTAGAAGCAATATTCAAACCATGTCTCTTAGAGCTTCTACAGACTGAGTGAACTTTCTGTCCTTGGAGTATCATATACCCATAAAAACACAGCTGTACAATTTTAGATTCCCCTGACTTATTTGCATTTGTTTACTACATTTAATACATTTATTAATACTTTAAAAAATGAAGAAAATGGAACAATCCCTGGATTATATTATTCAACTTAGTCCACATTTTAATGAAGTGGACTGTTTCAAAAAAATGAACCTCTGTTTAATTATTGAGCTATATTAATTTTAACTAAATAGCCAATATCAAAGGGAATATTTTATTAATTACAAAAGAGAACATTGTAATAATAACAAAAACCCTCTTCCAAAGTCTTCTTAATTTAAAATTATATATTCATTATGTTATTGCACACACAGCATTTATCAATAATTTACACAGCATATATTTGCATTTTCAAACAAGGTTACTTAGGAAGCAAACGTGTCCAATTTGTAAACAGACAAAAAGGCTACATTTCTTAAAAGCTGAGGGGCATTTAAGAAACACACTGAAAAACATAACAATATTTTAATACTGGTTTAAAAAAATATTACTCTAGAAAACGTATACTGTACTTTCAGCTGGTAAGCAATTAGTAAATTAAGAATACATTAATGACATTCACTATTTGGAAGTCAAAGCACACTGCACTGTTTAAAAACTGTATATTCATTGTGCAATTAGGCACAAAATGTTAATGAATTATGCTAATTATATAATTACCATATGTTACTGAAGACAATCAAAAAAATCTTTCCCCTATGGAAAGCAGTGCATAGCAGTTAAAGACAAATTTAACATTAGGGATTAGAGAATTGCTGATATTTTTTGGTGTTGTTATGAAATAGGTATTCCTTTCTGTCACATTTTTCCCTTCTTGAGAATTGTGTCAATGAATATTTTAAGAACAACAATCCATATAAACACAATTTATTTCAAAACTACTTTTCTCCTCAGTTAAATTCATTCATTTATGTTTGACGCATATTCTGTATTTGAATACCACCAGCAACAAAATCATTCATTTCATATGCTGGGCCAGACTATTGGTTAACAGTTCATTTTTTTCTTTTCTTTCCAGCAACGAAAACAGGGCCTGCTTTACTATTCACATAGTGGAACAGGGAAAAATGAATTATACAAACATAACCACAAAGACAAAAAGGAACATTTCGATCTGCCCTTCTGGATTTTAATAAAATGGAGTGTTTTCTTTTAATGACAGTGGACTGGCTTTCCCACTTGCGTAGTGCTTTCGGTAGAGAGAACAGGAAGTGATCGGGAACAATTGTTTTAGGAAGCAATGGAGATTTTCTAATGTCTTTCTGTTTTTAGGAAGCAAAAGAATTGACAGGGAGGTTAAACAGAATTGGTAAAGAGAAATCGCTACTAGTGTTTCAATATGTTATCATGACAAAATCAGAATTAAAACCATAAAACAAACTAATTCTTTTCCCTAATTGATTTTGTTTTTTGTTTGTGTGTTGTTTGGCACTATATCTTTCATGAACATCATTTCTTCTGACTGAGTCACTCACACATTGTATTGCTTGCTGCCATCTTTCACAGTGCAGCTACATGCCACAGGCTGCAAAATGATAAGTGAAAATTATAAACATATCAAAACAAAAACATCACAAATGAAATAGTAACATGTTTGCCAGCATTGCTTCCTTGAAAGATGTGCCCCCTTCTATCCTTCTTGTTGTTCCCCACTTGTCTGTGACCCAAATTTACTGCTAAGAAAGTGTGTTTCAAGATTTGATAAAAGTCTAAATATTCCTTAATGTTTATTCTTCTCTTCTGGAGTTTTGTATTTAGTAGATGCAGAGAGGTGGTGTTTAGTACTGCTGCCAAACAACAACAATAACAATATTTATTTCTATAGCACACTTTCATACAAAGAATGTAGCTGAAAGTGCTTTACACGATGTCAAAAGGAAAATAATCAGATTAGAAAAAATAAATTTAGGCAAGAATATTAATGAATAGATAAAGAAAAAAAAACATACAATTTTATTAAACATACTGTATACGTATATAACTAGTAGAAGGGTAGCATTCTTACATACATTACTATAATGTAAGCCACTAAAAATGAGACCAGCGATGAGGTCAGAGAGACAGAAAAAAAAATGAAAAAACAAAATCTGCAAGGGTTCCAAGGCCAAATGACTACAAGCCCCCACTGGGCATTCTACATAAACCACCCAGTAGTTTGAATCCCCTGTCCTGTTTGTGAAAACTCCATACAGTAAGAATTTGTTAGTACAAATTCTCAAAAATATTTTATAAGGCTAACTGGCGATTCCAACTCAGCCTTGTATGAATGTGAGTGTAGGCATGTGCATCTCTGGGCCCTCTAGTAGTCAAGCTGTCTGCCAGTGCTACCAGAATAGGCCCCAGCCTCCCATTACCAGTTATGAATTTTGAATGTTACTCATGACTTTTTATTATTGCCTCTACAGAAACAGCTGTTACAAGACATTGTCCTGTCATCCTTGGCCCAATTCTATCCACCTTTCCTTTCTTATCAGTTCCTGTCTGTTGTCTTCATTTTTATACTGACAGCTTAATTAAGGTTATTGCAGTATCCTACTCATTGCCACATTGCTTAAAATACAACATACATGATTACAATTGCCCTTCTCCATTATTTCCTTTTATTTATTTTCACGTTCACTTTTGTTGCTGGTCAGAAAACAAGCCTTAATAGGAATTCCAACGTTCTAGACATGTATGGCTCAATTATTCCGAGCACCCTTTACAGGTATTGTTAGCGGATGATCTGGACTAATTATAGGAGGTATTAGTGTAGCGGACCCACTTATGACTGCAGATATGCCTTTCAATCAAAATGTTACTCCAGATACATTTCAGCCCATTAACCTTTATATGAAATACAGGTTTTCATAGGAATTAGTACTACGTGACGCTTTAAAGGGTGATTGTCATGGTGGAGAATAAGAATAAGAATAAATCTAACATTGCATTCAATGTAAATAATCACAGGTACAATATAGATAGTATTGTAATGTTATCATTTTATTAAAAGTGGGACAAAGACAATATTAATCTCTGGAACTGCAGATTTTAAACTGGCAATGGAATTGTTACAATTGTTTGGCATATTCAAAAATGAGAATACATTATAATTGTTAACTTACTAACACACACACAAACACACATATATATATTTATATATATACACACACATATATATATATATATACACACATATATACATATATATATTGTATATGAGAGTGCATTACAATTGTTAACTTACTAACATATATATATATACATACTATATATACATTACATACATATGTAATATATATGTATATATGTATATATAGTATGTATATATATATATATATATGTTAGTAAGTTAACAATTGTAATGCACTCTCATATACAGTATATATATGTATATATGTGTGTATATATATGTGTATATATATATATATATATATATATATATACACACACACACACACACACACACACTTTATACATATATGTATATATATATATAAAATGTACCGTGTACCTTAAATACATACAGTACTTATATACACACTCATATAATGCATGTTTTGCATATTGTATTTATTTATTTATTTATTTATTTACAGTTGGAGTGCAGCTAAGCTTAATAGCATGCTCAGTTTCCCACAGTGGTGGTTGAATTGTCAACCATGTGGTTTAAAGCTCATGCCAAATCCACTATGCCACACTTTTAATAAGTCAACATATCTAAGCTGAACTGACACTTAAGTTGAACTGCTCATAACTGACAAAAGCGTGACGACAGCTAGAAATGCAGCCTCCACGGAACAATAGCAGCTTCTTCCTTCCTGTGATGCTACATTCTGGTCCTCTCAAAGGGAATTTTGCAGCAGCCAACTAGTTTGGGCACTCTGCTGTCAGAATTTTTCTTCCTGCTCTTTGTCTCTAGGGTATCATCATCTAGAATTTCTGCTTTCCTTCAGACAAGGAAGCTATTACTTGCACATTTCAGCATCTGTAGAAAATGGAGAGTAAAAGTGTTATCAGATAATATGCATGTCAACCATCTGTATCTAAGACATGTGAGCGCAACAGTTTTCTTTTAAATTGTGGACTTGTCTTAGAGGTAGATATTAGATTACATAAACTGAAACAGAGATTGATCCACCTGTCAAGAAACTAAGAACTGTTTTTAGTCCTTGAGCCGGTAACCGGTAATTCAGTTCTGTATTAAAATCACATCCCAATTGCTTGGAACTCTGCCATCAAAAGCAAACAGGTTTTTATTCTCATATACTATTGTCTACCAAAGCTCACGGACCTTATAAGGAATCAAATTAAAAAACAATAACACAAACACCAGTACACACCTAATTTAGAATAAAAAGCACACTATTGGTGGATTACTAATCCTGGGAAGTTATTTTATAATAGGAGCTGGTTAACAAATGTACCTAAAAACTTACTTTGTCACTCTCACTTCTCCTGTCTTCATTTACACTGTTCTCTGTGTTCCAGCCTAATACTTTACTTTGTACCTACAGGTAAAGGTTTGTTTCACACTACTTTCCCTATCTAGCTTTTCATTTCAGTAATCCACTGGCCAAACAGCCATATTAAGGATTTAAGATCTGTTTCAAAAATGTGCAAGTATAACTAGAACAAGGTGAACAATAATATTAAAATCAAGAAATAAAAATAATAATTGAAAATAAAGAGCAGTTTGAGTTGAAGATCCATCCCACACCTCATTCACCCTAATCATTAAGTAACACTGCACTTCACATGGTATTAACAAAAAATGCAAAGAGAGAAATATACAACTAAAGATTAATAGTTAAAAGAAAGTGAGTTAAAAAAATATCTGGAAGAGAATATGCCTTATACTTGTGCATATGTGAACTTCAACAAGTAAGAGCATCAATTCACTCATGCGGTTTCACAGAATACCTCTAGTCTGTTTGCATCTGATTGCATTCCATTTTTGTTCATAATTTGATATAAGTGATGCATCTCAGCCAGGGTTCCTACCCTGGCTGGCATTCAATATCTTGTTTAACACCGTGTCTTTTTTTATTCATTGCTGAGAAGTTGAGGTACATTAATGTTTCTTTTGTTTATTGTCTGGTTTGCTTTCTTTGACTATGCTAAGTTTTATATGTTTTGTGGGTGGTCACCCAGGAGGCAGAGCCCTCACCAATCACCGCTAGGAAGTGCACTCTGCCCTATAACTCTGGAGGGTCCTCTGCAGTTCCTGGCGGTTCATTAGAAATGTGCTAGGGCATTGGTGAGTGTTACTTGTGTATATGCTGTGATTTGCTTTTTAATTCAGTGAATATTGACCATTTTGCTCTGTTTTTGTTTATTTTGCCATTGGATTGTGGATTGGGGCTTGTTTGCCTTGCTTTGCAGTTGTTTTTCTTCGTTTTTCCTTGTGTGCTCAATGGAGCTACATGTACTTACAGAGCTTTTTTGTGATAGTAAATCATTTATAAAGGGAAGAGCACAATTCAGGGTATTTTTAGCATGAGGCTAATAGCAACTTTGCTGCCAACAGAGCCAACATTATAAACATCCACTGGAGAGAACACAATGAAAAGGAGGAAATAAACAGTAGTAGGAATATTTTAGGAAACATTGGGAAAATGCAGGAAAGAACTGAAGAGAGGGGAGAAGGCAACATAGGACCACAGAGAAGCCATTTGGGAAAAATCCCAGAATATGTGGAGGATGATTCCAAGGGCACTGAGAGACCAAAGGTGGCATATAGGAGCAGGGCTAAAACCAATTAGGTCACTGGTTCGTGGAATACAATATAGTTGATGTACAATTTGAAATTGTGTGTATTGGTGGTCAGGAGTTTTTGAAGAATTTTACATGTTTTGGAAAATGGAGTTCCAGCACAATGATTGACTATTGGGAAGATCATAAAGCTAATTAAAAACAGCAGGAATAGATTTAAAAGATGCATTAATAATAGTGCTTTCAGAAGATGCTGATGAGAGTGGTGGGATGGTTAAAAAGTGACTGTAGCTGATAGAAAAAGAAGAAGGAATTAAAAGGAATTGAATATCCGCACCTAAGTGATTGTAATATCTCTATTCCTCCTTCACCAAAGACATCAATGAGCCTGTGAATACCCTGTGCAGCCCAAGGGGTAAATTTTAATATTCAAAGCAGCATTGTGAAACAATGGAGTTAGACTATGCTACTTAAGAGATATACCTGAATGTTTTTCAATGCAACACCACATGCAGAGGGCCTAAGATGAGGTGGGACCAAACTTGGTGGCCAATACTTTTATCATATTGGGAATAAATGGGACAGTGGAAAGGGAACAGCACAAGGATATGTTGGTGAATTAATGTAATTCCAAAATGGTCTGATGGTGAATGCCAAATCGTACAATTCAAGGTCTGGCTCATTTATTTTGACAACTGAGTTATCACAGTGCAGATTTACAGGTGGGGTGAAAGACCCAGCTCTAAAAAGGGTGCCAATTCATTGTATGGCACACACACACACACTTACACGCTAACTCTTACACTGGAGCAAACACATGCAGACACAGAGAGAGCATGCAAGTTGCTCACAGAGAGTGACCAAACACAGTCAGACCCTGGAGCATTGAGGCAGCATCACCTACCACTAACACCCATCATTTTTTAAATAGTATGCATTAATAGGCTTACATATAGTACAATACAAAAATGTAAGGATAATTTTAGTCCTAATAAGCTGTCAATCCAGAGGGTGGTGCCATTGGTTTTAATGTATCTGCTCAAAATCTTGCAGTATTAATGAGAATTAGATATTTCTCTTTTTTTATTGAGAGCAGAAAGTAGGTTTTTCTTTAAAAGTCTCAGGGGTACATTTTCTAGAGGTTTATTCTAGTGAACAATGAGCTTTTGATATACTGTAATATGATATCCTTCTGTAACAATAATAATAAAACAGCTGTTGGGTTATTAAATTACATTGTGTAGAATTCCTACAAATCAATTATATATAATCTACATCCCAAATATTTGACTGCAAAAGCATTTGATAGAGCTTTGCAACAAATGTGTCTGGAGGGCAGCCTCTTCTGAACTGAAGTTGCCTGCACTGCGGTCGCCTACGACTCCACATAAATTTGAGGAACGCTGCGTCCTCCTGGGGTAGCACTGACAAAATGACTCTTGCTTGTTTGCATGGTAACATTCACATATAAATGTCTTATAATATATAGCATAACCTTTTCAGGTTACCGTTGATAATAATGGTTGGATACCTTTTCTGGAGATCACAGAGTGCCTTAGGGAACTTCCAAAGTTCATGCTAATTATATCAGGGTTTGTGTCCTTGCATTTGGACATTGAAATACTTGAAATTCTCCACAATTTTTTTTTTTGCAGTATATACAACACACTTTGCATATACCGTATATATTCTTTCTCACCAGTGAATTTGGGGGCTTTATTTACCTCAGCAGTGCAGATGTGCACTTATTCAGAAGCCGCTGCAGCATTCCCACTGTGCAGTTCTCTGGAACTCATGTTGTCGAAAAGAATTTTTACTGAGTCCGTTTGGAACTTATTAAAACCCTGACAAGTTTGTGCAATGTCTCTTGTGCACACCAGAGACCAGAACTGCCTAAGCTCATTTGCAGAATGTCCTTTTGCTGCCAGATTCTAATTCGCATTCAAATTTAGGTCACATTGATCTGGGCTGGATTCCAGCTCTGATCCCTGAGGTTTAAAGCAGATACATTATTCTCCTGCACCTCCCCGCGTTCTAATAAAACCCCAGTTGGAGAAAATATGCATTGTTATGCTGAGCACATGATTTCATCTACAGGCAACATATAATACCTGGAAATCACTAGCAAGCGTGTACGGGGCAAAATTAAAAGTGGGCAAACCAGTGTGTGAAAAAAGAAAATTTTTGGGTATGTTCAAAGGGCAAAATATCTGAAGAAAATGCATGCTAGGTATGACCAAAAGAGAATATCCGAATAGAAAGGCAGCATATCATCAGTCAGACTTGGGAAGAGCTGCTGCGAACTGGGAGAAAATTAAATGCATTGCAATAGTCTGCAAGTCACTGAAGTAATAAAGAAAAAATAATGAATGTTGACATCACCATTTTTTTACTGGGAGGTGAATTTTTAAAAACTTTAGCAAAAATGCATCACAAGGAAGACAGTAGAGAGACTCTTAGAGAAAAGGCAATGAAAACCACATACACTTCTTATTCTCTAGGTGGCACCTGCAGTCATTCAAACAAATACAGTAACTGATTAGACCACAATGACACAAAACAGAAGAGAAACACAGGAGGAAACAAAGAATAAAAAAACTAAGGAGACCCCCTGAGAAATGAGATAAAAAATATGTCACTTAAGATGACATGAACTTTACAAAGACTGTTACGAAAATGGATAAAAAAAAAAGTATACAGATGTACCATTCTCTTAAGGGATCTGGCTTAATGCAACTTATGAGTCATGTTATTTCAAATATGGAATTTTTTTACTTTAATCCTGTTTCCAAAGTCCAGTCAGTCAAACATTATTTCATACAGCTTCAGTCATTTTGAGAATGGTCTTAAAGTCACACTAAAAGAAAAAAATAAACATTTTTGACACAATTTACACCATTTACATGCCCAAAGTACTGCAGTGATTGACTAATAAAATACAAAAAAACATTCTGTAGACAAAAACAATAACAAACGAAACATGCACTAGATAAGAAACATATGCATGCATCTATCAGTATTTTTTTAATTAATTTAGGATCTTTAGAGTCTATGTTTTTGTTATTAAAATATGGAAATATATTCAAAGTTCAGAAGGTATGGTTGGAGAGAAAACCAAATTCAAGTTTCCAGCATAATCCTGAGAAGAAAAACTTAATGGAGTCGATGTTCATTGGGAAAAAGCTAATCTGACCTCTCCTGCAGAATTCATTCTGCATTCTGAAGTCCTGGTTAGGAAATACAACTTGATGAAAATGAGGGCCATGTCAAAAACGATTGCAGGGCAGTGAAAGAACAAAGCAAGTAGAAAAGATTTACATGTTGAATGGAAACATCTTCAAAACAAAGGAGATCAAAAATAAATAAATAAATAATGTCAAGGGCAAACAGAAGTTGAGTTCCAGAAATTCTTTAGTTTTTTTTTAATTTTTTTTTTAGATCATACATTGTTGACTGAGGAGGCTGAAAATACACATTACACACATGGCAAAGGAAGCATGACAATCTTCAAAATGCAAAGCAAAAAAAAAATCGTGAGTGGTCTCCCCTTGACTTTCTCGTATACTCAGATATGGGGATGGATATTTGAGGAGTAAACTGCAAGACAATTATATTTTTATATTATGTACATTAAAGAACCATCAACAGCAAATCAAATCAAATCAATAATATATTGAAAAATTATTATAAAAGTAAAGTTGAATAAATTGGACTTTGCAGCTGCATGAATAAAAGGTAAAGTACTTCTGCTTAGTGGAAATAGCTCAAAAGTTGATAGAAATCTACGTTTTGTACCTAACACTTGTATGCAAAATTTGGTTGAGCTACTGTAAATTAAAGCGTACTCAAGTTATCGTGTTTACACACACAGACATAATTCCAAAAATTGTATTTTCGGACTCAGGGAGGTCTAAAACATTGAGATTAATCAAAATAATTGTTGGACGATTAGAATGCTTTCCCTATGAGAAAGTAATTCTGACTCAGGGAGGTCTAAAACGTCAAGATTCATTCAAATTTTGAGGTTAAAAATTTTTGGACGATTATAATACCTTCCCTATACTTTGAATACGAGAAAGTCAAAAAGAAAAAATATATAAATGATTAACTAACTAACCCAACTACCAAAAAGACAGGAACACCATCAAAAATATTGCATAGACGTCTAGAAATCTGGCAAGTAACAGCTAACCGTCCTTCTTTCATACATCTTTTTATTAACCTTCAAAATCAAATTTAGGGTTTTGGCCAACAGATAGTATTTCCATAATTATTAATAACAAGTAATATGAACATGACTTCACTAGTGGTATACAAATCCATGACAATTTTTATGTACAGTAATCCCTTGCTATATTGCACTTCGCCTTTCGCGGCTTCACTCCATCGCGGATTTTATATGTAAGCATATTTAAATATATATCGCGGATTTTTTGCTGGTTCGCGGATTTCTGCGGACAATGGGTCTTTTAATTTCTGGTACATGCTTCCTCAGTTGGTTTGCCCAGTTGATTTCATACAAGGGACGCTATTGGCAGATGGCTGAGAAGCTACCCAACTTACTTTTCTCTCTCTCTCTCTTGCGCTGACTTTCTCTGATCCTGACGGAGGGGGTGTGAGCAGGGGGGCTGTTCGCACACCTAGATGATATGGACGCTCGTCTAAAAATGCTGAAAGATTATCTTCACATTGCTACCTTCTGTGCAGCTGCTTCCTGAAGCGACATGCTGCACGGTGCTTCGCATACTTAAAAGCTCGAAGGGCACGTATTGATTTTTGCTTGTTTGTTTTTCTCTGTCTCTCTCTCTCTGCTCCTGACGGAGGGGGTGTGAGCTGCCGCCTTCAACAGCTTTGTGCCGCGTGCTTCGCATACTTAAAAGCCAAACAGCCCTATTGATTTGTTTGCTTTTCTCTAGCTCTCTGACATTATCTGCTCCTGACGCGCACTCCTTTGAAGAGGAAGATATGTTTGCATTCTTTTAATTGTGAGACGGAACTGTCATCTCTGTCTTGTCATGGAGCACAGTTTAAACTTTTGAAAAAGAGACAAATGTTTGTTTGCAGTGTTTGAATAACGTTCCTGTCTCTCTACAACCTCCTGTGTTTCTGCGCAAATCTGTGACCCAAGCATGACAATATAAAAATAACCATATAAACATATGGTTTCTACTTCGCGGATTTTCTTATTTCGCGGGTGGCTCTGGAACGCAACCCCCGCGATGGAGGAGGGATTACTGTATTCAGAAAGTCGTACTGCTTACCCCCAGCTGGATTACTATCACAAGGCAATATAAATTAATTAGAAATAGGAACACAAGAATGCTCAAGCCCAATGAAATTTGCAGTAGAATTACTGTCTAAAATAATTGGAGATGATTTTAAACTCGACATTGAGATTGCAGCTGCTTATCGCACATACAGGTCTAGTACCTTTAAACCTAGGTCTTTTATTGTCCGCTTCGAGCGACTACGATGTAAGCTTGATGTGATGGCACTTCTCAGACACAAGCAAGAGATTATATTTGAAAATAATCTTATTTGTATTTTCCCCGACTTCTCACCATCAACAGCTGCAAAACATGCAGCCTACTTTGACATTAAAAAGTTGCTACGGGAAGCCGATATCAAATACATTTTGTATCCCGCCAAACTGAAAGTGGAAGTTCAGGATCAATATTATCTTTTTTCAAGCAAAGAAAAAGCTGAAAAGGAATTAAAGAAGTTGTTTCTGACACTCTTTTGAAAGTTAATAAGGAGCTGTATTCTATAGGCATGGGAAGGACCTATCATCCACTCTCTTTATCCCTATTTAAAGAGACTGGTATTATAATTATACATCCTTTTCTTTATCTGGACATTATATGTTTATGTCTTAATTAGAGTTATAGACGTGAGTGTGGAAGTGTGGAAGTAATTAAAGTAGGATTTTTTTTTTTTTTTTACTACCTTAAAGTTGTACTCATAATTTGTTTAACATCATACACTTGGTTTATTGCTATTTATACTATTACCTTATACTATTACAGTAGGAATTACCATGTTTATCCTAGACTACTTTTTAAAATCATTCCCAGGGTTCATTCTTTTTTTATCTTAATATCTTAAAATTGCTGAAGATTATTTTAAGCTTAAAGATTGTTAATGATTATATTTTCGGCAGATAGTATTAAGAATTCAGCTGCAATAGATCTCTATGTTTTAATTCTCTAACGCCGCTGCGGGGTGGGGTTTGTTTTGTTTTGGACATGCTCTGTCTTTTCGTATGTCAGAGGACTGGGATATCGCGAAGTGGGACCAAGCCTCATGTGGGGAGGCACAATGGGAGGGTGGGGGGATAAAGGGGGGAGAGAAGGAGAGCAGGCTATATCTAATCTATTCTTCTAATCCCTATAACTATAAATATCAATGCAACAATAAGCTAAAATGCAATAACTCATGGAGAATTTTGATTGAAACTGCCTCATTACCATTTAAGACTATAAAATGACATTAAAAACTCAGAATCAATGTCTCCATGATGGGACAGTTAACTTTGTGAGCTGGAATGTTAAAGGCCTGAATCACGAAATAAAGAGAAAGAAAGTATGCTCTCACCTAACAGGCTTAAACGCTAAAATAGTATTTTTACAGGAGACCCACTTACTAAGCAAGGATCAGTTCAGACTACAAAAAGACTGGACTGACCAAATGTTCCATTCTTGCTTTATAAAGAAAACTAGAGGGGTGGGAATTCTCATACACAGAACAGTTCTATTTGTAGCATCAGATGTAGTATCGGACCCTGAAGGGAGATATGTGATGGTCATGGGCAACTTATACAACAGTAAAATGATTTTGATAAATGTTTATGCACCCAATGTAGATGATAAACAATTCATGCAAAATCTATTTGCATCCATTCCCAATGTGAACACTCATAAAATTATAATGGCTGGGGACTTTAATTGTGTTTTAAATCCACTCCTAGATAGGACTCCTGTGACAGGGGGGATGACATCTAATACTGCAAAGACAATTATACAGTTTTTAAATGACCACAACTTATCAGACCCCTGGAGGTTTCTTAACCCAAACTCAAGAACTTATTCATTCTACTCACCAGTGCATTATAGCTACTCAAGAATTGATTATTTTTTTATAGATAATAATTTCCTGCCTACAATTAAATCATGCAAATACGACACAATTGTTATCTCCGACCATGCCCCTCTAGTCTTGGAGCTAAAATCATTAAGCCCCTCACACTCACCTCGCAGATGGCGCCTTAACCATCTTCTATTGGCAGACGAGAACTGCATAGAATTTATATCCAAACAAATCAGCTTCTTCCTAGAGACAAACACGCCCACAGAGGTTTCCGCAGGAACACTCTGGGAAACTGTAAAGGCCTTCTTAAGAGGACAGATTATTTCATTTGTTTCCCACAGAAATAAATTAGAAACCAAGAAAGTGTCAGAGCTAAGAAGCGAAATTACTAGAATAGATGAAGAACAAGCCAGGCGTCCAAGTGAAGCTCTCCACAGGAAAAGGCAGGCCCTGCATACAGAACTTAACATCTTAACAACTAAAGAAACTGAACAACTTATTTATAAGTCTAGACATCATTACTATGAACACGGAGAAAAAGCTAATAAGCTTTTAGCTCAACAAATTCACAAACAAGAAGTTCGCAATGCAATACCAGTAATTACCAACATGAATGGAGAAGAAATTATAGACCATAAAAATATAGTGCACGCATTTAGAGATTATTATAAATCCTTATATTCTACTGAGCTCAAAGAAGACAACACACAATCTAATGCATTTCTGGATGCATTACAGACACCACAAATAGATGCTTTAAGTGCTGAGGAACTGGATAAACCTCTAACACTAACAGAATTACTAGATGCTATAAAGTCACTACAAAGCGGGAAATCATCAGGCCCTGATGGTTACCCCGTAGAATTTTATAAGAAATTCTTCACTCAGCTAGCTCCCTTCTTATTGACAACATTTACAGAAGCTACAGACAACCAAATACTACCTCAAACATTTTGACAAGCATTAATCACAGTCTTTCCTAAACAAAATAAGGACTTGTTACAATGTGCATCATACAGACCAATTTCACTCCTGAATAATGATGTTAAGATACTCTCAAAAATTCTAGCTAGAAGGATGGAGAAAGTGCTGCCCTCGGTAATATAACAGGATCAAACTGGATTTATTAAAGGCCGACATCTATCTTCCAATCTCCAACGCTTGTTTAATGTTATATATTCACCAGCAAAATCAAACACCCCAGAGATATTACTATCATTAGACGCAGAAAAAGCATTTGATATGATTGAATGGAACTACCTTTTCACTGCATTGGAGAAATTTGGGTTTGGCCCGAATATTTGTGCATGGATCAAACTACTGTATACCAATCCAGAAGCTTCAGTTTGTATTAATAACATTTGCTCAGACTACTTTAAGCTAGAACGTGGCACCAGACAAGGATGTCCCTTGTCGCCACAGCTGTTTGCAGTCGCTATTGAACCACTGGCGGTTCACTGCCGAAATTCTTATCAGATAAAGGGGATTGTCAGAGAAGGACTGGAACAGAAAATTTCTCTATATGCAGATGATATGGTTTTATATATATCAGACCCAGAAAACACTGTTCCTGCAGTTCTAACAGCACTAACAGAATTTCAAAATATATCTGGTCTTAAAATTAATCTGAATAAAAGTATACTCTTTCCAGTGAATTCACAAGCATATAAAATTAGATTGGACACCCTACCTTTTACCATAGCAGATCAGTTTAAATACCTAGGGGTAAATATCACAAGTAAACATAAAGCTCTTTATCAACAAAATGTTGCCGTCTGAATGGAAAAAATTAACCAAGACCTAGATAGATGGTCAACCCTTCATCTCACTCTAGCCGGAAGAATTAACCTTGTTAAGATGAAAATCCTTCCTAAACTTCTTTTTTTATTTCAAAACATTCCAATATATATCAATAAATCGTTTTTTAAACAGTTAGATTCAACAATAACCTCATTAATTTGGAACTCAAAACACCCACGTATCCGAAGAGCGACCCTACAAAGACCTCAGGCAGAAGGTGGCATGGCTTTACCTAATTTTCAGTTTTATTACTGGGCAGCAAACATACAAGCCATAAAAACCTGGACACAAATAAATGAACATACACAGGCTTGGTCCGCAATGGAAGTAAAATCCTATAGTACTTCTTTATACTCCCTGCTCTGCTCTCCAATAAATGCAAGTTATCGCAAATATACTTATAACCCAATTGTGCTTTACTCACTTAGAATATGGAACCAAATTAGAAAGCATTTTAAGATTGAAAATCTTTTATCAGTGGCACCTCTGCAAGAGAACCACCCCTTTCAACCCTCGCAAACATATCCAGTTTTTAATACCGGGAAAAGTTTTGGGATTAAAATGCTCAGAGATCTTTATATAGACAACATATTTACATCTTTTGAACAATTACGTTCAAAATTCAACCTCCCAGCTACACATTTCTTTCACTATCTTCAAATTAGAAATTTTGTTAAATAGAAATTGCCCGATTTCCCCCACCTCGCACCCTGCACAATGCTGGAAAAAATACTGCTCAATTTCGAGGAATTAAACACCATTTCCACATTATATAAAATCCTATTAAGAGTCTCTACCTTTCAAAGATCCAAGAGGACATTGGGAAGAAGATCTCTTAATCAATATATCAGAAAAGGAGTGGAAGGTAGCACAGCAGAGAATTCACTCGAGCTCCATATGCGCAAAGCATAGAATTATTCAACTAAAAATTATGTATCAAGCTCATCTGTCTCGCTTAAAACTGTCCAAAATGTTTCCAGGGCAGGATCCAACCTGCGAGTGCTGCAACCAAGCTCCTGCCTCACTGGGTCACATGTTTTGGGTCTGCACCAAATTAACATCATTTTGGACAAAAATTTTTAAGTGCCTTTTAGACAGCCTTGGGGTCACAATCCCTCCTAACCCACTAACAGCTGTGTTCGGTGTTCTTCCAGACGGACTTGAAGTGGAAAAGGACAAGCAAACAGTGATTGCATTCACTACACTCTTGGCACGCAGACTTCTGTTAAATTGGAAGAATCCTAATTCTCCTCTGATAAGTCAGTGGGAAACCGATATTTTATATTATATGAAATTGGAAAAAATCAAATTATCAGTTAGAGGATCTGTACAAATTTTTTTCAAAACCTGGCAGGATCTGATCAATATTATTTTAGAATAAGAGAAATAACTATTACCGCATTTAATTCCCTTCTCCATCTCTTATTTACATATATATTTATTTCTCCCTTTCTTTTGCTTATTGTTGTCTTATTAAAAATCCCTAAGCAATTCTCCTTTAGCTAAGCTCTCCTTCTCAGGGGTGGGGTTTGATTTGTCTTCAATTTTGTTTGGTTATAAATTGATCTATTTGTATGGAATGATTACAATAAAAATTAATAAAAAAAAAAAAATAGGAACACTTTTAAATGTTACAGTTCTAGTACCAAAACTTTCAAAACATTTAAGTACAATTTGGCTCAAATTGTGACGCTAAGATACCATAGCAAGAAACTCTTCTTATCTTGATTCCCTACTTCATATTTGTAACAACCTATAGGGAGATTCACTGATATACCAAAGAAAGAAAAGTATTCACTGTAAAATCAGTGAGATCGGAATGAATATTTTTGAGAGACTAGGTGGCATGTATATATTACTATAACTGAAAAACTCAAGTCTTTTTTGCATATTTTTACAGTAAATGGGAAAGGGCAAATTTAATTACTTTGTTAATTTTACTAGAATACATGATGTTATTTTCTAAAAATGATGGAAAATCTCAAATTTCTCTAGGTTAGCACAGAAACCTCATTCCCTTCAGATATGAAAGAGCTTCATAAATCAAGTATGTGTTTATAAAGTATAGACAATTTTTTGGAAAAATTAATAAATGTCATCTAGTAAATTACAAAAAAATATTAGATCTGAAAAACAGTGGGTGTATATTAAGACATGTGATAGTGCTCATATTAAACATTGTCTTCCTCACATTCTGTATCTCATTAAACTTAAATTATGAGTACATTTTTTAAGTATGTCCTGTGATGCAGTGCCATTCCTGCCATGTATATACTGTAATGCTGCCAGGAAGACTTCAGTAATCTGCAGTTTTGTATTAGAAAAAGCAAATTAAAATTAGGTTGGTCAAGGGATAACATTCCATAATTCTGTCTTGAATGTTTAACTTGTTTTAAAAATTGAGCAATTGACCAAATTGGATAATTGTTCTTTACAGGGATTTTTAACCCTCTTACTAGGGAATCCATTCCTGGGAGCCCGGGATTCCTGGACATTTTTCATTCCTGCATTCCCAGGAATGAAACTGCTATAATTCCCGGGAAAACGGGAACGGCCAAGCTTGCATATATAGCGTGTAAAAGTGTAACAATCGATCAAGAAATAACAGAGTTATATTTGAAAATAATTAAGGTGGTGCCATTGCTGCAGCTTGCACTTCATCAGACAACAGCTTTAAACAGCAACTTGAAATTGCAATGCTTCAGTCTGTTGCATCCGCATTATCTGTGCCAAGAAACTTGCCATCACAGAATGATGACAAGAAACTGGATGCATCAGTAAAAGCTGAAATGGCGGTGTTTCAGCACAATGGCAAGCACAGGCGTTGTTTAGAACAAGTGTATCAGTATCTGATGATTGTGCCGCCTACTTCAGTGGAGGCAGAGCGTGCTTTCTCAGCGGCTTGAAGGTGCGCTCTCGCATGGACGACTGCACGCTGGACATGTTAATAATAATAATTCATTACATTTATATAGCACTTTTCTCAGTACTCAAAGCGCTATCCACACAGGGAGGAACCGGGAAGCAAACCCACAATCTTCCAAAGTCTCCTTACTGCAAAGCAGCAGCACTACTACTGCGCCACCTGTGAGGATGTTGTGCTTTCTATGATCTTATTACCACAACTAAAGATACATGTACTTATATGACAGCATGAACTGCTTGTAGATAAGGTTAGTCTTTTATTTGTGTCAACATATTGCAGTAGTTTTTATTAAAAATAAGTATCAGTCGTTCTAAAACTGTTCACATGTGAGATGCCCGGGAGCCCGGGATTCCCAGGAATGGATAAACCCGTCCAGGAATGGATTCCCTACCTCTTACCATATATAGTCCTAAAGACCCATGCTTTTTCCATTAAAAATCCCACTCCAACAGGAAAATTTGAAACTTTTATGAAACAATCTTCAGATTTTTTTTATTTTCTGTATCTATAAAATTTAAGGTCTGTCTGTCTGTATGTCTGTCCATTTTTCACGAGAGAACTACTTAATGGATGTAGATCGCTTTTTTCTATAATTTGCATGAACATTCTGGTTAATTTTGCAACTTCATTCATCATGCTAAGAATCATAGTTCGCTTAACAGGAGCAATTTATTTGCGCTAATCCAAGACAGAGGCTGTGGCACCAAGGGGAGGGGGAAGTGTGATCCTAATCAAAACCTCAGTTGTACTTGCGTTCCCAATAAGATTTCAGAATTTCCATAATTTTAACTTTTTCCATGATTTCAAATAAGCAGTCTTCAAGTTAAAAAAAGTGGCAACAGCAATTCCATCCCTATATAACATGACAGTGATGATGTAAGCTGCTGGCAATGAATCCAGAATCCTAGCACAACATACTGCTTCACTGATAACCACCAAGTACATGAAAGTGAGTGACATAATCAGTATGAGATGCTGAGATGGTAAAAAATAAGGTATAGGAACAATACTGTAGACTGAAAGAACTGGTTCTGAATTAAATGGCAATTAGTGGGTAATTCACTCAGAGAGTGAGAACACATCAATGCAGTTTTTACTTTTGTTATTCTAAATATTGCTCTTTTTCATACCTAAACTAAAAAACAAACACAATTTTATCTTACTGAAATATTCAAAAATACCTCTGCTACCCTCTGTCTGGAGGATGATTTTGAAAATTCTCACATTATGCATCCTGACTGTTCCAAAACGTATTGTCTGCCTTAATATCTATACTGTATATATATCTATCTATACATACTTTACAGGAGCTCAACAACCAAATAAGAATAATAATAAAGTAACCCATGCAGATCTGATCCCCCCACTACACATAAGCACTTAAGGAGCTCTGTTACATCTTACCAGAGGAGCAGTTCACCCAAAGAGGGAAAGGTTTCAAAACTGGCCTGCCTTCATATAATGTTCAAAGGAAGCTGGATGAACTGTCACATCACATGGCCAATCACAGCATGTCCAGGTAGTGTGGCATTTTGTGTATTGTGTGAAGAACCTTCTTAAATGTCTTATTTCGGATACAATATTAATGCTGGTACAATCAGATGGAGTGAAAAAAGCAGGAGGGACATTGAATAGCTACTGTGAGTATACAAACAATTGTATGAAAGTGTGCACATTATAATTAGAGTTTAATATGTAATGCAGACTTTGAAATATGGGGAGGTGTCTTGACACTTGTCCAGCTTGGCACACACACTCTTCTATTTTTCAAAACCCAGGCCTGTGCATTGGAGGTGATTCCATTACTTTCCAGCTATTGGTCTAGTAAAGATATTCACACACTGGGTGATATATTTGATGAATCAGAACTTTGAAAATTTCAGTCTCTAAAATCTTCAATTTTTTATCTCCTTGTCTCTCCTCTTTTCTTTTACTTTAAACTTAGATGTTTTAAAAAAGTTTCCACTGTCAACATCATACACAATGTTTGGTAAGGCATCATAATGCTCTGTATCAATTAAGTCTGTGTGCCTCAGATATTTTTTCCCAAACTTCTTTTATATCATGGATTTGTTTTAGTTTTTAAAAATGTTTCATTTGTATTATGGAATCCTAATTATAAACAAACTCGATCTAAATTTGCCCATTGATTATATGCCAAGCGTCATTAATGATATTCCTGGGGATTGTCCTCTCACCCTAATTATCACTTTTGTTCCCTGAACATGTAACGGCCAACCCCTTACCGACCCGGCAGCTACACTACCAAGACCTGTGGCCTGGATAAATTACTGAGATTAATCTACATATACCATAATATTTTCCCCTCAATCAATGGTTTAAACACAAGCACACAAAAGCAGGTATGTCAAATAAGTGAATAAATATATTAAATGGAACACAATAACAAAACACTACTGCACATTCTCCACACAGAAAATATATATATATATATATATATATATATATATATATATATATATATATATATATATATATATATATATACAGTGGTGTGAAAAACTATTTGCCCCCTTCCTGATTTCTTATTCTTTTGCATGTTTGTCACACAAAATGTTTCTGATCATCAAACACATTTAACCATTAGTCAAATATAACACAAGTAAACACAAAATGCAGTTTTTAAATGATGGTTTTTATTATTTAGGGAGAAAAAAAATCCAAACCTACATGGCCCTGTGTGAAAAAGTAATTGCCCCCTTGTTAAAAAATAACCTAACTGTGGTGTATCACACCTGAGTTCAATTTCCGTAGCCACCCCCAGGCCTGATTACTGCCACACCTGTTTCAATCAAGAAATCACTTAAATAGGAGCTGCCTGACACAGAGAAGTAGACCAAAAGCACCTCAAAAGCTAGACATCATGCCAAGATCCAAACAAATTCAGGAACAAATGAGAACAGAAGTAATTGAGATCTATCAGTCTGGTAAAGGTTATAAAGCCATTTCTAAAGCTTTGGGACTCCAGCGAACCACAGTGAGAGCCATTATCCACAAATGGCAAAAACATGGAACAGTGGTGAACCTTCCCAGGAGTGGCCGGCCGACCAAAATTACCCCAAGAGCGCAGAGACGACTCATCCGAGAGGTCACAAAAGACCCCAGGACAACGTCTAAAGAACTGCAGGCCTCACTTGCCTCAATTAAGGTCAGTGTTCACGACTCCACCATAAGAAAGAGACTGGGCAAAAACGGCCTGCATGGCAGATGTCCAAGACGCAAACCACTGTTAAGCAAAAAGAACATTAGGGCTCGTCTCAATTTTGCTAAGAAACATCTCAATGATTGCCAAGACTTTTGGGAAAATACCTTGTGGACTGATGAGACAAAAGTTGAACTTTTTGGAAGGCAAATGTCCCGTTACATCTGGCGTAAAAGGAACACAGCATTTCAGAAAAAGAACATCATACCAACAGTAAAATATGGTGGTGGTAGTGTGATGGTCTGGGGTTGTTTTGCTGCTTCAGGACCTGGAAGGCTTGCTGTGATAGATGGAACCATGAATTCTACTGTCTACCAAAAAATCCTGAAGGAGAATGTCCGGCCATCTGTTCGTCAACTCAAGCTGAAGCGATCTTGGGTGCTGCAACAGGACAATGACCCAAAACACACCAGCAAATCCACCTCTGAATGACTGAAGAAAAACAAAATGAAGACTTTGGAGTGGCCTAGTCAAAGTCCTGACCTGAATCCAATTGAGATGCTATGGCATGACCTTAAAAAGGCGGTTCATGCTAGAAAACCCTCAAATAAAGCTGAATTACAACAATTTTGCAAAGATGAGTGGGCCAAAATTCCTCCAGAGCGCTGTAAAAGACTCATTGCAAGTTATCGCAAACGCTTGATTGCAGTTATTGCTGCTAAGGGTGGCCCAACCAGTTATTAGGTTCAGGGGGCAATTACTTTTTCACACAGGGCCATGTAGGTTTGGATTTTTTTTTCTCCCTAAATAATAAAAACCACCATTTACAAACTGCATTTTGTGTTTACTTGTGTTATATTTGACTAATGGTTAAATGTGTTTGATGATCAGAAACATTTTGTGTGACAAACATGCAAAAGAATAAGAAATCAGGAAGGGGGCAAATAGTTTTTCACACCACTGTATATATATATATATATATATATATATATATATATATATATATATATTATATGTATATCCCTCCACCAAAGCAGCAATGTGAAGACACCATATATACAATAACAAACCATCCCTTGCCCCGTAACATATAACAAACACAATACAAATAACAATAATGGATGAATACGGAAATGACAATGATCGTGAACTTGAGTCCAGATATATTACTGTCCTGAATACGGATGACTAGTCAACAAAGAATGGATGTGTTTGAATCCCCCGGAAAAATGGAACAATCTCACCATGTTTCCTCGGGGTGTGGTGGATAATCAAGTCCAACCCCGGGGTCTCTGGCGATGACTGAACTGAAGTAAATCTGGCGGAAAGAAAAACAAACTGGATACAAAGCGCAATGTGAAAAATAGCAGGTAATGGTGGTTCATTGACGTTAATTGAAAAATCTCAGTCTTTCTCCTTCCTCCTCTCTTTTCCCTCCTGATTGTTTAAATAGTAAAGAGCCGGATGTAATTGATTGTGAACAGGTACTTTCCATCTTGGGGCTGCGGTCTTTCTCCCTCATCCGTCCCCTCTGTATTTACGGGGACAAAATTCACTGACGCACACATTATAAACAGCAAACGGGACGATGGAAACAAAACGCACTCAGCACATACATTGAAAACACTATTACTATGTAGCCCCGCTACAAACACCCAAAGTATAATTATGCATATCTTTTACGACTGCCCTTTTGTGATCAGTCTTTGGTCTGCTGTGTCTGATTTTCCTGTTTCCATTCTCCTACATTAACATCCCCTTGCTTCTCCACATTTTTTTACCTCTAGACTTTTCTTCACTTCATGTATCGGTTATCTAGAAGAAAGTATTTGCCTAAGGGACAATTGTTACTAAAGCTGCCTTTGCTTCTTGCTGGAAATTTTCCTGTACCTTTTCTCTTTCTATTTGGAAGTCTTTTTTTTTCAATTGTATCTTTTTGGAATTGTTGCCATCAAGGATCAGTGGAGTATCTGGCTCTTGTATTAATAAATGGACTGATACAGTACAACTGGTCAAAAAACATAAACCCCCTGGTCCTGGCTAAAGCCCTAATAATTATCTTTTCTTAAATTGGGGTCAGTGCTGTTCTATTCCTTCACTTGCTGGTTCACATAGGTTCTTTAGTTTTTCTCAATTTGAATGTAACAGTGTTGAGTTGTGTTGTGTTTTGGAGTGTCAAGGTATGGGGTTTTATTTTAATTCTTGTCAAAATAGCATATGTTTTCCTTAAAATTATTGGCTTTTGTACAGTAATAAAATTGGCTGAGTAACTTAGTATTAAATTTACATTAGGCTTAGTGTTTCAGTTTCTACAACACATACACAGTAGATGCTTGACTTGTTTAATTACGGAGATCTGTGTCACCCAGTGGCACCAGACTACACAGTGGGCATCTTGTAGTTCAGGACTGACCGGGGTCAGACTTGAGAGAAGTCACACAAAAAGGTGGTATTTTCCAAAAGCAAAAGTGGGTCTTATTTACAGTTGGACAAAAACACACACACAAAAAAACAAGAAAAAAAAGTGTATATACAAGAAAAACAAAGTTCACCAAAACCCCAAAATCTGTATAAATACCTCCACAAAAACAATACAATAACTATGAGATATCTATACTTTTAGACAAAAGAAAATATATCCAAGTAAGACAGAAGCCGCTGTTTGGTATACTAAAAGAAATAGATATACCAACCATGCTATCCACACTACTGAGTCTAAAGACCACCTTTTGAGGCAGGAAGAGCCTCTTTTTCCTGGGTTCAAAGTCTTCACCCAATCCTACACTAATCACGACTGGCACAGGTGTATTCTGCACAGGTGCTACACTCAACCCCTACAAGGCAGGTATTAAATAGGCTAGCGGCCTCACGTGCACATGACCGAGTATGAGCATAAGCTTAAGCGTACCCCAACGTGCTCCCTTCGGAGAAGCTGATACATTCTATGAAAGTAAGTTGCTTTTTCTTTGTAACCTTACTTTAGGACTTTCTCTTGGGGATCCCCTTCTCAGACTAACACATGCATGCATGAAATTACCTAAACTGAAATGCGCTGCACTTTTCTCTTTATCCACAGCAGGGGCTAGGGAGACACTTATCTTTTTGATGGGGTAAGTGGAATGTCCTCCAGCATGCCTTACCTGGAGGTACGCCTGACCTGTCGCCAGTGCCGCACCACGAGTACCTGCCGAAGGCAAAGTTAAAATCCGTGCAGAAACGCACCCCGCACTTCAGCAATTAAAACAGTTAAGTGCTTTTTCTTTTTAATACGTAAAGTCAACTTTTGTTTAACTTGGTAATGCCTAGCAGGCAGATTACAACAAGAACAATTAGTTTGATGCCATCAGTGCAAAGGTAGTCCTGGTCTTCTTTTCACATGTGAAGAACTTTGTCTTTGTGTAGTGCAGGATTTTCTTAATGCAAATTTGGAGAGATTTTTCATCAGAACACAGAATTACCTGACAGGAGTCTCATATGCAAAATGATTTCTAAGACTAAATATGAATCAGTTTTTACAAAGCTGAGAAATGCAGTGAGTTGTGGAATCAGAGCAAAACTTATTTTTTTCTTAATAACGTCTTGGAAATCCAAAACATGACATTACTGTCATAAGCTAATCAGGGACGATGAAGCTGTGAATAGTGCCCCAAACCTGGACACATTGTGTGACACTTTTCTGAAGCTCTTATATCATAGAATGTTGGATTAATGCTGTTTTACCCTTTGATAGTGTATTATCAATATAACATTTTGTTTGTCATCTGGTAGTTTAAATCAGTTATGAACTGAAATATACCATATGTTCATATTCATGTATGCATTTTATGTGAACTACATGTATATATTTGTTTCAATGAATTTTTACAATTCTTCGTATATAAAGACAAAGAAAACTAGAAAGTTACTGCAGATATTGGGTACTCATCTTCTGAAGGCTACATCCAGCAGCATAACGTGCCATTGCACAAAGCTCAGATCATTTCAAACTGGTTTGTTGAACATGACAATGAGTTCTCTGTACTCAAATGACCTCTGCAGTCACCAGATCTCAATCCAATAGAGCACCATTGGGATGTGGAGGAACAGGATATTGGCATTACAGATGTCCAGCCACCATATCTGCAACTGCATGATGCTGTCATGTCAATATGGACCAAAATCCCTGAGGAATGTTTCCAGCACCTTGTTGAATCTCTGCCTTGAAGAATTATTGCATTTCTAAAGACAAAAGTGGGACAAGAACAGGCATCAGGGAGGAGCACCGGTTATTATCTGGAGAGGAATGTTGGACGAATTGGCCAGCCGGGAGGAACGATAACTTTGTGCCCAGCCGGTAAAAAATAATGGATAGATCAGTGGAAACCAGAACTTGGCAGTGGTTCTATCCCCCATGCACTAGGTAATGGTGGTCCTCGTATGAGAACCCAGTCAGGTCACCTCCAGGGGTGCTAGGGAAATGGAGTCCAAAAGTGCAGCTTTGTAGGGGACCTGACCCCTGAATCACTGAAATTCAAAACTGCTTTTTTCTTGTTTTCATTTTTGCAAACTTAGAAAGTTTCTTTTTAATCTATTCTTTAGACTCGGTAAACCTCTAATGATAAGATAAGCTTGATGAGATTGATATGAATCATAATAATATATACTGTATATAGTGGGGTGGATTGGGACAAGACTTGGTAAAGTGTTGGTGTCAGAGATACCTGTTAATTTGCAGAAAAACAGAAAAAGAACAGTGAAACTTGTTGTTTAACTCAGTGCTTCTGTGGGATAATGTGGCTCCAGCAGTTGCAGGTCCAAGAATTAACATCCACTTCCTGCAGTTGCACTCTTTATATTGATCTGGGGCTAGAAGTGGTGGAGGTCCCGGAAAGAATGTCTTCAGGATACTCCTCCTCTACTCTCAAGCTCTCAAGGAAGAGATTTAGTGCATGTGCTTCAATATAACCCACCCCCATTAAGGTTTGTAATTCTGTAATTTCCACTAATTATTAACATACTAACATCGAGTAATAATAATAACAAAAAACATTAAAAATATACATAGTATTAGATATGTAATTTTTGGGTTGCCAACTGGGCTCAACCCTGTTTAATTTACAACAAAAATAAAAGTAACAGGTGCACGATGGTGCTTCGAAAACGGGAAAACAGGCAACAGACTCATGTCACCCTCTCTGGTAGGGTCAGTTTTTAGAGGAGTTCTGGACAGTCGGGCACTCAAGTCCAAATGTGATGCCAACGTCTGGGGACAACTCTTTTTATACTAGCCATGTGCGCACAACTACGTTGCGCGTGTTAAAGTTGTCTGTGAAGGGCTCCCTGTTTAAACGCGGATGCCAGTCGTGAACTGGGCCCTTCGTCGCACAGCATTATGATTTTTTATAAGGGAAACAAAATTACAAAACAGAACCCTTGGACATTGATTCGATAGGAACGGCCTACTCTGAATCACTGTCCGAATAGTAATTATGTGGTGGTGGAGAAGCATTTCTGCTTCTCTCCTTTCACAGTCCGTCTCGTTTTCACAACGCTGTTGTTTCCTCTCACAATCTCTTCTCAACCTTTCTCCAATCTCGCAGGTTGCTTTGTGGCAATCCAAAGAGTAAGGAAGAACCAATGCTTCTTTCTTGAACTTCAAACGCCGAATGATGGAAAATCACAGAAGTGTGTCCGACTTATATAATTTTGACTGCCGACTCCAAGAAGCAGGTGAACATTCGATTTGGACAAAGTGCTGCCAACGACGGTGGATAGAAACATAAAAAACCACAGTCTCAACAACGAAGCAGGTGTTAACACCAGATCTAAACACAAAGAGTGGTATCAACAGTGTTTGTAAAGAAAAGTAACAACCGAGGCAGTGTCAGGGGAACATGAATTCGCGGACAAACAAAGATCAAGATCCAAATGAAGATTATATATAAAGATTAGTTAATTTAATGCACAACAATTTGTTTAGTTTGAATGTCTGTGTTTTGAGGTGTGACTGGAGTACTACAGTCTTCAGTACTATAAGCCTGGAGGAGATTCTTAATGCAATGCCTATGTTTTAGCTGACTCTCTACTGCCATCTAGTGCTTCTTCTTCTAATTCATTCGCGGACAAACAAAGATCAAGATCCAAATGAAGATTATATATAGAGATTGTCTGGACCAGAAGGGGCTGGGGTTCTTAGGCTTTTTTGCCCTCAAGGGGCAATTTCTTGGTGCAATGAGTTAAAAAAATGAGACAAGACCATTAGTAACAGTGGTGCCAAATACATTAGAGGGTCCTGGAAAGTGACGCTCAGGTGCACATGCATGACAGTTTATATATCCTAAACCTGCATCATCTCAGTGTTGAATTAGGATGGGAAATACGATAAAGAACATACTTGCTGAAAGGTAAACAGCACTAAAGCAAAAGTAAAATTACAATTTGCATCTGAAAAAATAAAGAAATAAGGACATTCAACATAAAGAGAGCCTCTGAGAAGTTGGGTGCAACAATTGGAAGACCTCTCATAAAGGGCATGTGTAGGTTATACGTTCTTATAACCAAACATCACTAGTGATTTATACAGGGCTATTCAAAATGAATGAGCAGATTTCAAAAATGTATTTCAAACAAACTCTATAAGACAGAAACATATTCTGCACATCACTGGATAGAGGAAAGTTCAAAAACCCACCTAAAAGTACCAGTGCATTCATTCATATGGAGGGTACTTTGAAGGAGACTAAAGTTTCAGTAAGTAAAAATTATTAAAACAATTTTTTCAATTCTGGTTATTTTTGGGTACCCCCTCATATGTAGATTGAAGCTCTGTGCATATTTTTATGGAAAACTTTTTTTAAGGTCTTCATTATTTTATATCATCATATTTTTGGTATTTTAATGCCATCATTTTGTTGTTTGCAACCAAAGCCACCTACATTTTCTGTATGTTTGAGTGGCTGCTTGGTTACTTGAAGTCATTATTGTAACACCAATGAAGGCGGCTCACCACCTATGATACCCAAGTTTCTGAATCATTCTTAAAAAAATCATTTGTTAAAAAAACAAACACTGGATATATGGTATTTTAAATCAGGGTAAGGAATCAAGGCTTTCACATGTTTTTTACTTAGATTTTTTTCCCATTTTGCATTGGCTTTTCTTTGGCTTCCAGGGTTCCAGACTGCATTTTTTATTGACTTTTGAGTATTATTCAGCACCTGGTCCTGCAACCTTGTGCTGTTATTTTTCAGCTAACCACAGTTATACTTTTACTCTTTCACAGTCTATTCACTTGTTGGTTTAAATTCAGATTTTTTCTCTGTCATTAGTGTTTTATAAATTTTCTTTCATAAAGCTATCTTCCAGCCGTTCCTAATTTATTTATATGGTGGTCACTGGTATTTCTAAGATTCCTGTTTTAACAGAATGTTGATAGCTGACAGGAAGAACACAAAGATGTCACATTGGGTTTATCGACTGTGCATACACAATGTCAATTAGTACAGTTATGTGAATTAGATTAGTGTGTTAAACTTAAATATGCAAAACTCTAATTGCCAATTAAAATGTTGAGAGGAACTGAAACAAGTTATTCTGTACAACCATAAGCACAGAAAAAGTGCTACATGGCTGTAGTGCCAAACAAACAAGATCTGATCAGTCAGATATACTGCAATTGCAAAGCTCATGTTACATTTCAGGGCACTTCCTTGCTAAGTAGCTTGCTGTATCCATAGTATTAAACACTCTATGGATTACCACTTTAAGTGAAAAAAGAAACAGAAACATTGTTAACTAGTGTTGATAAAAAATTTTAATGCTCATAATATATAGTTGGCGCCCTATGAAATAGTTCTACTGTGCTATGTTTAGTGTAGGGGTTAAGGCTTTGGACTTAAAACCCTGAGGTTGTGGGCTCAAATCCTTCTGCTGACAACGAGTTACCAGCCTGTGCTCCATCTGGAAAAACAAAAAGAAATGATGATGATGTGATGTTCTGTAGTGAGCATCCCCAAACTCTATGCGTGACCACCCTTTACGAAGTGCATGTTAGCATGTCTAAATTGTCAGATGGTACATTTTAATAGGATTTTTTTCAGTGAAAGAAATAGGAGAATGAAGCACAGCAGTTACCGTTTGATCTCTACACGCGGCGTTGCAGGAATTTTGTCGGCGTCAGCTCCTTGCTTGCAAATGCGGATAAGGAATCCCAAAAAAATTTAAATATGGCGCCTAAGTTTCAGGCATGTGCCAGGAAGTACAGGGGTGAGGACAGGTAGGTTTGTTTTTGTTATTTACTTTTTCTTTTTGCCATTTCATTAGGTTTTCACTGTAAAGAGCTGGTCGATTTGCTTTTAAAGGTTTGATTGTTGGTGTGCATTGATTTGTTGGGATGTTAGTGTGATGGTGTAGAGATTTAGCAACAGACCATTTCCCTCTTAGTGATCTAATTAGATTTGTCCAGTTTCAGGGTAGTCTCTGGGGGAAATGGCACACTCTCTCTCTCTCTCTCTCACGTCCAACAGAGGTCGGGTTAATCTGCCTTGGAGGTTTAGTGGATATGAGTGATGCGCGATGCTGCTGCTATGCATGCAGTGTACTGACAATAACTGCGCTCATACTTAAAGTAAATTTGGAGGATTCCACCAGGTAGGAGAGCAAGAAATCAATGTTCGGTTTCGTTATGTTATGACTCGAGGGAAGAAAGATGTTAAAGATAAAAATTCTTTGCATTCTGATGCTGTTGTGAAGGTGCAAAAAAAAAAACAAAACAAAAGAACAACAACAGCGACCTTCAAATGTATTGCATCATTACAATGGGGAATATGCAATGCTTGTATTGCCTGTGCAAGAAATAGATTAAAAAAAGCACCATGAATACAATCACATGGCAGCATTTAAGTTTGCTTCACTGCATCGAAGCAGTTCTCAAAAATCAAATCATACAGATTTAGCATGTTGGAGCTGCATTGCGGTTTGCTGTCACAAGTTGGTAACTTACAACAATGTTGACGTCACGTACCAAAACTTCAACACACGTGCCACCAATATTTTTGCTGGTGCTGGAACTTGTGCACATGTCCTCTCAATTGATTATTTCCTTCATTAAATGGCAGCCAAACAGAAATGTGACGTGAAACGAGCCAACAGATGACCAGCTAAACTGGGGTTTCAAACTCCAACCAATTTCATTCCAATCAGTTTCTTAATGAGAAGCCAATTCTTGCTGTTAATTAAACCCGTTACTTAATTCCTCAGCTTGCTGCTGCTCTCTTTCTGCCATAGCAGACATTTCCCAAACTGTTGATTTTCTGTTTCTGATTATTGGCCTGAGAGATCAACCTTACTGAGACCCTCATCTTTCTTTATGTTCAGATAATGTGGTTAGCTGATCACCTGTTTGCTCGTTTTGTGTCTCATTATTGTTTGGCTGCTAATTAAGGAAATAGAAGGAACTAAGGGGTCTGAGTCGAGTTAATTAAAACTAAGGCAAAAAAAGCTAATTAGCAGCAAAAACAGGTCAGTAATTAAGAAGGTGGTTAGAATGAAAACCTGCAGCCATTGCGGCCCTCCAGGACCGGAGTTTGACACCCCGGCTCTAAAACACCTGGAGGTCTGATCTCTCTCTCAAAAACGTCAAACGTTATTCCTTAACAATCTGTAGATGATAATGTCTGTTGAACAAACAGGTATCGCTAGCTAAGTGGTGGCAAGGTGCACTCCAACACGTGGTGAGACGTAGACCATCACTAACAGAGGCTGGTGAGTGAATGAGGAAGGCCCCGCCCCCCTGCTGTCAGCCCACAGCCACTCTGTTGGATTTGCATAAATACATCGGTACCACAAGCGAACTATGGTACTTAGCGCAATGAGAGAAGTTGCAAAATCAACCGGAAAGTTCAAGCAAACTATAGGAAACAACCAGATCTAAATCCGTTAAGTAATTCTTTTGTGAAAAGCAGACAGACATACAGACAAAATGCACTTGGACCACAAAATTTTTTAAACCATTTCTTAGCAAGCATCTATGGACCAAGGGTAATCTACATTCCAAATTTCAAGTCCTAAGTCCTTATAGTTCGGGAGATTTTGTGATGAGTTAGTCAGTGGTATGTGGCTTTTATATATATAGGTTATTACTGTATGAGCCTCTTAAACTATATGGTATCTAAGAATCAAGTAAATATGGTATATTTTAAGCGTACTACAGTATTAATAATTTTTAAATTATCTATTGATAAATCCACAACTCAAAATGATTCAATGCACTCATTCAAAATTTGAAATGAGTCACTAAACATGTCCTTATAATGTGATATTTAACATTAAACAAAAGAAACTCAAATATAATCCTAATTCCAGTCACTTGCAGTGAATTTACTGACCTTTGACACTTCATCATAATTTTACTTTTATGTAAACAAAATGTGGCCAACAGTTGAAATACGCTACCTGATCTACTAATCTTACCCAGTGTAGTGCTTTCTTGTGTGAAATGTCAGCTGGGCTCTCACACACGAATCATATTGTCCTTAACAAATTAAAGAAAAGAAAAAAAAGCAACCCTGGCTTGCAGCACAAGCAGCCATATCATGCTGAGAGCTCCTGGGAGACCAAATTATGCCAGGCAATGTATATCTAATATAGTATCCGACTAATTATACGTGTTAAAAGAGAAAATTTGTAGGCACAGCTTAAAAATTACATGGGTCATTACAACAAATTGAAACTGAGATTTATCTGCTGCCATCAAGCACATAATTTGTTTTAGTTGGCAATCGCATACACCATATAATTAAATCTGGAAAAAAGTGCAAGCATCATATAATTGTAAAACATACCCATAACATCCATTGAAATGGACAATATGAAATGCAAATTGACCGTGCATTATACCATGTTGTGAAGGCTTTATGTGGCATTATCATTAGCCAGCCTAATGAAAATGATAAAGCCCTGTCATTTGTCATATGCTGTTGTGAACTTCAGCAAACGATCATCTGATCCAAAAAGGTCATAAAATTATACAGAATACGAGCAACCTCTCCAAGCCATTAAAGAGCAAAATATTCTTTAATTATGTTCCATTTGGCTAGTGAGCCTTATTTTTGTTTGTTTTATGAATCACTATTAATTAAATGTTTAAAAAAACAGCTCAAAAATAATATTATTACCAAGGTTTTAATATATATTCTGTATATAATGGAACACACGATAACGATCTTTAAATGTGCTTTTTGATAAATAAGAAAGAGCCAATTATTTCATTCATTAATGCATTAGTGGACCTGAATAATAAACATTTGGAATTGCTGGGAGCTGGAGTCTGTCCTTGAAGTGTGAATCGGCTCTGGTTGGGGTGCTGGTCATTCAGAGTACACTCAAAACACATCCATGATCACTTACATCAGACCAATGTAGAATAAATGTAATCAGTCAAACTAGCACACCTCTGGGATATGTGAGGAACAATAGAGTACCCAGAAAAAAACTCATGAAGATCCGATCAACATTCAAACCCAGTTTCATGGAGCTCGAGTGCAACACTGATGACCATGCTTACAAATTAATTTATCGAAAATGTATATTGTTTTATCTGATGGTTAAAATTAAAAAGTCTACTATTGGTACGTTTGGGCATGGGGTGATCCCAAAGCATGATTCAAAATCAATGTAAAGAAATTCATTAATCATATAATTTTCATTTTTCTTATATTTCTATCATTTGAATATATTGTAAAGAAGAAGCTGGAGAAAGACACATCAAGTATCAATTTTAATATCAGTGTAATATTATGAAAATGTAATCATTTCTTTTGGTTGACCCTTGAATAAACCTCTTTGAGTATTTCACACCAGCTATAGCCAAGAACGTACACTTTGCATGAAGCAAGATTACTGACTTTTCGTTAAGTTTCGTTAAGTTACAGTTCAATACACTGTTTCTTAAACATGCTGCTAATGCTCGTGAACAAAGAACAAATATTAAAAGAAACTGTTAACAGTCCCACATGAAAAAAAAACACTAAGCTAATTTTGCTTTTGAAATAAACTTTGCTTCCTGTATGTTTAGAATTAAATTAAACGGTTTCACTAATACTGTGGTTTGTTGGTTGAACAGACTGTTGTCTGTTTCTCACTTTAGAGTGTTCCTGTAACATTGCGTTAATTTTTGTCACGATTCACTCCATTCGACCACACGTATGGACAGTTTTTGGAGGTGTAATTTTGTTTATTTAGATTCGCTTTCACTAGCTCATCATATGTTATATATATCATAAGTTTTACACTTAAAAACACTGAAAGCATGTATCACATGGTGTCTAATATTCAACTTTTGGCACCTATTCTAATAACAGATAAGAAAAATGTAATTTTTAAGTGGAAGCTTTCCTAAATAGTATATGAAGAAAGAGATGATGCTTTGCAGAACCACTTATCTCTACTTTCCCTAGATGAAAAATGTAAAATAAATAGAACCCAGTATTACTGAAAGCGCTGACAGAAAATTAAGTAGAATCATTTTTCAGAAACTGTAAAACCTTTTACTTCGTTCCTATTTCTAAAAGTTTTAAATGGCAATCAGCCATTTCAGAATGTGAAAGAGAACGCAAGTGTTTTCTCAGTAACATAAACCCAGAGAGAAATTTGTTTAAGTTGTGGTATGTTTAACATGAATTTCTCTAAAATATTCCCAAGTTCAATATTAAAATAAGTTGAACATTTGCAGATACTCTGTGTTGTCTAATTAATGATTATCGACTAGAAAAATCTATGCATTTTTTTTCCATTTTCACTTGATGAAAGACTTGGATTAGTAACATGAATTTCTCTACTTTCCAAATGCTGAAAAAATAGCTGGAACCACACAGAGCTCTGTGATATATTTTTATTTCACCTGATTGCTTAATCAATCACAAAGTTTTCTAAAAGACTCTCCTTATTCTATATGATAATACTTCAGAAGTAACATTAAGTTGCAGATTCAATCTGTGTCCTTTGGTAAGTAACAATTTGAATGTTGTATCTGACTACAATTGTCTTTTCAGGTTTTCTAGATATTCTGTTTAATCAAGTTAGAAATTTCAGCTCTGTTCTGCATATTTACCTGTACTCTCCAGGGCCAGTAGATAAGATAGATGTTGGCTAAACTGCAGGCTATCACAAGCAAAGCCTTACACTTTTTGCATTGTATCCTGGTTAACCCTGCAGGACTTTTAGCACACGGCAAATTGTAGTGTAGTCGGTTTCTTTATCTGCATCATATGTAGCAGAAAAAGAAAAAAAGGACATTCCTGTATTTTTTTGTTATTTCATCATGAATTTCATGTTTTCAGGGGGTGTCTTTCATAAGGAACCAAGATATTCTCTACCCATCATGTCCTAAACAGTATACAATGGAATGATGAGATAATGATAATTACAAATAAATATATTCTATTTTTTTAAGAATTTATAACTAACAGGTGTCACTTTAGAGACAAATGTGTGTGTCAAAGACTTTTAACATATTAACTGTTTCGGGTCTTTTACGTAACAGTAAATTCATAGGTATGACATTAAGATATACTGTACCATTTACCTCTGTGCTGATTGGCATATATAAAAGTGATTAGAATATGTCACATAAATGAACCTACTGTACTTTAGATCCTTGCTTTGTCATTTTAGTCAGTTGAACTGGTAGAGAGTACTGAGTCAATTCTTTCAAGCTTTTCATAACAAAGACATCCATTTTTGGATTACTTTAAAGCAGTGACTCAAGACTATTCTTTATTTACAAATTACTTTTCCTAAGACATACTTAATGACATATCCTCTGGCTAGACTATGTTTTCCACTATGTGGATACATTATTGTATTGTATTGTATTACTGTTTAAACTTGTGTATAGCTTTTATATGTTAGTATTGTGAAAGCACGGGGATGTACAGCTGCCCAAATCTGAATACAGACAGGCACAGTGGCACAAGTCCAAAAGCAGCACACAGTTTATTTCCTCGTGGGGCAGCTGTATTCCCCAGCTCCCCACTGCAGAGCACGGTACACAATTAAACAGCACAACAATACTCAGTCCCTTCTCCTTCTTCTTTCTTCCCCTCTATTTTTCTCTTCTCTGCTGCCTCCACTCCTCTCCACGCACGTCCTGAATCTGGCGGTCTCCTTTATAGTGCACCAGTGATCCAAGTGCACTCTGATCCTCTTCTGGCAGCACTTCCGGATGTGGCAGAGGTGCTGCAGTCCAGGGTTCTGGGACTGCCCATGCACCCCTTGGTGGTGGCCATGGGCCCCAGTAGGGTTGAGCTTCCAAACTCCAAGTCTGTAGCCATGATGCAATCCATGGGGGTTGCCCTCTCATGTTCCTGGGGGAGGTATTGCCGTGAACTTCTCCCCCAGTCCTCCCGCCCCAGCCGTCCACCACAATATGTATGAGCTAATGTAACACTACAATATTCCCTGGGACTGATTTACCTATCTGTCTATCAATCTATCTACAGCTGACCTGTCCAACAAACAGAAAAGTATTTATCCACCTATGATTTCAGACCAAAACCACAGCAACAAACAAATCTGATTTTCAGTTGAGCATTTTTTCAGAAAAGCAAATATTTATATTTTTACAAGGGTGGTGAGAAGATAGAGATAATGGTCAAGATGAAGTTCATAATTCTCCATCAACAAGTTTCCAATATGCAGTCCTCAGCCACTTCAGCCTGAGTCCATAGGCTGAAACTGATAGATATGAAGTTATCTAAACTCTTTGATAGTGACCTGCTGAAGAAAGCTTTGAACAAAGCCAACTATCACTTAAAAATTGCCAAAGAGCTGGGAAAAATATTGTACCAACAGCCATCCCTGAGGAGTATTTACCATATTGAGTTGGAGGACTGTGAAAGACCATTCCTGGCCTTTGGTGTGAGCTAAAAGCACTATATAACACACACACACTTTCACATCTCTTTTTCTATTTCATAAAGACTGTGCCTCAGCTTTGTTGGTATACACTCACTGTTCCATTTTTTTTAAATATATGACAACTTTTTCTTTCTCTAAGCCTTAACATTTACTTTAATCTAGCAGTTGTGCATGTTTTACATGATATACAGTGCCATGAATAAAAAAAAAAGAATGTGTGTCAGAGTTTGAGAAGAACAATAAAGTTGATTCAATTGGTAACAACATGGTTCACTAGCATAAATGAGGAATACAGAACCAAACTTACATGTAAACATTTTAATGGCCCTCATCTTTAGGTCTAATGCTGCTTCTCTTTCTTTCTATTGTATGTCTAAAAACTTACCAACATGGTAGTGAAAACTCCCAAGAATTGCAAAAGGAGAATGAAATTTTAAATTTGTGCCAGTTTAATAATTTATATATAACAAAATAATTAAGTACTGTCCTTTACTATTATACAAGATATAATACTAGCCACATTACCTGTCAGGTAATATAATAAATAAAAAAAATATTTGATATCTCTTGACCTATATGTACCTTCCGTGCCTTTCCTCTGTATCATCTCTTGGCTGGCGCTTCCTCTCTTGAGCTCATTCCCGTAAAAAACCTGTTTCTCAGACCCTGTTATTTTGAGGAGCCGCGGTCACCTCCTGTCTGATTTTATACCACCTGTCTTTGAAGACAACTCTTAGTGTGCCTCCTATGCCTTTTCTCCTCCTTGTGTGTCTCACACTCGTTCTTCCTTTTTGATTGTGTCACCAAAGTCAAACTGACCAGTCAGATTGCTTTGAGACACTGCACATGCACAGAGACCTTAGCATTTTATTATTTAGTAAATATGTATGTACATGTGTCTTTAAAGTTTGGAATGGGTGTTTGTGACTCTTTATAATTGTCTTACAACTGGTCCAAACTCTAAAGAGGAGATGCATCAGAAAGGTTTTATGTAAATTATTTCAAAGGAAATTAAATACTGCCCTGTGGTGGGCTGGCACCCTGCCTGGGGTTTGTTTCCTGCCTTGCGCCCTGTGTTGGCTGGGATTGGCTCCAGCAGACCCCCGTGACCCTGTAGTTAGGATATAGCGGGTTGGATAATGGATGGATGGATGGAAATTAAATACTATAGTATCTTTTTGAAAATGTGGGACTTGAAAATGGTTTAAACTTTGAATCCCATATTGTGGCTACAATTAAAATATTATTCAGAAGGTCTTCTCAGAAGAGAAAACTTGAGTAAAGCTCAACAAGGTCTGCTTTCCAAATTAATTCTGCCAAACATATTACCTTGATGGTGGGAATCTCATACGTCCATTTATGTGTGTCATTAATTAGATGAGAAGAGCTTGAGAGTCATAGTTACTTCGGCTGTTTGCCCACACATTTTTTAATTTCTTCACTTTGACGTCATATACAGTGCAGAAATCAGATTGTATCAACACCACTCTCCAGCCTTTGCAATTTTTTTGTTGTAATGAAACGGTCAGATCCCTTGGTCCATACCAGTTCTAAGCAAGTTGCTAGGCCTCTTCAGGTCCTGCATCTACTCCTTCAATGAAATAGTCTGAGGTGGCTTCATTGTGTCTTTTTTGGATTACTGTAGCTGTTTTCTGTAGATCTGAATGTCACTTCAAGAATCCCAATATGCACCACAAATCACATCTATAAAGCACGTCATTAAAGAATAATATTAACTTTATGTATCCTTTCTAACTATTTAAAATAGACACTACTGATTACCACAGGTTAACACTGTGGCACCCGGCTGGGGTTAATGCCTGGCCGGGATGCCCAGGAGGACCGGAGGAGGGCTTGTGCCTCCTCCAGAACACGAGGGGGCGACCGCCCTGCTTGCTTTGGGGGCCACGGGTACAGAGCTTGGAAGCTCAACCCTGTAGGGGCCCGTGGTCACCGCCAGGGGGCGCCCCGATGCCTTGGGAGCCCTGGACCTCAGCATTTCCGCCACACCCGGAAGTGCTGGGGGGAAGAGGATTGGGGACACCCAGAGGACTTCCAGGTACACAACCAGAGCTTCCGCCACACAGGGGTGTGTCCACGGAGGCTCCTCGGGAAGCACCTGGAGTCCATCCGGGGTGTATAAAAGGGGCCGCCTCCCTCCAGTCATTGGCAAGAGTCGGGTGGAAGAGGACGAAGCTTGGTGGAGAGGAGTGGAGGCGGACCAGAGACTGAGAAGGCATTGTGTTGTGTGGCCAGGACTTAAGGGGTGATTGGTGCTGCGGCACTGGGTTTGTGCACTTAAGAACTTGTAAATAATGTATAATAAATGTGTGTGTGGTGAAACCATCTTGTCTACCTGTCTGTGTCCAGGCTGTTCCCCACAACACTCTTGTGCAACATCTGAGGTGACAGAGATTGGTTCAAATCCAATTCAAGTTTAATCCGATTTTTTTCCATGGGTTTTTATGGTACAGTATATTTACATTTACAAGGTGACTTACAACATTTATGATACAATTGGTTACATTTATTTTGGTTTTACAATCAGAGCACAAGCAGGTCAAGTGAATTCCTCAGGGTCACACAGTATATACAAATGTCTGAAAAAAAATATTACCAGAAAGTGGTGCTTCTTTCATTGTTTTCATGTATAAGATAATCAACCAAATATTTTTCAGGTATGAAAAAGTTGTGTCCCCTACTTCATGAAATAAAATGATAAAAATGGTCAGCTGTTTGAATCTTTTGTGTAACAGTCATGCATGATCTACAGTGGTGTGAAAAACTATTTGCCCCCTTCCTGATTTCTTATTCTTTTGCATGTTTGTCACACAAAATGTTTCTGATCATCAAACACATTTAACCATTAGTCAAATATAACACAAGTAAACACAAAATGCAGTTTTTAAATGATGGTTTTTATTATTTAGGGAGAAAAAAAATCCAAACCCACATGTGTGAAAAAGTAATTGCCCCCTTGTTAAAAAATAACCTAACTGTGGTGTATCACACCTGAGTTCAATTTCTGTAGCCACCCCAGGCCTGATTACTGCCACACCTGTTTCAATCAAGAAATCACTTAAATAGGAGCTGCCTGACACAGAGAAGTAGACCAAAAGCACCTCAAAAGCTAGACATCATGCCAAGATCCAAAGAAATTCAGGAACAAATGAGAACAGAAGTAATTGAGATCTATCAGTCTGGTAAAGGTTATAAAGCCATTTCTAAAGCTTTGGGACTCCAGCGAACCACAGTGAGAGCCATTATCCACAAATAGCAAAAACATGGAACAGTGGTGAACCTTCCCAGGAGTGGCCGGCCGACCAAAATTACCCCAAGAGCGCAGAGACGACTCATCCGAGAGGTCACAAAAGACCCCAGGACAACGTCTAAAGAACTGCAGGCCTCACTTGCCTCAATTAAGGTCAGTGTTCATGACTCCACCATAAGAAAGAGACTGGGCAAAAACGGCCTGCATGACAGATGTCGAAGACGCAAACCACTGTTAAGCAAAAAGAACATTAGGGCTCGTCTCAATTTTGCTAAGAAACATCTCAATGATTGCCAAGACTTTTGGGAAAATACCTTGTGGACTGATGAGACAAAAGTTGAACTTTTTGGAAGGCAAATGTCCCGTCATCTGGCGTAAAAGGAACACAGCATTTCAGAAAAAGAACATCATACCAACAGTAAAATATGGTGGTGGTAGTGTGATGGTCTGGGGTTGTTTTGCTGCTTCAGGACCTGGAAGGCTTGCTGTGATAGATGGAACCATGAATTCTACTGTCTACCAAAAAATCCTGAAGGAGAATGTCCGGCCATCTGTTCGTCAACTCAAGCTGAAGCGATCTTGGGTGCTGCAACAGGACAATGACCCAAAACACACCAGCAAATCCACCTCTGAATGGCTGAAGAAAAACAAAATGAAGACTTTGGAGTGGCCTAGTCAAAGTCCTGACCTGAATCCAATTGAGATGCTATGGCATGACCTTAAAATGCGGTTCATGCTAGAAAACCCTCAAATAAAGCTGAATTACAACAATTTTGCAAAGATGAGTGGGCCAAAATTCCTCCAGAGCGCTGTAAAAGACTCATTGCAAGTTATCGCAAACGCTTGATTGCAGTTATTGCTGCTAAGGGCGGCCCAACCAGTTATTAGGTTCAGGGGGCAATTACTTTTTCACACAGGGCCATGTAGGTTTGGATTTTTTTTTCTCCCTAAATAATAAAAACCACCATTTACAAACTGCATTTTGTGTTTACTTGTGTTATATTTGACTAATGGTTAAATGTGTTTGATGATCAGAAACATTTTGTGTGACAAACATGCAAAAGAATAAGAAATCAGGAAGGGGGCAAATAGTTTTTCACACCACTGTATATAAATATTACTCATAAGAGATGTCAGTTTACAAGTCCTATTGCCACAAAGCCAAAAAAAAAAACTCTGAACCACAGTCAGAAACATATCACTGTGAAGAAATCTCACAATTTGTCATGAAGCCAAAAAGAATATTGAAAGTATATTTAAAGATGTGCCAACCTGTCTTGTCTTTGTTAAATCTACTGTTCATAACCCCACGGTCAGAAGTGGCCCATAGAAGCGAAGCATAAGCCATCTCATTTTGCTGGTCTTAAAGAGAATTCACTGATGTTTCAGCCTGTGACAACATGGAAAATGTCAAGTTTATCATGTTATTGAAATTAGAAATGAATAGCAGAACCAGGACTAAAAAAGAACTGTAGTAGTGGTGTCTTTGGTTGGCTTCTCCCATTTTATGTGTATCTGCAGGTGGGTGCTGTCCTACCACCATGAGAACATGGATGACTTGGGGGAGACTGTTAACTGTCATTGCAATGTTCTACTATAGTGATTCATTTAGCCAGCTTTATGGGTTTATAGGGTCATTATTGTCATGTGTACAATGTACAATGAAATTTATACTTGTGGTAATCACCTTCAACACAGAAGTAACTTAAACAGTTTTTGTGATTCTTTTCGAAAGTGACAACTAGCCTTTGTTCAAAAGACAATTTGACAGCCATTATATAGTTACCAGTGATGAGTGTACCCCACTGAATTAGCTTTGTATTAAGTTCAGAGAAATCACAGAAATGTTGTGGAATTTTTAATGTAATATAATTTTTAATCTAATATATACACTTTTACAATTTAATGTAAGTATATGCTTATATGAAGCCATAACAGAATGAATTATTAAACATAAGGAAAAGGACTGAAGATAACTCAAGGGTTAACTAAATGTAACTTAATACTTAAAGCACACGAAGTCTGCTTCATTTTAGGAAAACCACGAACTTCATTTTCCCAGGTTAGAATGAGGTAAATGAGTAACAAACACCCCTTTAGAAGTGAGGATAAAGTAATGGGAAAGCCCAAACATCCCTCCTATGACGCAGTGCTAAGATCAATAGGAGAATCTGCAGAATACCCCCATCAGCAAGGCAACATTCAGATTAATGGGGGAATTGACAGAACTCTGAAATTACTTGTGGTTTTATTTGATTGGATACAAGTTATAAAGGTTTGCATATTAAGAGTCAGATGACAGGTTGTATTAGATGCGGTAATGAAAACAGAAAAGTATAAAAGAGGATGAATTGTTTAATTGATGGCTCACTCTATGGGCTGACACATTTTTGCATACTCTGGGCTCTGTTACTGCCTTCTTTGACGACAGAGGAAAGTTTTTTCCACAACAATGTCAGAGAACTTTGCGAACTCAGCAAAATCCTTTGAAATGTATAAATGAGGAAGGAGAAACTGAAATAGTGAATAGCGTGAATTTAGGGTCGTCCAGCGGTCTTTCAAATTCTCCTAATTGCGGTCAACTATGCTGGACCAATTATTGTGGCCAAAAATGTGACCTAAGCTGTGAGGCAGCACTGCTAACTACCATGCCTTCATGAGACCCAATGAAGAGAATTAAGTATCAGAAACAGTAAAATTTCTTTCAGACTGTTACAGACAGGTTCGACAGCAGACACTCGGCTCTCTCAATTTGAAAAGTAGTTTGTTTTTTAACCCTAACGCTTTTGCTCATTTACTGCTGCTGCTACTAAGTGCAACAATAAAGCACATGGAGCCTTTACTCCTTCCTGCTTGATCAAGTGCACAGCACTCTTGGTAGTACTACTAAAAGGATAAGCTCACAAATAAACAGACCACTTCCAGTTTCCTTCTGCAGGTGCATTTTGCGTTTAAATGTGTTTGCAAGTGTTCTGCTATTTTTTAGCCCTCTGCTAGGATCACCATTATATATAGTACTTTGGATTTGGGGTGTCTGTCTCCTCCAACATTGGCCACTACTGCTCTGTGATATCACACAGGCCTCAAAGAAGCATCATGGGGTGCTGGGAAAAAATCTTTGTAGAAATTTGCTGTGTGACCAGTTTAGACAAAGTATTCAGTGAACGAGGTCACTGGTGAACAGAGCATATTCACTGCAAATAACCCTTTGTCAAATTTTGTCAATCTACACTAATGGTTACTAGCAGTTGCATATGTTCTGTTTAAATGGATTAAAAAAATTAGTTCATGGTTACAAGTCAGTTTTAGTCAATGCTGAATATGTCATGTGATACTGAGGAGTAATCTCACAAATGCGAGAAAGACAATTTGTCTCATAGAAATATTTTGATTTATATCATTCATGGAATTTTTTAAGAAACTATAAAGCTCTTATGAATAAGACAACATTTCTGCTGGTTTATTGTTATTTTTTAATTGAAGCATGGGAGGGTTAAGCAATTTACTCAATCACATAGTGAGACTGAAGTGGGGGCCAAGTCGGCAGTCTTTTGATTTAATGTCCAATGCTGTACTCACTAGGCCACACAAAACAACAGTAATAATATAAAGTTGATGTATGATGCCTTTTGAATTAAGACGGAGGAGGAGGGGCACATATGGAATACTGCCTGGGTAATCTGCTGGGTGTGTTTGTATGTAATCCCTGGGCTTGTGGCAGTGTGACATCATTACATTCCATTGAAAGAATATCACCAGATTCTGTAAAAGTTCTAAAGGTCAGAATGGTTTCTTCAACACTGAAAAAGTTTCAGTCATGCTTCCAGAACAATCAGCAATGTAACCATGAAAATACATCAAAGTATAAGTGCATTATTTGAATTACTTCTTTAGGACACAACTCTTTATTTTAGTTATAAAAATTATAAACACAATAAATGTTAAAACATTTTGAGTGAATTATTGAAAATGAAGAAGAAATATGAAATTCTGGCATACATTAAAACATTACATTTGTGTACTTTCTTTATATGCCCAATACCCATTTATTCAAAATAAAATAACCATTTAAAAAAGGTGAATGTAGATGTGAGAATAGTCTTGGTGGGGGGGCAGATTTTGGGTTTGAACCCCCTGAAAATGTTTCATAATAGTTCACTAATCACACTAATTATGACTCATGTACTTTCTCATCCCTCCTGTAATTAATTCCTACACCCTAGAATGTCAGCATAGACGGGCATCTGTTTAATGGTATAAGATCAAATGTGCCTCCTGTGAGCTTGTAGTTGCTTAAGCAGGTTCAGAAAAGTGATGGAAGAAATGATAAACTGATATAACTGACAACAAAACACATTTGAAAGTAAAAGGCAGATGTAGCTCCTGTCTCTCACTCTCTCTCTCACTCAGCTCACACCTTTGTTGCAGCACCACAACTATACTCTACCCATACACACTGCAAATCTTGCCAACTACACCAAGTGTTTTGTCATGGAATCACACCAAGATCTGTCGCAGTTCAGGCATTTGCACTGTGTTAACTGCCAGTGACCAGCTGCAAACTGGAAATGCCTGGATTAGAAAGGCTCTCAGAAGCAGCTCCTTTACAGCATGAGGTAATAGGAGAATTACAAAGCTCACATGCCCAGGGACTGCCTCTAAAGACTGTAAACAGAGTGCTTCACTTGTGACCTCAGTGCCCACCTTCTGCACAGCAACACCGCTACAGTACAGGTGGCGCAGTGGTAGTGCTGCTGCTTTGCGGTAAGGAGACTGTGGAAGATTGTGGGTTCCTCCCTGTGTGGATAGCGCTTTAAGTACTGAGAAAAGCGCTCTATAAATGTAATGAATTATTATTATTATTACAGTATGGAAAAGCAAGAATACAAATTCAAGCGAAAATACCACATTTTTTGAATTAATATACTGAGAATTGAAATCCTAAAGGTATTTCCCAACTAACTGTGACTAACATCACAGTTTTATTTTAATTCAATTCATTTTTGCATTGTGTTTTTCTCTGAGTACAAGATCAGAGTGCTTATGTATATTTACAGATAGAGTGGATAGACACAAAACTGTAAAACCACACAGCATGTATATACATAACAGAATACAAACAACTTTCATTAACCATTAAAACAACAATACATAGGCTGTATTGAGACTTTACAAGGAATTGCAGCCAATGAAATGTTTTAGATCATATGTCAGGTGTTACTGGTGTAGCCAAATGATTACACGCTAATGTTAAATGAATGAAACAGTGAAAATTTCATTTACTTTGTCTGACTGTCATCAAGTCATAACTTCATTGACATTATTTTGGGGAAGGCTTTTGTTGCATATGATTAAGTGAGCTGTCCTACAGGTCTCACGACTTCCTCTTAGTGAGAAATAACACCTATTTAGCAATTGAATACATTGTATTGTCATGTGTCTGAATGTCACGTTCTTTTAAAAATTAGCCAGTTTCGAGCAATTTGACAACAATGCTGTAATCTTCTGCTTGTGCAATTTATATTCTCAAACTGCTTTTAGCTACTGTAACCACTTTATATGCCAGAATCAGTGTACCAGATCCTCTTATTTGTGTCTATTAAATCTTCCTTGTTTTGTTAATGCTAAATGGTAATAATGTTTTGATTTTATTATAAAGTTATTGACAAAAATTACAGGAAAAGTAAGACAGAAATAATAGAAACAATATCAAGTACCTTAAGAACTGCACATTTTCAAGTTATTTATCAATACTGTAAGCACACTAATCTTACAATGATAAACATATGCTATTTCATTTTTTTTTGGAATTAGTCATTTTCATCTGTTCATCCTTCTATCCATTTTTGAAAGTTGCTGTCTCTATTACGAAGCAGCATTGGTTGTACAGCTGGAACCAACCATAGATGAGACATCAATTTGTTGCAGGGCAAATTCACATATACGCCATACCCACACTTACAGCAGGCCAACATAGGCTTTCTTTTTAACGTAACATTCATGGCTTTGGAATGTGGGAACAAATTGTACAAACTCAACCATTAAGGATCTGAGCAACGTTAATCACACCCAAAGTGATGTATATATGTTAATGGTTGGGTGTGTTTTCCAAAATGTTTATAGGTTTTATTGGTTTGTTATTATCATATGTTAAGAGTACAGTGAAATTCTTACTTGCATGTGCTATTGAATATGCTACGCTTCACACACACAATGATTAATGAGCATAACTGCCTTACCTTAAAACTTGTCTTCCTTAACTGAAACATCTATTGTGTGCCAAGACAGAAAAAAGTCGTGAACAGGGTGGCCTGAATAAATATGCTGTAAGAACATGGGCAGCTTTGATGAATGAAAGGAGGCTATTTAGTGTGTCAAGTCTGTTTGGTTAGCTAATAGTTACGTTACCCCAGTATCTCATCCAGATAGTTTTAAAGGTCATCAAGGTTTCTTCTTCAATAACATTTTAATGAAAAGTGTGAACAGGGAAAGGCTGTATATAAATAATGTTTATTATTATTATTTTTTTTTTATTATTATTCAATAACAATACTAAACAAAACATTTTGTGTAAAGATGTGCTAATTCTTATTCTCTCTTGAGTGTACTTCACCTTAAGATGATTCACTGTTTAACTCAAACAATTCTACTCCATCAACCTTAAAACTGGATTTAGTCCTCATAAAGCTTTCTTTCGTGACTAAAGAGGTTTAATTCTGTTGACTTACAGAAGATACTTTATGTGATCTTGCAAAATGGAAGACCTATAGAGTACAGTAAAAATATTCAGAACAAAAGCCCTGGGGCCACGATTTATTTAGAAAAGGGGAAACAGCGAAGAAGTTCCTCTAAGTGTCAATAGCAAAACTAGAAACCCAAGGGAAAAGGAGTCTAGGAAAAAAGTGCTGCCAGAGGGCACGGAAACCGTGATGTATCCAAAACTTTAAACGAACAGCCAGAATCACATAGATGACTACTGGGATGGCCTAAAAGAAGAAAAAAATAGTAGTTTCCTATTAAAAATAATAACCTCAGAAATTGCTAAATTAGGCACACAGGGGAGTGTGTTTATTACTTTGTTTCTGTTCGTTGTTTCCTAATTAGTTAGATGTCCTTTGTTCTGAATAATGAAAAGCTCTTCCCTTGGTGGTGTTGTTACAATATCCATGTATTGTAAGAACGCATTGATTCCTGTGTTCAGCACTGTAGCTTGACAGCTGTTCCTTTTAACTTTCCTTCTTTTGATTCTACTGAAATTCTTGTATATCATGTCTAATTGCATTTTTTGTTTCCTTCTGTCTTTCAGTGTTACTTCTCTAGTAATATGCGATCAAACCTCAACAGCTGAGGTGACCTCCACCTGGAAGACTGTCTGTGATCCCAATCTGAACCATCCACTATCATCCACCAAATTTGGTCTCCGCAGACATTCGTAATAATGGTATTTTTGATCTTGCAAATGGCAAAGGTACCCCAGTGTGACCAATTCACAAGAAATCATTTCCCAGTATTCCTTGCAGGATCAAACTGGGTTTTTCATTTAGGAACACAAACCATTTTTATGCTTCTTGTGTCCTGTTTATTTTACATGCAAAACATTTTACATTGTTTATCTTGTTATTGCCCAGCATGTAATCATCAAATGGTTTAATAATCAATAGTATTACCAAATTAACTTGAAAATGAATAATTGTCTCCACATGTGAATTATAAAAGATATTTCTTAATGGTATACAGTATTAAAATTTTGCCATAGTAACACAGCAGGTACTGTCTACTCACTGCACTTGAACTATTGTACAGCTTCTGACTAGGATGCCATCTGTGTGGGATTTCCATGTTCTTTTCCTGTTCATGTGGCTTTCCTTGGTGGACTTCTGTTTCCTCCAATAGTCCCAAGTCTCTTTGTACAGTGGATCGACAATGGTGAACTTGCACAGTAATGGAACATGTTATTTTATATGAGTGTATCAATCGATGTCAAGGGGGTGGCACCTGTCTTTTGCTCATTGCTCTTGGGACAGACTGGATTTTTACAATCTTGAAAATAGAAAAACTGATTCATCTTTTTAGCTAACATATACAGTCATATGAAAAAGTTTGGGAACCCCTATCAGCCTGCATAATAATTGACTCTACTTTCAACAAAAAAGATAACAGTGGTATGTCTTTCATTTCCTAGGAACATCTGAGTACTGGGGTGTTTTCCGAATAAAGATTTTTAGTGAAGCAGTATTTAGTTGTATGAAATTAAATCAAATGTGAAAAACTGGCTGTGCAAAAATGTGGGTCCCCTTGTAATTTTGCTGATTTGAATGCATGTAACTGCTCAATACTGATTACTTGCAACACCAAATTGGTTGGATTAGCTCGCTAAGACTTGAACTTCATAGACAGGTGTGTCCAATCATGAGATATAAAGGTATTTAAGGTGATCAATTGCAAGTTGTGCTTCCCTTTGACTCTCCTCTGAAGAGTGACAGCATGGGATCCTCTAAGCAACTCTCAAAAGATCTGAAAACAAAGATTGTTCAGTATCATGGTTTAGGCCACAGGCACAGTTGCTGTTAAACCTAGGTCTGGCAGGCCAAGAAAAATATAGGAGCGGCATATGCACAGGATTGTGAGAATGGTTACAGACAACCCACAGATCACCTTCAAAGACCTGCAAGAACATCTTACTGCAGATGGTGTATCTGTAAATTATTCTACAGTTCAGCGCATTTTGCACAAAGAACATCTAAATGGCAGGGTGATGAGAAAGAAGCCCTTTCTGCACTTATGCCACAAACAGAGTCACTTGTTGTATGCAAACGCTCATTTAGACAAGCCAGATTCATTTTGGAACAAAGTGCTATGGGCTGATGAGACAAAAATTGAGTTATTTAGTCATAACCAAAAGTGCTTTGCATGATGGAAGAAGAACACCGCATTCCAAGAGAAACACCTGCTCCCTACTCTCAAATTTGGTGGAGGTTCCATCATGCTGTGGGGCTGTGTGGCTAGTTCAGGGACTGGGGACCCTTGTTATAGTCGAGGGTTGGATGAATTCAACCCAATATCAACAAATTCTTCATAATAATGTTCAAGCATCAGTCACAAAGTTGAAGTTACACAGGGGTTGGATATTCCAAAAAGACAATGACCCAAAACATAGTTCGAAATCTGCAAAGGCATTCATGCAGAGGGAGAAGTACAATGTTCTGGAATGGCCGTCACAGTCCCCTGACTTGAATATCATCGAAAATCTATGGGATGATTAGAAGCAGGTTGTCCATGCTTGTCAGCCATCAAATTTAACTGAACTGGAGAGATTTTGTATGGAAGAATGGTCAAAAATACCTCCATCCAGAATCCAGACACTCATCAAAGGCTATAGGAGGCGTCTAGAGGCTTATATTTGCAAAAGGAGGCTCAACTAAGTATTGATGTCATATCTCTGTTGGGGTGCCCAAATTTATGCACCTGTCTAATTTTGTTATTATGCATATTGCATATTTTCTGTTAATCCAATAAACTTAATGTCACTGCTGAAATACTACTGTTTCCATAAGGCATGTCATATATTAAAAGGAAGTTGCTACTTTGAAAGCTCAGCCAATGATAAACAAAAATCCAAAGAATTAAGAGGGGTTCCCAAACTTTTTCATATGACTGTATTTGCAAATATCCAAAATATTCACATGTCATGTTTGCATGTATTTCTTTATGTTAAAATTGCAAATTTAATGAGTTTTGTTATGGAGGTTACTTTGGGATGCAGAATTAATGTATGTTATTACGTCTTCTGAATTCTTTCATTTTAAGGTAGTAACTTTTTAAAATTTCCCTTTGACACCATCTTGGAATTTTTGTGTGTTGCTATTTTTTGTATATGTTGCTAAGGAGTTTCTGCAGAGTGACAATCAGGTCATGCTAAGCATTTTGTCCTAGGTCAAGGGGTATAAATTATCCTGTTTGCAAATACAAATTAAAGAAAATGTACATGCATCTAAAAATTTGGGTTTACAATGCATGCTTCTATTTTTTAAATTAAAAGTTAGGAGTTACAGTTTGGATACTGATCCATCTTTCCAGTTAGAATCTCTTTTTCTGGCTCTTGATTCCCATCTTTCTTCTGGTCCCTTTGTTTTCTGCATGTATAGTGCACCGTTTTCATAGGCACAACAATATGCTACCAGATTTTACCATGATGCAAAATATCTAATGTCATGAACAACAGTATATCTGTTCGTCCATTAATAAATCCATTTAATCCAGTCTAGGGCTGCAGGATCTAGAACCTATCTAGGCAAAAGTGAAAACCACTTGTGGATTGGGAACCAGGTCATACCCATTGACACTTATAAAGGGTCAATTTTGAGTCCTTAATCAATAATGTATATATTTTTGGGACATGGAAAGAAAACCTACACATATACAAGGAGAAAACATGCATGCTCATTCAAACCAGGCTTGAAACCCTGGATCTCCAGAGCTGTAAGGCAGCAGCACTAAGCTCTATAACAGCATTAAACGGGTATTCTGTTTGAATATTTGAAATAAAATTCTAACACTATAAGAACTTTCAACATTATTACAAAATATTATACAGCAGATAATCCTTTTTACTCAAGCAAATGTAATAGCAAAGCCGATGGTGATATCTGTGGTATTCACACAATATCAAGTATTTTAAACTTTTTGTAAAAGAATTGGTTTATGTTACCATTATTCCCATAGCTTATGTTAGGGCATAAAGTTGCAAATGAGCAAACATGGCTCCTGTTGAAGTCTGTGATCAGATCTTGTAGGACTGGCTGTTTTTTCAGACGTCATGCAAAGGCTGGATATTAAATGGATTGGAGCAACTGGGAAATGTGAATGCTAATCTTTCATAACCACAAGAATGAACTACACTTACTGCATAAAGGACAGTATTATGCAGAAATAATCTTTAAATTACATATTAATATTCTTTCAGTTTTTTTTCTCACAACTTTCTTTTTTTAAAACGTGTACAGATAAGCATTTTCATGAAATCTACGTTTTACTTTTCTGAATAACTAATCTTAATTTAATGGCACAGGATTCATTGTGAGCACCTTACAGTACCTAAAGGAGGAGGAGGTTAGGAGCATGTGCTGATATAGTGCATTGCTGCATCAACCACATGACAAACCAACTTAGGATCCCAGATTAGGACCGGAAAGGCTTCTAATATTTGAACAAAACATATAGTGCAAATACTTGGACACATGCTTAGCCAGAGTTCACATTGGAACTTATGACATTCTAACTTTAACCTACAAACTTGAACCCATGCGTCACACTATGGCTATAAAGAAAAAGGTTCAGTCTGCTCTTTTCATCCAAAAATGTATTTTTATTTATTGTAAAGATTCTACGCAAAAAAACAAAAAAATTAGCTTTACCATGAGCTAAATTTAAACTATAAAGACATCAATATTAACAGCTTATTTCAAAGCTCTACATCTCTTTATAGATCTGCTGTTAAAAATGTGTTTGGGGAAATTAATATATATGGTTAATGGATATTTCTGTAGCTGTGGACCTCTTCAAGATCATTAATTGTATTGTTCAGAACGCTCCTCTGTAACAGAAACAATTTATCATAATCATTAGTGAACCAACTCCCATGTGTTACTTATTTTCCTCCATTCCACTTTATTGAGAAACCACAGATGCAATACATTCTGGAGATAAAACAGATACAGCATATAATTTGATTGCACAGCACTTGAGCGTTAAATTGCATGTGTTATAATTAGTGCTTGGAAAAGACTGATTTTTCACATTCAAAAGTTTGTCATAATGTAAAAGAAATATTTGGACAGTCAGTCATCCTTTAATTAATTGAAAAAAGAATGATTAAATGTACACTATTCATAAATGCACCATTAAAATAAGAATCAAGAAAAATGAAATTGCATAATTTCCCTCCTCTTCACAAAGTGCACACTTTTCTCAAGCAGCTGCAGATTTTATTAGTGCTGTTATTTTTCACATATTTGATTAACTTACATGAGTATATCAGAGAAAAATACACACATAGCAGCAAATGGCTTAACACAAAATAGTGTGAAAAAGTATTTGCCCCCATTACTTTGTCACAATGAATTTTGCAAATTATCTGGAAAGCCAGATTGGAACATTTGCACCAGAGGTTGGTTAATCATCCATTTCTTCTCAGTTAAAATAAAATCAGTTCAAATAAGGGGATGATTAGTGTTATTTTTTTTTTTCAAACAGTCATCACATACAGTATATTTTGCTTTATTATGTCTGTTTATGTATATATGAATATTTATTTTTTCAAAGAAGAGAGCTGTAAAACCAAAATGAAAGGATTTTCATGAAGATTATAAGTAGTGATACTGACATCAAAGCTGTAGATTATTGTACTAGAGCACTTGTGACAGCAGAAAGCAATTAGTTATTACTTCTCTCTTTTTCACATAAGCAGTTTTTGCATTTTTTTAAAAAAGAAAATAAGAGTTAGGAGTTACCTGAGAAAATGTTAAAGAAAAACAAAGGTACACAACAGAAGTACAAAACAAAGAGCAGCTGTGTGTCTGTGCATTACTCTTCCCGAACACTAAAATTAGTGTTTACCACAATATTCTGCATTGTGTTTTTGAATCTTTAAATGTTTCATCAGTACACATATCATACTTCTGTCCTTTCTTGATTTTTTGAAATAGCTGCACTGCAATTAAATGCCCATGTTTCTCTAAAAGTGCATCTAGATAAGGATATTGATATTTTTTTAATTGTTTTTTTTTTTTACATTACTCCCTCAAGTAACGTTATTGAACTCTGGGACCCAGGTAAGAATCACTTAAGTCTGTTTGCATGTTTCTTTACCTTGAAAAATCATCTCCTACTGCTGTTATTGACATTTTTGAACATTCACAGTGTTTCACAGCTTGTGATATACAAATCTGGCAATCTCCATCTATTTGGGCTACGTAAAAGTATGCCTAATCATACTTGAAATGGTACCGTAACGTTTTTCATACAACTTGGAGCATGGACCAGAGACAGCATGTGTAGGGTGGTTGGATGGCACATAATGCTAGTGGGAGGGGTGTATACACCGATCATTGAATGACTTACAGTATATGAAAGTCGAGACAGTACCTGAATTTCATAAGGATGATTAAAAATCAATCAAAGTTGATTTGAAACTGCTATAAATCACATCTCTGTGTTGGCATCAGATCCTAAAAGCCGAATGTCCTCATCATATTGTAAACTTCAGTAAATGCCTACCAACTAGAAACAGTAAATGTTAATAATTACTTTTACTTACTCAGACACAGTGTCCTCAGTTTTTTTCATTGCCTCAAATACTGTCAACCAGAGTGACTTGTACAAATTGTAAAAAGATAAACAATTTCTTTGTGGCTTCTCCTTCTATTTCTTTTCCTTTCTTAACTATCTTTCATATTAGCAAGCACATACCCTGCCACAGAAAACACATAACACTGAGTGCTGATTGGTACTGAGATCTTAGTATCCACGTTCAAATGACCAATTGGTTTGGCTTTTTCAAATGTATGAGGTTTTGATTCAGATTTACTGCCATGTCATGTGAACACTGTAAAATGAAATTCTTATTTGTATGTTTGACCAACATGCCACTGAAAAAGTGCATACATAAGAATATTGTCACACACATGCGCAAGAGAAGCAGCTGAAGGGCTCACAAAGAGATAATTCCATGCCAGACAAGAGGGTGGCAAGGTTCACCTAATCCTCCATCTTTTTTATTGGCAGACCAGCCATGGGAAATTTTGCCTGGACTCGAGGACGTCACTTCTGGTCTGGCTTTTAAACTGCCATCTTTGCCTATTATAATTATTCTATTGTTGGACTGAAGTTTGTTGAGACATGTTCTTTCGAACCAACCTTTCAATTTTTTGCAGCCTAATTCAAGTATACAGGCAGCTGCCCCCAAACCTCTTAATGTGTCTGTCCAATCATTTCACAATACATAAATCTATTGCTATTTATATTATTTGTATGTGATGTTGTGTTATGTTATAAGTAGCTCCAAATCTACCAAGTCAAATTCCTATACATTAAGTACTGGCAAATAAAAGTGATTCTGATTCTGATTGATGAAGTAGACTGTTTTGTGCACAGCCAAAGTGCTATTTGCTGTTTACTTGCACATACAGTGACATGTGTGAGTATGGATATAAATTTTTAAATATTTATATATAAAAATTTTAGTTCTACATTGATATTTTATTGTGTTCTTTACAATTAATTACTGAAGTGATTTTATGCTGATGAACAGCACAACTATAGAAACTTTTTTTTGAGAAACATTTTAATTAAAAAAATATGCAGACACTCTGGGTGTTGATATCTTGTGTCCATAGTGGTTTGGTCACTGATCAAGAGATGTGTTGTCTAGATAACAAGCTAATGGCATTTATAAAAACAGAAGGATACGAACAACTCTTGGAGTAGTATTGCAGTACTCAAAAAAAATACACAGTGGTTCTATTTAATGTTAATTTTTTTTCTCTTTACTTTATAGTAGGGTCAAACAAAATGGGCAGTCATCCTCTTTGTCAAGACAATTGGTAGGAATAGTAATGATTCTAGCACTAAAAATCAAATATCAAATATAAAATAAATAAATAAACTCACAAAAGGAAAATTAAAATCCAAGGGAATATGCATTATTGTGCCATGTAATGGAGTGACACTTTATGGTTGCTGTCTTGTGTTCAATGCCGTTTGGATAGCCCCTAAATTGAAACTGGAAAAAGTTCACTTGAAAATGGATTCACTTGAAAATGTCTGTCCACATATTGGTTTTTATGCAAGTCAATTACTGTTTTAGCTCAGTTATGTCTTTAGAAGTTACTTCATTTAAGCAAATAAACACTCATGTCTGACCTCATAGAGAAACAAAGTCATTGCAGGCTCTACAATAAAGTCTCCATTTACTGTTGCTGTATATATGTTTGTAGATGCTTTGCACATAAGAAGAAAGACTTCTTAATAATAATAAATCATTTCACAGGGTCTCCTGTGTTTTTTTAACAAGGGGAGTTCACCTTTAAGGCTTGTTTTGAGATCCTGCCTGGGTGCATGACTAAGTATGCATGAAAATTAGCCATGTGTTATGTTGCCATTGCCCAAAATTCACTGTGGCATATCCAGTGGCAATACTCGTTATGATCAGCTAATATTATCTTAAGTTAAAATACTGCAAGTTTTATTTATTTATTTATTTTGTATTTATTTAATTAATGCATGTGGGATGGAAATCTAACTAGAGTACTGATCAGGTTGTGACATCACTTATTTCTGAAGCAGATCGGCAAAGATCTTACCGCAGGTATGTGTAAAATATCTGCACATGGAGGCTACAGCCCTGTGATATCACACTAGCCATGCAAAGCATCATGGGGAACTGGGGAAAAATGTTCATTCAAGTTAGTCACATGGCGATTTTTCCAGGAAAATATTTGGCGAACATATTTGCTGCAAATTTTGCCAGTCCACACTATTGATGAGATAAATGATGTGCAAGTGTTTCTTAAGCATTTTATTATTATCATAGTACTGTATATCTGGAAATATGTATAATTTCTCTAACTCGCAAAACTCTGCTTTGTGAAGAATATTATACAAGAATACATTAAATTGTACAAATTTCCAGTTAATTTCACAGACTTTTTCTATGACTAAGAGAAAGATCTAGATAGCTCCTTTTTTCTGATATGAGTGTTTCATGATTCATTTACTATTGTTTTGTTTTTCTGTGATCAGATTTTTATTGGACTACAAAGAAAACACTTTAAAGGAGAGCATAGCCATTCTGACAGGAATTATAATAAGGTAAAACCCCATGCTCAGTTATACCACACCAAAATGCAACCCAACCCAACCCTGCTACAATAAAATTGGTACCAACAGCAAAAGAATAAAAGCAAGTGAGGGAACAGGACAGCATTAACCCCATTATGAAGAGGAAGAGCTGATGATTAGAGCGGCAGACCAACTGCACTGTAATTATTAATATAAGAGCCAGATGCCCCATTGATCCTAACTGATAACAACTTCAAAAGGTAGACTTCAAGACAGAACAATTAAAAAAACCAAAACATTAGATTTATAGCAAGAGGTTTCACTTACTATATTAATCTTCTCCTTTTCTATTTTAGGAAACATATATAGATATAATATCATTTATACCTATATTCTTTGTGTTTACATAATTGTACATTTTTTTTGTTAAAACAGTTCTAGTCTAGTTTCTTTAAAATGAGGGTCTCAAATTTCAAAATTTTAAGTTGTACCTTCCCATTATACACTTTATATGCACAATGATCACTATATACAGAAAGCCATTTACTTGGTACTAATATGCAGAAGCAATGTAGAATTAATATGTTATTTAATTAAGAAATATTGGTACTTATTAGATTACAATTTATCCTCAAATATTAAAGATTTCATATGACACAAAAAAGCAAGCCTAGTGTGCAACACCACTGATTACTATGTTGAAAACATTTCATTCTCTGAAGCCAGTGCATCCAACCTAGTGGCTTAGGTGGAGCAGAATTTCTACTGTACATTTTGCTTGGCTTTTCTCTACTGTACTAGTAGCAATATGTGGAGAGTAGGATCCATTCTTTGAGTGGGTTTCCAGACACTGGTTAGTACAATTACCCACACATTCACATTCAGTAATATTAGGTCAGGTCAAGAGTTACCAATCAACGTAGAAGAACATCACTGAATGACTTGTAGGAGGATTGAAATTCCAGAACGAATGCCTTGTGAATACAGAGAAAATATGTAATGTCTACAGAGAAAGCGTTCTAAACAGAAATGGTCCCGGGGTTTAAGTTTTGTCAGAAAGCAACACTTCCACAACATCAACAACAACATTTATTTCTATAGCACATGTTCCTGCAAAGAATTTAGCTTAAAGCGCTTTACAAGATATCAAAGAAAAAATTCCAAGAAAAGAAAAACAAATAAAAAAGTCATTCAAATTCATTAAAAAATAATTTCAAAACTGTAATTTAATCTCTTTACTCTTTAAAAAATATGCCCTTGGTTTGGTCCATCCATTCATATTCAAACCTCCCATTCATGAATTCCCCAGGTCTGAAAGTCTGAATATTTACTGTACTGTGTGGTCGAAGTGTCTTGGAATTGGCATGATTCCATCAAATGGTACACTTATGTAAGTACCCATACTTGCTCAAAAGAGTTCAATTAAAAATTTCACAATATCCTTTTGTATGTAACTCTAGGGTACTGGAGGAAAAACTAAAACTTGGAGAAAAACATAAAATGACACAAGTAGAATATGCAAATCCTACATGGCTATTGACTGGGGCCAGATTTGAAAATGCCCAGAGCTGCGATGCAGAAGTAGGGGTGTAGCCATGACTTAATTTCAGGGAGGAGAAGAAGATACATGAATCATCATTAATGTGATTACTGAACTGTCATAAAATATATTTCAGGGGGAAATTCAAACCCGGTGACTTCTGTGTACAGAAGCACAAACCATTAAACCATGCTGCTGCTTGCTTTTGCATTTGTCACAGATTCATGTCCATTAACCTTTAGTAATTTTCAAAAAGGTGTTCATTCTTTTTATTTTTTTATATTTTTTGTGCACAGTTGTATTTCTATATGCAGAAACAATTTCAGTATTATTACTTCTTTGATTTCAACAATATTAGTTATACTTTATCATGTCATGATTTCAATCATTTCTTCACTTCTACTCCAAAAACATTTAATTGAAAACATTATTTTTACTCCTGCACTATTCTGAGGATTAACCTCCATTTTTAGAGCACTCCAATATGTAATAAAGAAATACAATTGATGTAAGTTAAATGTTTTAATCAGACTGACTGTAGATCCTGGATAGAATTCATTAAAAAGTCTAACCTTTATGCAAAATTTAAGCTTTGAATTATCAACGTAATCTAGGCTTGGTTGTTACAATGAAACTCATGGGAAATTCAAGGAGATTATTTATTAATTCCATATTTTATTTTATTGAATTATTAAGTGCAAAATGTGAACAAGAAGATGTTTGGCATTTAAGCAAAGGTAAGGCTTAACATTAGTATGTACTTTTATATGAAAAAAACAATTAATGTCCATTCACCCATGTTTCCATTTTCCTCTCTTTTCAGGATGTTCTTGTAGTTTCCTTTAAATAACATAAATCTTTCAGTTCCATGACAGGCTAAAAGAATTGAACTTTTTGTGAGTCTTTAGATTCTCACAAGCACTGAAAAACTGAGTGTGATTTAGCCATGGCATATTGTATCTGTCAGGAGTATTTTTCATTGATGATGCATGTAACATGTTTGTATCTATCCAAGTTGACATCATGCTGCAGACAGTAACATCTTGCATGTAAATATGTTAACAAAATAGTATAGCAGTGCTGACACCAATTAAACTTGAACTCTGGTTATAACATCTATCATGAATGTTGCATATTTTCCAAGCCACTTGCTCTGTTTGAGGGAGGACAGAGCCTGTCCTAGCAGCATTAGTCACAAGGCAAGAGAATGTTTATCACAAAAAATTGTTGATACATTGGGGGCTTGATCTCAGAAGAATCATTCCAGAATATGCAAAAACATGAATTTTTCTTCTGTTCATATTTCTATTCCCTTCAGTTTTTAATGTATAACAAGACAGGTGCAGTAATCTGCATAATGGTATTAAACATTAGAAAGACAACATTTCAACTAGAAATATTTCCTGCTCCTGTAAGTTAATTGCACAATACCTTGTCCGTGTTTTTATCGAGGCCCTTTCCAAGCCTCTTTTTTCCCCAAGTAAACTCTTGCTTTTTGTCACCATTTGCTCACTAGTTTGTCACCCTTTATCAAACATTTATGGGATAAAACAAGTTATTTCCAGGGAATACAGAAATATATGTTAACAGAAAATTGCTGAATGAACAGTTCCTTAAACATCAAATGCAATATATATATTTATATATATGTGTGCGTATGTATATTTATGTATATTGTCACACACATGCGCATGGGAGGCAGCTAAAGGGTAATTCCATTGCAGACCAGGGGGTGCCGGAGTGACCTAATCCTTTCTCACTTTCCACTGCAGCTCAGTTACGGGAAATTCCGGCTAGTCCTGATCACGTCATTTCCCATCCTGGCCCCAATGATGTCACTCCCAGTCTCAGCCCTGATGACATCACTTCCTCTGCCTTGCTTTAAAGCTGCCGTGTTTACCTAACCCAAGCAGTTTTGTTATGGACTTCAGTCTCTACGCAACTGTACAGTCAACTGGGTTTAAGTATACAGGAGGCTCATTTTGTCTTTCTTTGACTATATTTATATGTGTGTGTGTGTGTGTGCGTGTGTGCGTGCGTGTGTGTGTGTGTGTGTGTATACATTTTTTTTAATGTTTTTCATATGCAGTATTTTGGCAGCAAGTGACTCAATATGTCACTTTTCTTCCTTATATTTGGGCTCATCTTCAGGCTGGGGGACACTGTGTGTGTTCTCCCATTTCCTTGTTGGCTTACTCCAAATACTCTGGTTTCTAAAACAGTTTTCAAAGGTAATATTGTTAGGCTGATAGGTTGTACATATTTGAATATTGTATATGCATAACATTGTAGTAAACAATATGTCCAGCAAAAATATATTAGAGGAAAAGTAATGATTTATGTTTAAAAATATAGTGAAACGAAAGTAAAAATAGACAAAAAATGTTATACTCAAGTAAAGAAGAAATTTTCTTAAAATATACTCAAATATACAGTAGTTCTTCTTTACTATATACACTCTTAAAAATATTCTTGTTTTAAAGGTACTGTATGGTTCTTTACTGGGTTGTGTGATATCTCGTGATATCTCGTAGAACTATTCCTTGACAAAGCACCATTTCATTTTGGGGATGCTTCTTTACATATGAAATTGATTCTTTGTATTTTGAGAAACTTCTTAATATTTAGAAGAAACATGAACTCTTTAATGTGTGGTAGGCTATCTTAGCAGGGCTCTAACAGGTTAAGAAGACCTGAACTTGGACTGTGTGATTGTGTGCAGCAGGAGTCCTTTTAAAATCATGAGCCATTACTTTTTCACAAATCTGTTACCATCTGTCCATGGTTGTTTATTATCTGCCTGTTGCAGATCTAAATAACAAAATGTTCCTTCTGGAACTTTCATGTGGATGGATCTACTGTACTGAGAACCAAAACTGGTTCCCCTATGGCAGCATTCTGAAGAACCCCTCTGGTACCTTTATTTTTAAGAGTCTGCAACATTTTGGAGCTCATGCAGAGGGTGCACTACTGTCATTGTTGTTGACATCATGACACTCCACCAATCATCTGCTCTGAGATATAATAATAATAAAAATAAAAAAAATAGTGATGTGTCTACATCCTTCTATCATCTTACTTTCCCTGTTTCATCTTGTTGCTCACTCTGTCTCTGGCTCTGTCTCACTTTTAATAACAATTTAAGTTGTCCCTTCATACCCAAAGGTCTCTCATTCTCTTTATACAACATAGTATTAATGGACAATGATTGGAATGATCCTTTGTTAAGAAAGGAGGACATAAATCCCACTTTTCCCACCTCCACTTGTAACATCTGGCAGTTTCCCTGTGATAGTGCATTTTCTATGTTGAGTGCAAAGGCTTCTAACACAAAAACAAATGAAAAGATTGGTGCACTATCTTCAAATAAACCAAAAGCCATTTATAAACAATAAAGGAAAGATACTGAAATGACAAGATCATTTGATAACTCTATGTGACAAGATCAGTGTGGTTCATTTGCAGCCAAAATTTCACCACATTTGCACAAACAAAATGATGGAGAAATCAGACCAATACAAATATTGTGCAGAGTATTTATTCTTAATGTTACGCAATCAGCAGCTAGAAAAATTCTCCAGGCATGAAATCATTCCTAGAACATTACTTGAGAAATGGTATTGCAACAATTTGTTTCGTTAGTGTTTTTATATTCCTTGTAATCTTGATTTTAACTTATTCCTGCAGGAATATTAAAATGATCTCAAGAAAATATATATGTACGTATTCATTGTAATCCAGTGCAAAGTGCCAAAACCAGGTCAACAGTATCATAAAAGTGTTTTATGCCAAAAAAAAAACTTTCCAGAACTTGTTTTCCTGACTACCAGGTAGGGTTGCCTTCTTGCTTTTCCACCTCTTAATGTGACATTAATGCTCTTCTCTTTTTCTCTCTCAGTACCTCTGGCCTCTCTGCTCTTCCGTTAGGCAGTGTTACCCTAACTTGCTCTCTGGCACTGGGCTTTCCCTGCTACTCCGGATTACTTCTAGGGTAGTAAGCCTTAAAATCACTGCCAACATCAGGAATGACCTACAAATAAAACAGGGCAGCTAGTCTAGAGTTGTCTCTTCATCATCTTGAATGAATCACACAATTATATCCACATTGTTTTTTAAAATAGCAAGTTGTCAAAGTTAACTGCCAGAATATGTGCTCACTGGGTAGGAGAGTACAGTAATCCCTCACTATATCGCGCTTCGACTTTCGCGGCTTCACTCTATCGCGGATTTTATATGTAAGCATATCTAAATATATATAGCAGATTTCTGCGGACAATGGGTCTTTTTATTTCTGGTATATGCTTCCTCAGTTGGTTTGCCCAGTTGATTTCATACAGGGGACGCTATTGGCGGATGGCTGAGAAGCTACCCAATCAGAGCATGCGGTTAAGTTCCTGGGTGCTGATTGGCTCAGCAACGGAGAGCGCAGAATTCAATTTTGCTTTGCGTTAGCTGGCATCTCGTCTCATTCAGCATCAACATGTTTCATTGTGCGTACAGTAGTCGAGCCCTTCGTTATGTCTACACAACAATCTGCTACTGCTTCCGGGGCCGTGCCCAAGCACCAACGGAAGATGCTAACAATTGCCGAAAAGGTAAAATTGTTAGATATGTTAAAGGAAGGGAAAAGCTACACCACTGTAGGACGCCATTACGGCATCAACGAGTCCATGGTTCATTATATTAAGAAGGAGGAAAAGAATATAGTGTCTACGGCCGCAGTGTCCTTTAACCAGGGCAAGAAACGAATTGTAAGTGGACATAATAAGGCGGTAGTCCGGAAGGAATCTGCTTTAGGGATTTGGATTGAAGACTGCCGGAAGAAGAACATCCCCGTGGACACCAATATCATCTGAGAGAAGGCCAAGCAACTTCATGATAGGTTTGCGGATGCTGGAGATGCTCTAGACAACGTCCCTCAACCTGGAACTTCTGTTGAATCCCCTAGCGAGAAAAGTGAATTTACTGCCAGCAAGTGCTGGTTTGAAAAATTCAAGAAAAGGTTCAACTTGGCCAGCATGAACCTGCATGGAGAGGCTGCCTCTGCAGACAAAGCCGCAGCCAAGAAGTATGTCGCTGACACGTTCAAGGCGATCATTGAGGAAGGTGGATATCAGCCTGAACACATGTTTAATATGGATGAGACGGCCCTATTTTGGAAGCGGATGCCGTCTCGTACTTTTATCACAAAGGAAGAGGCAAAAGCCCCAGGGTTTAAGGCTCACAAAGATCGCATCACACTGGTCATGTGTGGCAATGCTGCAGGCTTTATGATAAAGCCTGGGCTCATTTATAAGTCCAAAAACCCCCGGGCCCTGAAAAACAAGAATAAAAACCTTCTGCCTGTGTACTGGATGCACAACCGAAGGCCTGGATTACGAAACGCCTGACGTCGGATTGGCTTTACCAATGTTTCATCCCGGAGCTAAAGATCTATCTAGAAGAGAAAGGGCTGGAGTTCAAAGTCCTTTTACTTCTGGACAATGCTGGAGGTCATCCCCTGGATCTATCCTACCAAGGTGTAATAATAAGAGTTCTTGCTGCCGAATACAACGTCACTGATTCAGCCAATGGATCAAGGAGTTATCCGGGCTTTCAAGGCATTGTACACCAGGAACAGCCTGCAACAAATGGTCGAGTCAATGGACACGAACGATGACTTTTCCCTGAAGGAGTACTGGCGTAAGTACATGATCACATCGTGCATGGTGAACATGCAGAAGGCCCTTAACGATATGAAGAAAGAGACGGTTAATGCCTGCTGGAAAAAATTGTGGCCAGAAGTTGTGCACGACTATAAGGGCTTTTGTGCAGAAGAAATTCATCACTCGGCGGTTGACAAGGCAGCCAGGCTGGCAAAACTGCTAGGAGGAGAAGGATTCAACGACATGACTTTTGATGACGTCAATGTGCTCTCGATGCCCACTCCGAGCTGCTGAGCGATGAAGATTTGGTAGAGATGACCAAGTCAGTGAGCGAGGAAGAACAAGAGGACCCAGCACAGGAAGAAGAAGACGCCGGCCTAACTCTCGAGCATCTTGCGACCATTCTACAAATGGCAAAAGATCTCCAGACGTCGGTTGAAGAATGGGACCCACAAATGATTTGTTCTTTGCAATTTAAAAATGCTCTTGACGGCGCCACGAAAGTGTATATAAACCTCTTTACACAAATGAAAAAAACAGCGCCAGCAACTGCCCATCACAATGTTCCTTACCCACAAAACACCGCCTAGTATGCCTTCAGTGGAAGAAGAAACTCCAGACGACGACGGCGGTGCTACACAGTTGCCTGAAGAGGCTCCTTTAGAAGAGCTGCGACGCTCTCTTTGTTTTGCAGTAAATGTCATCGTTATCAGACAAGTCGTCGTGTCATTGTTGGTGAGTACCCATAACTAATTTTCTTCGTACTTAGTACATGTACATATGTTTAGTGTAACTGTACACACATTTTATACAATTTTTCTTGCATTGTACGTATTTATTGCTGGTGGCCTGTCTATCATAATGGCTGTAAAATATGTGATATTGGAGATGCTCGAAATCTTTAAAATAACATTTAGGTTTTATGTACAGTATTTACATGTTGTACATTTTTCATTTATTTTTATATTACCTATTCAATTACAATGTGTTTAAAACTGTATTACGTATTAAATAAAACTCAATGACATACAATACATATGTTTGTGCGTAGTATATAAACAGTTTGTTTACATACATACAGTAATTTCAATGAATCTTACCTAATATCTAAGCAAATGTAAAGTGTTTATGCTGTATAACTGTGCAGGAAATGTTTATAACAGTGTGGAGAGAGTTTATAAGGGCTTAAAATATATAAAAATAACCATATAAACATATGGTTTTTACTTCGTGGATTTTCACCATTCGTGGGGGGTTCTGGAACGCAACCCCCGTGATCGAGGAGGGATTACTGTAGGCTTTTTTTGTTACACATTCTAGCTTGTATACACATGAAGGTTCCTCTCTAGTTAATTAATTCTTACCACCTTCTGCCTTCCTGCACTAACCTACAGAACCACCCGACTCCCTCTGCGATTGCCTCAGTTTCTCAAAGGCTGTTGGTGTGTCTATTCTTTGTTTGTTTCCAATCTTACAGCACCTCTACTCAGTTGTTCAGACAAGCCTTGAAAATTCCCAAGAACTAAACAATTTGGTAATAAAAATGTGAAAATAATACGTATAAATAGGTTAGGAATGGTCCATACAGTACATCCATGTAGATTACACTTTAATGATACAGATTAACTCTTTGGTAATTAAAAAAAATATCTCAAAAACTACTCAATGGGCCAGCTCTCATGACTAAATGGAAAAGACTGCAAAAATCCCAGGTACGAATATTTTTGAAGGATATGTAGATTAACAGTGGATCAGATTGGACCAAAAACAATAGGTTGGGAGTCCGTAACATGCCAAACACAATACATTTGTTTGAAGAAGACCAGTAAATATTTTGTGAAGTTATGATTGTACATAGGTCTCAGTGTTCACACAGGATAGGTTAGAAATCTTGTTCAAAATCTTTGCTAGAATGTTTTCATCCCTGAGCTCTACATGCTGAAGAAAGTGTATAATGTTCTGATTAAAATTGTCATTTTAAGACATGAAAATCAGATTTGACACACACACATACACTTTGCTAAAAAACAACTTTTCTCGACATTTTGAACATCATAGAATCAGAATTGGAACGTACTGTGATAGTGAATTTTTTAGTTCATCACTAAACTTCCATTTACAGGTCAGGTCAGGTTGGGGAGTATGCACTGGTACAGCGTGTTGCCGCGCCCACCACATAATGAAACAGCTTGGAATCCTGGTTGGCAACCCCACCCAGACAGACATGTAGTCCAGTCCCACCCTCCAGAAAAGATTATCTATCTGCTGTAGCCAGGTGTTACGTGGGCGTTCCCTTGGCCTGGTGCATCTGCTCGAGTCCTCAACAATGAGAATCCTGTGAGTCGGTAATGTGCAGGTAATGTTTCTCATTCTGGACTCTGTTAGCAACCGTTAATTCAACATAAATTCAAACAAGCAGTACCCAGAGATTCTCCAAAGAGTCACAGTACCGAAGGAGTGCAGTCCTTGTCTCAGGTCACTGGATAGCGTCCATGTCTCGCAGCCAAAACAGGAAGCAAAACAGGAAGCACCAGCACTCTAAAGACTTGGACCTTAGTCCTTTTGCATAGATACCAGGTTATAAAATATAGTTTAAATTATAACTAGGGGGTTCAACCCCTGCTCACTTCGCTCACCTACTCCCTTGGCCTGTGCTACGCGCCAGCCACTTCGTGTCTCTGATGTTTGCGTTGTAAAGAGGGGAGCTGAACGCACCCCAAGGAGATGTGGTCACTATTCCGAAACCCTCTCTTAAACGGTGATACAATGGGAAACTAATACAGTTTTTTTTTTACCTCCTCTTTGCTCGACTAGCTGCTGGCTTGCTGCTGCTGCTGCCGTGCCGCGTGATCTGCATCTTGCACGGTGCTTCAAACATTTAAAAGCCTGTACAACAACTGTCCTACTGTTTGTGTTTTATTTCCGGCCCCAGGCGTGGTTAAATCTTTTGGCACAAAGTCTCATCTCGCGGGATGTGAGTTCTTGATATTTTTTAGTTTATAATTTAAAAACGGAATAAGAATCTGAAAATCTAACAACATCACATTAAAGTTCGATAAATTCTGAAAAGAATGATAGCAAACATATATATGTAGGTTTTAAAATAAGCCTGATGTAAAGTGTGACAAAAAAGTGACATAAACACGTGACATAAAATCGTTGCACTTTTACGCTTAGAATTTTATCTATATATAGAGTAGATTTTATAATTATATTTTATATAAATATACTGTATAAATTATATTTTAATTATATATTATATAATTATATAGATAGATAGATAGATAGATAGATAGATAGATAGATAGATAGATAGATAGATAGATAGATAGATAGATAGATAGAAATATCATTATATATAATTTAATGATAAAAAAATACACAATACCACACTTTTAATCATAAACAGTTAAATAATTAGTTTTCTCACATCTGCTTAATCCAGTTCAAGGTCGCAGGGGCACCAGTTCATTACAGGGTCCAATCACACATGCACCAACACCAAAACAGTCCAGAATTCTCATTTACTCTAACAGTCTTGTCTTCTGGGATGTGGGAGGAAAACCCCAGAAACTGAAGGAAAACCCATAGCAACACAGAAATAAAATGCAAACTCCACAAAGGAAGCAACCAAGCACATGACTCAATCCCAAAATGTGGGTGTTTGACACAGCCAAACTAATCACTGCACCACAGTGGCACCCTTTATAGATTAATGAAGTAATAAGTATCACTTTATTATGAATTCTTTATTTTATTTAAATGCCTTTTCATGCATCCTTGTAACCTGAGCTTTTCTCAGTGTTGATTACTCCAGCCATATCTCTTTGTAGGTGCTCATCTTTGAAAGCATTATATTTGGGCAGAGTTGATTTGCCACATATATTAAAAAATGTATACTTTTTTAGACCTATTTGATTTGACAAGGTTGTGAGGTTATCTAACTGGTTCAAAGGTTTCATCGGTGAGAAGTCATGTTCTTGTCTGCTTCTTTTTCAGTTCTGAAATCTTTGACCCAAATGTAGACCCACCATTCCCTGCCATCTATGCCCATCTTTCTACCTTCTGTATCTTTCTCTGCTGAACTCATTAAAACATTCATCTCAGCGGTTGCTTCCTATTATGACCCATGAGAACAAAAACCTTGTTTTAATACTTTCATGCACTGTCGGCGGTGTCCTTGTGTATCTTACCAGTACCTTCCTACACTATTTTCTGTACTAAACATGGTATTTCCCATCTGAGATCACAAAACATTTCCATTCTCTTTGTGCTTTATCTTTACAGCCAGTTTGAAAATGCATAGATGTTCTTTAACTGACTTGTAGTTCATACACTAAATGAGCAAACGTGGACACTACTCCAGATTATTATATTAAGGTGTTTAAGCTGCACCCATTGTTAATAGGTGTATAAAATTAGTCTCCATTGCCAAACACTGGTAGTAGAATAATTCATACTGATGAGCTCAGTGACTTTAAACATGGCACTGTTATAGAATGCCACAATTTGCCACAAGTCAGTACGTGAAATTTCTGCTGTGCTAGATCTAGCCCAGACAACTGTAAGTGCTATAATTTTGAAGTGGAAGCATTTAGGAACAATAACAGCTCAGCCATGAAGTGATAGGCCATGCAAACTCACAAAACAGGCCACTGAATGCTGAAGAACATATTGTGTAAAAATCAGCCATTCTCTATTGCATCATCCACAACAGAGTTCCAAACTGCCTCTGGAAACAGCATCAGCACAACAACTGTATGTCAGGTGCTTCAAAAAATCGGTATCCTTGGCTGAGCAGCTGCACAAAAGCCCAAGATCACTATGTACAATGTCAATACTTTGGTTGGAACATGTACTCTATGGAATGATGAATCACACTTCACTATCGGGCAGTCTGATAGACAAATCTGGGCTTGGCAGACGCTAGGAGAACATTAACTTCCGGACTGCATAGTGTCTACTGTAAAGTTTGGTGGATGAAGGATAATGGTCTGGGGATGTTTTTTTAAGAGTTTGGGCTACGGTATGTTAAGACATTTTAAACAACTTTGTGGCAACAGTTTAGGGATTCCTTTTTCTGTTCCAGCATGACACTGCTCCTGTGCATAAAGCCAGGTCCATAAAGTTATAGATTGCCGAGTTTGGTCTGAAGGAACTGAAGTGACCTGCACCTCAACCTTATTGCACACCTTTGGCATAAAGTGGAACATGAATTGCAAGCCAGATCCAACATCAGTACCTGACCTTACAAATGCTCTTTTAGCAGAATGGCACAAATTCCCCCAGACACACTCCAAAATCTTGTGGGAAGCCTTCCCAGAAGAGTGGAGGTTGCTATAGCTGCAAATGGAATGGAAGAGTTTTTTTATTGGGAGACAAACACCATGGTTTTGGAATGGGATGCCCAACAAGCTTAGTTGCGATGGGCAGATATATAGTGTATTTGGAAGTTATACACAATACAGTAAAAGTCTTACTTGCATGTTTTCTACAGACTTGTAACAGTGGTACAATACCAAAAACAGACAATGAATTCAAAACCATATTTTAAAAGCAACTACTGTAGATAATATAGACAAGTAACATTCATTTACTGCCATTCCTAAATCGATTGGTGGAAGTGTTAAGGGCCAAGTACTGCAAGTAAGACTGCAAGAACTGTAATAGTTTGTCATGCTTCTTCTACACATGACATTGTTCACCTCTGTATAGAACCTTTATTTGGAGACGATTAAGGCTGAGGTCCACTTTCCTGCTTTAGAAAACCACATAAGAGATTTCAGAATCAAAGGTCTCTTATTTTCAGAAATATACTTTTTTTAGTTTTTCCCACACCTATATCTTTCAGAATCATCAGTTATCATTGTTAATGCCTTATTAATGAATAACCATTTTTGCTGTGCTACTATATTTTATTCTACAAACTTATTACCATTGCCGCCACACTATGCATTCTTAGACATTCCCCAGTTTTATGATATTAAAAATGAACAAACTGTTCCAAAATAATAATTTCAAAGAAAAACAGAACACAATGAAACATCAAAGTATGTTTTCTTGTATTTCTTACCGCAATGCTTAAAAAAATAGAAAGTCACAGGGAGTGTGCTGGGAGAAAATGGACAATGAAAAAAAATGAACCATGAGTCAGATTTACAGAGCCATGTGGTTTTAATTGAGATAGGGATTCTGTGGGTTTTGTGCCAGGAGATCAGGAAGATATGGAAGTTTTTAGAATGTGAAAGAAAAAATAAAGTAAATGGCAGAGGCAGGAAGAGAGCCAGGCTGGACTTGGTAGAAGTCATTTCTAATTTTGCCCCGAGCAAAGGCAGACAGTATGAAAAAACAAGGGAATACACAAGTGTGGGTATGTTAACCCCCAAGTCGCTATCACAGTCGATTAAAAAAAACAGCAGTCACGATTTGGCCAAACATAGTAGGCCTCATATGGCTGCCAGAGTAACTATAAGAAATAATATTACAGTTTCGTAATGGTAGTCTGGGTAGCAGAAGTAACCCTGAACCTTCTTGTTCTCTCAATAGGTATTTTGCTTACAGCACGATTAACTGGAAGATGTGCCAGGCATTTCACAATGTAAAATGACAGAGCTATAAAACAGTAGTAGCTGGGGATGTTGGCAGTATGATCATCACAGCTGCCTAATAACTTCAGCAACATGAGCTGAATTGACATTCCATTACCTGTCAGTGATGTTTAACTCGACGGAAAGTCTACTTTGGAATGGCTGAAGGTAAAAAGAAGTTGAGTTTAGAAGAGCTAGATGCTACTTTTGCATCCCTTCCTTCTGGAATAGGCTTCAGCTCCCTGTGACACTGTAATGGAAAAAGTGAACTCAGAAAATGGAGAAATGAATTAAAGGAAACTCAACTTTGACTTCAAGAGTTTTAGAATAATAGTTGAGCAAATATTAATAATCGTGACCCACTCCCCTAAACATATACTGTATGCTCTTACATGGAATGGCTCACTTGTCTAGTTAGACACTTAATCTACATACAATACGTGTTGCAACACAGGCTTCACAACACAATAGGCAAAATAATAAATAAAAATTCTTTTTGGAAAAAACTAAAACACACAACATAGACATTAAACACAATGCAAATGAATAAATTCTTCACCCTTTGTGTTTGTCCCAGATATATATTTTTATTGAGTTTTGCGATGACAAAACTGAATGCAAAATGAAGCTCGGCTGTTTTGCTCACCCCACATGCTTCTCTCTAAATAACTTGTTAGTTTCAAACAGTTACAAGCTGTATGACCTTTATAACTAAACATGCATGTTGCAAATTTCAGAGGTATTTAACAGATAATCTACATGTGTTTGACACATAAATACAATAACAGAAATTAACAAAATTTTACAAATTGACAATCGATATATAAAAAATGAGTTATCTGAAAAATCCAGGAAATTAATGTCAATATCAGTAACTGACAGTTAGTTTTGCTGTTTGACGCTCACAATGTGGCAAAGCGGTGGGCATTAAAAAGCTGGTACGACGCTGGGAAAATTGCATTGAAAACGAAAATGACTACGTAGAAAGGTGATGTAATTTGTTTTTGAAATTTTTAATAAATAGAGTTAAAAAAAAAGTGCATAAACATTTTGAACATCCCTCGTAATTTTAATTAATAGAAAATGACAGTTTGACTTAGCTCAGCGGTTCTCAAACTGTGGGGTCCGCGAGACGACCGTAGGGGGTCCGCAGAAAGGGTGAAAATTGCTTACAATTAATAACTTCTTCGCTAAACGCCATTTTATCCAATCGGATAATGCGAATAATAATCAACTCGCCCCCTCACTACTGTTTATATTCTATACTAGCAAAATACCCGCGCTTCGCAGCGGAGAAGTAGTATGTTAAAGAGGTTATGAAAAAAAAAAGGAAACATTTTAAAAATAACGTAACATGATTGTCAATGTAATTGTGTTGTCATTGTTATGAGTGTTGCTGTCTTTTATCTATAATAATAAAAGGCAAAGCCCTCACTGACTGACTGACTGACTCACTCACTCACTCACTCACTGACTGACTGACTCACTCATCACTAATTCTCCAACTTCCCGTGTAGGTGGAAGGCTGAAATTTGGCAGGCTCATTCCTTACAGCTTACTTACAAAAGTTAGGCAGGTTTCATTTCGAAATTCTACGCGTAATGGTCATAACTGGAACATATTTTTTTGTCCATATACTGTAATGGAGGAGGCGGAGTCACGTATCGCGTCATCACGCCTCCTACGTAATCACGTGACCTAAAAACAAGGAAGAGATTTACAGCACGAGTCAAACGCGGGAACGAAGGTAAATGACGTTAATTTTTGACTGTCTTTTAATACTGTGTAAGCATACATATTAACACATGTGCAATTAAACGTGTGCATTTACAGGGTGATTTTTCAGGCTTAAAAGCTCGCCTTTTATCAAACGCGGAAACAAAGGTAACTGACGTTGTTCACTGTCTTTTAATACTGTGTAACCATACATATTAACACATGTGCAAATAAACGTGTGCATTTACGGGGTGATTTCTCAGGCTTAAAAGCTCGCCTTTTACTAAAAAGGTAAATGCAAAACTATTTTCAATCATTCTATGATCTGCTTCTCACAACTGAAGGCACCGTGGCTGATGTTACGTCACTTGCTGTCCGACCATAAGCTTTACCTGGTAGGTAGCCGGACACTCACTTCACTCCCTTTCGGGAATCGAACCTCTGAGGTTTTCTTTTGTTCTTAATTAAAATTTAAAACCAATACTTCACCGCTGCTAAGCCCCTCTAGCGCTGACGTCTGAGGTTCGATTACCGTAAGCAAGTGAAGTGAGTGTGTAATTACATTCACGGCATTCGTAGTCTGATTCACAATCTGATTGTATGGGTGCTTACTTCCAGGTAACGCTTACACTTGGCCACCAAGTCAGCTCGAAGTGATCACTCCAGTAAAGGCAGCTTCACAAAAAAACTGATCCTTAACAAACTGTTATTAGTATATTTTCCCTCAATTTAAAAACGTTTTATTTTCTTCTTAATAAAAATTTAAAAGCGGTACTTCGCCGGTGCGAAGCGCGTGGATTTCACCGACTGACACATACAGACATACTCACTTCACTCCCTTACGGGAATCGAACCTCGGACGTCAGCGCTACAGGCAAAGCCCCTAAAATTGCGCCACGGCGTGTGGTTTGTTTATTTGACAACATGTAGATCGGGGTAATTACTTCCGCACCACGGCGTGTGGTTCGTTTATTTGACAACATGTAGATCGGGGTAATTACATTCACGGCATTCGTAGTCTGATTCACAATCTGATTGTATGGGTAAGGCTTATACTTGGCCACCAAGTCAGGTCGAAGTGATCACTCGAGTGAAGGCAGCTTCACAAAAAAACAGATCCTTAACAAACTATTATTAGTATATTTTCCCTCAATTTAAAAAGGTTTTGTTTTCTTCTTAATAAAAATTTAAAAGCGGTACTTCGCCGGTGCGAAGTGCGTGGATTTGACCGACTGACACATACAGACATATTCATGAGTGCAGGTACTTCGGAAAGAAAGCACCGCGTAAACCTAAAGTTTAAATTAAGTTCATAGACCTACAAAAGGTTGCCATTCATTTGAGGCAAGGTTGCTTTTCTTCTGTACAACTATACGTTGCATTCTCAAGAGTGTGCTTGCACGGCTTCGGATATACATATATATATATATGTATGTCTATATATAAATATGTAAGCTTATAAGTACTGCCTTACTTCTCTTTAAGAAAGGAAGATGTAATGATACTTGATTTAAACGATTCCATGTCTTCCTGGGTTTGCGTAGCTTATTGTCTAAAAAGGAGAAACCCTCATTTATAAAACTTTGCTGCAGATGACTTAGCTTATTGTCAATATCTTTACACGTTTTTTTAAGACTTATTGACTGAAATGTGCTTTCACGAAAAAAGTTATGGCTTTGCTACAGGATACACCCTCCACAAGTTAAGCAAGTAAAAATAAAATATATATTTCTGTTTTATTTAAACCTTTTAAGTTCGTATGCATAGCCCCATTTGGCTGTTTAATTTTTTTTTTTCTTTCTTCAGTAATATTTAATCTCCTTAAAGAAAAAGAACATATCCATTTTACTTTTTTTCTATCTCTGTAGTAATATTTTAGTGTAAAAGAATAACCAGTATTTAAACCTTTTATGTTACTTTATAAATTTATTTTACACAATGTTGAAAAATTAATACAAAAGCTACATATTTTGGCAGCTGCTGCTTTCATTTTCAATAAAATGAAAAAAGCTCTCCAAGAGAAAACGTCAATAAAGAAGAAACAGTTTGCACTATCTAAAAATCAGAAACCCTCATTTATAAAAGTTTGCTGCAGATGACTTAACTGAAAATAAATGAATAGTTCCTATGTGTATAATACATATTTATCTATTTTACTTATGCCTTTATTCCACCAACTTACAACATCTGTGGTACTATCTGTTACATTACTTTTGTTTTTTGCACAACATGCAGGTGAAGTGACTTCCTCAGGGTCACACAGTGGTGTCAGTACCAGGATTTGAACTGACAA